>NC_080192.1:96502917-96821355 GCF_030028045.1 Hippopotamus amphibius kiboko
CCTATAGTCCTGATCTTGCTGCATTGGACTTTCACCTGCCTGGTCCCCTGAAAGCAGCCCTGCGAGGACGAAGCTTCACTTCTGATAAAGAAGTGAATACAGCAGTGCATTCATGACTCACAGCTCAGCCTAAGACATTTTTTAATGAGGGAATATGAAAATTTGTTGACAGATGGACAAAGTGTATTGAAAAGCAAGATTATGTCAAAAAATGACATATTTGTCTTTTCCAAAAGTTAATTAAAATAAAGTCTATAGCCAGAGGGCGAATAATTTTTGACTCACTTTCATATATGGGAAACCAAGAAGTCATTTCTATCATCTAGAATGTGTTTGTCTTGTGTTCCTCTCACAAATTCAGGCTGACCTTCCCAATCTGGTTAAATAAACAAGATTTTACTGAATATTAAAAGTTTTGAGAAAGCCCAAGTCACTTGACACTGATGCGTTTTTCATTCCGAGATTGTTGATTTAGATTCCTCAGGTCCACAGTGCTTAATCCCTGGCTGCAGGTTGAAAACTGCAAATGCTGGGTAATACCTTCCTTAGGCCACTTAGAGATTTATCTAGTACTTGACCTGCAATTTTTGCCTCTAGAATGATAGATCTATCTGGTAGAACTTACAGAAGCAAGTGATATTTAATGAAAGGTCATAATGAAATGCTTTTTCATGCCAATATCACACAGTATACACATTGAGCTAGGCCCTAAAGTTTGGAGTAATGTGCTGTGCTGTTTATACATTGCATTGATGGTTCTGGTACTGCAGAGACTTTTGAAAAATGCTGCTGTGAGCCTGTATCTTGCATGTGTGGAATTGCCTGGGAAAAAAATAATGAATTAAAGATGGCACATCTCCCTTTGCTTAACATTTCTTATTTTTCAGGGGTTTGTTTTGCAACTTTAATATTATTAATCTACACGACCTTTTACTTCTCATTCAGAATTTATATCAGAATCAAGCTAATAAATTAAAGATGAGTTAGTTCATTGTTGGGTGGTTTAACATAGACCTAGTATGTTAATCCTGATGTGCTTGTTACTAGGATTTTAAAATTTTTATTATTATTATTTTTTCTGCCTCATAGCTGTGCTTAGGCAGCAGCAATAAATCAGAACAAAGGAATGAAGGTATTGGGGCTTTAGGGAAAACATGTATTAGAAAAAATTGGTTTGGCACTAAGGGCTGTATTGCATTAAGATGGATTTTAGAGATACAGAGGTAAGAGAATGTAGACAAATAAATTGTATAAATAATCTGAGAAATAGCAAGTCTGTACAGACCCTGAGTAACCCAGTAAGCTACCATCAACAGGACTTCCTAATTCCTGTTCAAACAGACCAAACAGGTACACTCTACTTAAACAAATAGCCAGGAGAAATGGGCACATGGCTAATGCTAGGGAAAGTGGGAGGAACAGATAAAGCTCTTTAGAATAGCCCAAAGGATTGGAATAATAGAAGTCAGTGTAGGAGTCTGACATAGCACCTTCTGTGAATAGGGCTTTATTGCCACTCCAGGCAGTGATATTGCAAACACACACTAAGACAACCAGAAACGGGGAGCCTCACAGTGCAAATCGCCTGAAAATACAGTTCTCTATAGTAGGGAATTCATATTGGCAGCCTGAATACAGAGGAGACAAGAAAGAGCATTTAGATAAGGCTGAGTATATGAATAAAAGACATGGTGTGGAAGGTGGAGTTGATGAGAATAAGATAGGGCCATGTTAGGGCCCCAGGGAAGTGCAAGGATGCCAGAAAATACCTGAAGAACAAAAGGAGCAAAAGAGACTTCTCCCTGCAGCCTAAATGGTACCTGAACCGAGAGATCCATATGTTCTGGAACAGATTATTTTGAACGAAGGCATAAAAGCTCTGTAGATGTGGAGAGACAGCGTGTTCAAAGCCTTGAACTTACTTTTGTGTCTCAGATATATCTGCTTTGTCTCTGGTTCTTTAATCTAAGTTGATCCAGGCATGCATCACTGTGCAGGGAGCAGACATGATCCCCATTCTTATCTTTGATGTTTGCCTAGAGCCCTTTCCGGTTTGTTCCCTGGCCCTACAACCATGCCCTACATCTGCTTCAAGCTCTGCTCCTCACTGGGCCTCTTTAGTCTACCTTTCTTTCTCTTACCCTTTTTTACTTGCCCTTCCTCCACTTCCCCCACAAGGTGTATCTGACAGGAAGCTGAGAGCCCCAATTCAAGTAGAGGTTACCACTTTCTTGACCCCCTTTCTATCCCTTTTATTCAAATGAGAATAACACATGGACTCTGACTTCAAGGAACTTACAAACTAATACAATGATTAAAAATAAATGTTGAAAGTTCAATAACAGGAAAGTAAATAATTGTTTAAAAAAAACAGTAAAGAAAAAAGGCACAAGTCAGCATATGGTTATTTGGTAAATGAATAGGTACTAACTGGTATAAAAATTCAAAAGCAGGAAGAAAGCCTCCTTCAAGCTGGTGAGGTCAGGGAAACCTGCTAGGCTTATTTGTCAGGGAAAGTTGAAGGTTTAGACTTGAGCTCTTGTGGAGTCTCCAGGGCTGTAGTTGAGACAAAGGAAAAGGAAGAAAGGGCATTTTATAGTTTGGGAACAGATGAGCAACTAACAAGAAGGGACATGGACAGATAAATCTCATCCTTTACATTAAATTTTGTAACCTTTTATATATCTTCCTGTAAAGATGTGTATCCCCATGATCTTGAACCAAGATCTTGGCACATCTAAAACTTGACAACATGTTACTTGGGAAAGCCTGTGAAGTGTGAATTAACAGGAAAATTCTGTCTGCAGGTCAGCATATGCAGCCTAAGAAGTTTGTGCTCTTCAACCAGACTGAAGCTAAAACTAGGCTATTTTCACTCTGTGGTTAAATGCTAAATTCATTTTAATACTGCACAGTCAGTATTTTATTTATTTGTCTGGATGCCACATTTCCTCTCTCAAATCTCTCTTGCATAAATGATTTACTATTTGTTCCTAAAGCCGAAGATTTTATGCCTTGTCTCTTTTTTTCTGATAAGAGGATATTGCAGCAGCTTTCTTTTTATGCCACTGATGGTTTTTATTTTGTTAATTCATAGTTCAGCAGAGTAACTAGTTTAGTAAGGCATAGAAAACCAGGAGGTTCAGCCCTCGAAATGACTAAGACAGTAAATCTTCACCGGCCCATTATTGCATAGAACCCTGTTGAATTTGCTTTCCTAAAAAGTAAGTTAGCAAAGAGTGGTTCTTAAATAGGTTTTACATTTTCTTAACTCTCCCAACTAAGCATATTTAACTACAGGACACTTAAGGTCCTTAAGATAAAGTTATGAAAAAGCAGTTTTACAATGGAAACCCATAAATCTTGAAAAAAAATGGGAGCAATTCTTTCTTAGTGTACCCTCGATAGGTCTTCACATAGGAATGTAGAGTGCAGTGCATTTAAGATAGGGATTATGTGATTCTTAAAAAAAAAACAACTCTCAATTTCTTTTAAGGCAGCATTTGGAATGTTATAGTAAGAAAGTTATATGCCATAGTTCTTCATGATGGTGGTCACTAGACTAAGCTAAAAGACTTAAAATAAAAACAAACAAACAAAAAAAACAAACAAACTCACAAAATTAATTTTAGTCAGTGCTGAGCTACTTTCCAAACTCTAATTTAACAAAATGCAAGCCAAGAGAAAGTCTATTCCCTGTTAAAAATGTTGCAAGCAAAGTAGAGACCTGACTCCTGGAAACTGCCCTGTCTCCCAACTTTTGTCCCTCGAGATTTGGGGACTAAATTGGTTATAAAACCCCAAATTCCTCTCAGGATGCTTCACCAGTTTCTTGAATTGCCTTATTCTTTCATAGTTTCTAGACTGTAGACCCTGGGAAGCAAAAAAATACTCCATGCTCAGGAAAATTGATGAGAAATTAACAAACTTAGTGGTTGGGTACCAGTGGGGTTAGTGCATTAAATTACAAGAAGAAATGGCAAAAACTCATTAGGATGCTTTTGTGATACTACATAAACAGATTTTTCCAGTTCTAATTTGTTATATTGCTATTCAGGATCATTGGTTATATATAACATGATTTAGGTCTATTCAGTGCTTTCTCTCCCCCAGAAAATTGTAGAATAATTCACAATCCAAAATAGAATGTACACTTTAGTACCTCTCTCTAAAAAAATGGCAGATCAAGCCAGTGAAAATAAATGAGGATATAGAGAATTTCATTAACACAGTTACAAACTAAATCTTATAGATATATAAAACTTTATAGCAAATAAACAGAAAATACATGTTTTTCTCAAATGCTTGTGGAACTTTTACAAAAACTGGTCATGTATTAGGTCACAAAAACAATCTCAATAAAATTCCCAAAGTTGAAACCATAAATGCTACATTCTCTGACCATATTGCAATACACACACACATACACACACACACACACACACACACACACACACACACACACTAGCCCCAAGTCCAACCATTTGGAAAATTTAAAACAGGCTTCTAAGTGACTCTGGGAAGAAAAAGAAAGAAAAATAATGAGATTATAGACCCTTTGGAAATGAATGACTATGGCAACTTTCCATATCGAAAGCTATGGAAATCAGAGATATGATGTGACAAACTGCTTTTGTGGGCTTTGTAAAGAAATGGGAGCTATGCACCAAGAAGTGCAGTGGTCTCTAGACGCTTGGAACAACCTCATGTTACAGCCAAGAAGCAAAAGGGGACCTTAGTTCTACAAACACAAGGAACTGAATTCTGCCAATCTGAGTAAGCAGAAAACAGATTCTCCTCTAGAGCCTCCAAAAAGGAAAGCACCCTGCAGATGCTGATTTTAACTCATGGGTGTCAGACTTCTAATTTACAGGACTGTAAAATAATAAATTTGTGCTGTTTTAAGCCAATAGGTTTGTGGTTATTTGTTATGGCAACAATAGAAAACTAATGCAGATTTTGGTACCTGGAAGAGATATGCTGCTGTAACAGATAACTAAATATGTGAAAGTGGGTTTGGAATTGGGCAATAGGCATAGGCTGGAAGATTGTTACAGAAGCATGATAGAAAAAAGTCCTGACTGGATTGAATAGAGCTTTGGTTGAAACAGGTACTTTAAGGTTTTGTATTCTGCAGTTCTGTGGAAAGCAGAATTTAATAAATTATGAAATTGGACATTCAGCTGAATAAATTTCTAGGCAAAGCATTGAAGATGCAAATGGTTTTCTTCTAGCCGCTTACAGTGTAACGTGAAAGAAAAGAAATAAATTGAGGAAAGAACTGTTAAACAAATAGGATCCAGAATTTGATGATTTGGGAAATTCTCAACCTATCCAGATTAGAAAGGACACTAAAGTTGAGAGATTCACTGTCAAGGAAGTGTACTCTACAGAAAAAAAGTGAGGATGTGTCTGGACAAACTTTTGCTAATGGCTCAGAAAGGTCAAAAGATCAGAGTGTTCAGTCACACAAAAGGTTCTTTGAAGAGGGTGTGGCTCATAGATTCCCTCAATCAAACCAGAGAGCTTCTAAGAAGTTTAAAGACTTTGTCCCTCAGCTATTGCAGCAAAATCCAAGACTAGAATTGGGATTATCTAGGAAAGATCTATGGATGAGCCTCTTATCTAATAAAGTGAATTCTTGTGACATACGTGAGAGACCCACAAAGTTATTGAGAATTTTATATCAGCAGAAACACTGTCAGCTTGGACTAAAAGAAAGAGAGAGCATGAAAAGAAAGAAGACCGTGAGACTCTCACAATTCTACAGGCAGAAAACAGGCTGATAAATTTCATAGCTACCAACACATACTTTTTCATGAAAAAGAAAGGATAACTCATTCCATACACCATAGAGGATAATTACCAGACCTTGAAATTTAATGGAGTTTCCCCAGCTGAATTTCAAAGTTCTTGGGACCAGTCGCTCCTTTTTTACCTTCTCCTATTTTCTCCTTTTTGAGCTGGAATATCAGTAAGTGTTATCCCATGCTCATCCCAACAGTGTATTTTGGGGGCAGAAGAACTTGTTTTCTAGTTTCACAGGTCCATAGATGGAGACAAGTCATGCCCCAGGATGGATAATACCCTTACCTGATTTAGATGAAAAGCAACAGAAAATTAATACAACATGTAAGGAAAATGTAATACACTATACAATTTAAAATTACCTTTTTATTTAATAGGAATTCAACAGACTTTTTTTTTTATAAATTTATTTATTTATTTATTTATTTATTTATTTATTTATTTATTTATTTATTTTATTGGTTGTGTTGGGTCTTCTTTGCTGTGCGTGGGCTTTCTTTTTAGTTGTGTGAGTAGGGGCTACTCTTCATTGTGTTGTGTGGGCTCCTCATTGCTGTGGCTTCTCTTGTTGCGGAGCATGGTCTCTAGGCGTGTGGGCTTCAGTAGTTGCAGCACATGGGCTCAACAGTCGTGGCTAATGGGCTCTAAAGCGCAGGCTCAATGGTTGTGGCGCATGGGCTTAGTTGCTCCGTGGCATGTGGGATCTTCCTGGAGCAGGGATCGAACCCGTGTCCCCTGCATGGGGACAGTCTCAACCACTGTGCCACCTAGGAAGCCCCTCAACAGACTTTTTTGCATGCTACCTTATTTCAAAACACTATACTTAAAAATAAAGTTATGCTATTTTTTATAGGTAGTAGTTACTACTATGTTTTAAAGATCACTATAAATGCAAATCCAAAAATTACCATCTTTATGAAGTTTTATTTTCTTTTCAGAATAAAAATGAGGATCTCAATAATCTTTTCCCATAAAAAGATTTTGCTGTATTCTCACATTTCACTAAAGTTATTCTTATCACCAATTAGCACAAGGTAATTTACATACACATAAAACATTAAGAGATAAAACCCTAGAGACATAAAATTATTCTAGAAAAATTATCCCATTTCATAGAAGGGAAAATAGATACTTAGTGGAGAAAAAAAGCTTGCCTAAGGAAACACTGCAAATAACTGACTGACTTGGAGTAGAACACAAGTTTGCTGAGTTTGAACTTTTGCCTAGTGTATCAGCTATTACCATATTTTTCTCTCATGACCTTGATTAAGATTGTGGCTGGCCCTCACCCTCAGGAAATCTGTGTTAATATATTGGAAACCTTTCATCTCATTAGGTATTAAAACAATAAAATGATATTTTAAAACAATAAAATGGTATTCTGAGTTAAATGGTGAAAAAACTGAAAACTTTCTCTTTAAGATTATGAACAATGTAAAGATGCTCACTCTCACCACTTCTATTCAACACAGTACTGGAAGTCCTAACCAGAGAAATCAGGTAAGAAAAAGAAATAAAGACATCCAAACAGGAAAGGAAGAAGTAAAATTAGCTCTGTTTGCAGATGACATGATCTTTTCTGTAGCAAATCCTAAAGATTCCACATACAAAACAAACAAACAAACAAACAAAAACAAACCAAAAACTTGCTGGAACTAATAAATGAATTCAGCAAAGTTCAGGATATAAAGTAAGCACACAAAAATCAGTTGCAGTTTTAATACATGAACAATCTGAAAAGGTAATTAAGAAAACAATCTCATTTATAATAGCATCAAAATGAATAAAATCCTTAGAAATAAACTTAACCAAGGAGGCAAAAGACTTATACACTGAAAACTACAAAACATTGCTGAAATAAAGAAGAAACAAAAAAATGGAAAGACATTCCATGTTCATGGACTGGAAGGCTCAATATTGTTAAAATGTCCATATTACATAACGCAATCCACAGATTCAATGCAATCCCTTTCTAAATCCCAATGACTTTTCTTTTTTGAAAAAATAGAAAAAATCATGTTAAAATTTATATGGAATCTCAAAGGACCCACAATAGCCAAAACAATCTTGAGAGAGAAATACAAAGCTGGAGGCCTCAAACATCCTGGTTTTAAAACATGCTACAAACTGTGGTAATCAAAACAGCATGGTATTGGCATAGAAAACAGACATATAAACCAATGGAAAAGAATAGAGAATCCAGAAATAAGACCTTATGTATATGATCATATGGGGAAAAAAATAGTCTCTCCAACAAATGGTGTCTGGAAAACTGGAGAGTCACGTGAAAAAGAATGATGTTGGATGTTCAACTCACATCATATACAAACATTAACTCAAAATGGATTAAAGACCTAATTATAAGACCTGAAGCTATAAAACTCCTAGAGAAAATACAGGGGGAAAGCTTCATGACATTTGATTTGGCAATAATTCCATGGATGTGACATGAAAAACACAGGCAACAAAAGCAAAAATAGACAAATGGGACTACATCAAACTTTAAAACTTCTGTGAAGCAAAAGAAATGATCAACAGAGTGAAAAGACAACCTACAGAATGGGAGAAAACATTTTCAAACTATATAACTGATAAGGAGTTAATATCCAGAAGATGTAGAGGACTTGCACAACTTAACAGTAAAAACATAAGCTAATTCAGAAATGGGCAGAGGACTTCAAAAGACATTTCTCCAAAGAAGATATACAAACAAGCATATAAAAAGATGCTCAATATCACCAGTTGCCAGGGAAATGAAAATCAAAACCACGATGAAATATCACCTCATACCTTTAGGATGGCCACTATCAAAGAAAACTACAAAATAACAAGTGTTGGAGAAGGTGTGGAAAATTTGGAACACTTGTGCAGTGTTGGTAGGAATGTAAAATGGTGCAGGCTATAGAAAACAATAGGAAGTTTCGTCAGAAAATTAAAAGTAAAATTACCATATGATCCAGCTACTCCACTTCTGTGTATATCCAAAAGAATTTGGGATTGACACGTACACACTGCTATATTTAAAATAAAATGCCTTTCCATGAAAAAATATAAAATAAATTAACTTAAAAAACAAAACAAAACAAATTACCTGAAAAAAAAAAAAAAAGAATTGAAAACAGAGTCTCAAAGTGGTATTTGCAGACCTATGCCCATTGCAGCATTATTTACAATAGCCAAGAGGTAGAAGCAACATAAATGTCCATCAACAGAAGAATGGATAAAGAAAATATGGTATACACATACAATGGAATATTATTCAGCCTTAAAAGGAAGGAAATCCTATCATATGCTACAATATGGATGAATCTTTAGGACAAGAAGCTAAGTGAAATAAGTCACAAATAAGCCACAAAAAGACAAAATCTGCATGATTCCACTTTCATGAGGTACCTAAAATAGTCAAACTCTTAGAAACAAAAAGTAGAATGATGTTTGTCAGGGTCTGGGGGACGTGGGCAAAGGGGAGCTGTTGTTCAATGTATATAATTTCAGCTTTGCAAGATGAAAAAGTTCTAGAGCTCTGTAGTATAACATTGTGCATGTACTTAACACTGTTGTACTATACACTTAATAGTTAAGATGGCAAGTTTTACATTATGTGTTTTTACCACAATAAAAATCTTTACAGTTATTATATTGCACTGTATCCATAAATGGCATACTTACAAACCAATCCTTAATTTGAGAATTCTGGAGAGTTTAAATGTTTAACTGAAATGAAATATTTAAACTAAATTGCAAGAGCATGACTTCAATATTAATGAAGTACTAGTAAATTCATTAAAAGACAAAAAAAGAGTAATTCCTTCTGAAGAATAATTATTCAAAGAATAACATTAGTTCCTTCTGTAATATACAGAAAATGCTGTTTCAAACTAATTAAATACAATGGATTTTTATAGGACTTAACAGTATGTGGTTAATTATTATTTTGCAGTATTTGCTATACAGCATTAATTATGATGGACTCATTTGGCTTTTTAAAAAAGAGGAAATGGGTTGTTTTGGGAAATAAAATGCTTTCAATGTTTTATTATAAGTTAAACTTTAATAAACTTTAGAATTGTATTTGAAAAACAAAGTGTTTTCTAAATACATTTTAAAGTTGAGTGAAAAATATCTTTTAGGGAATAATCTTTGTTGATTTGACACCCTGTATAAACAAAGTCTGTTCTACATTTAAAACATATATTTGAAGCACTGCCTTTATGTTAATCACTGTACTTGGCATTGTGAGAAATATAAAAATGAATCTATTCAATCCCTGGACTTGAGAATCCCTTATTACCAAGGTAATTTAAAGAATTTCTGATTCCTTAAACTGTGTTCCAATGAGTTATTTAACTTTCTAACTCTCCTTGATTCCTCTCTCACCAAGCAGTTTAAATACTTTTTCACATCAAGGTGATTCTCAAACCTGGGTCAAAGGTAAATCACCTGAAGATCTTTTAGAATATACACATGTGAGGACCACATCTCCAGAATTCTGACTCATGTAGGAGTCTACAGTGGGATTTGGACATCTGTGTTTTTAAAAATGACCAAGTGCCTGGGGACTGGGGAATGACTGCAAAAGGCTGGGAGGTTTCTTTTTAGGGTGATGGAAACATTTTTAAATTAGGTTGGGATGATAGCTGCACAACTCTATACATTTACTAGAAATGAATGAATTCTGCACTTTAAATGAATGAGTTTTATGATTATGTAAATTATACCACAATAAAGTAGACAGGAAGAAAAAAAAACTTTGGGATATGACCAAAATGTTGTTCATAGATGTATACAGTCTTTTTAGATCCATCTATTGGTAAGAAAAAGAGTGAAAAAAAAAATAAATAAACAGAGCATTCAACATAAAAAAATTGGAGAAGGAATGAGAGTTTGGGATTAGCAGAGGCAAACTATTATTGAATATATATAGGATGGATAAACAGCAAAGTCCTATCGTATAGCACAGGGAACTATATTTGATATCCTGTGATAAACCATTAAGAAAAAGAATATGTACATATATGTATAACTGAGTCAATTTGCTGTACAGAAGAAATTAAAGCAACATTGTAAGTCAACTACATGTCAACAAAATTTTTTTAAAAATAAGGAAATTGGAAAAGAACAAAAACAACAAAAATAGAAGGGAGAAAATAAGAAAAATAAAAACAGAAATTTGATGAAAATAAAATCAGCAACCCCAAAACTGTTTCTTTAAAAAGAGCAATTTAATGAGCAAGCTCTACCAAACTCTAATAAATAGAAAAGAGAAAAAAACAGTAGCACCAATAATAACAATAATACAGGAGAACAACCATATATACAGGTATTTAAAAGATTAGAATATGCAACTTACAATATGTTGAGAAACTAGATGAAATGGAAGAATTTCTAGGAAAACATAAATTTGCCAAACTATATACAAGGAAAGGTAAAAAAAAAAAAAAAAAAAAAAAAAAAAAAGATCAATATGCTTAAATATTTTTAAGTTAGTCAAAGATATTCTCCCTTCAAAAGTTCCAGACTCAGGTGATTTTGTGAGTAAATCTTCTCAAACCTCCAATGTGCAGATGACTTCTATGTCATTTAAAGTGTTTCAGAGAATGGAAAGAGATGGAAATCTGTCAAATTCCTTCTGTAAGTTTAATATAATGTTTACACCAATGCCAACAAAAATTACACAAAAGGAAAACAGAAAGAAAAAATTGGAGACTAATCTCACTTGGGATTATAGATACAAGGAAACTAAATTAAATATTAGCAAACTAAATACAGCAGTATATTTAAAAAACACATCACTACCAAGTAGAATTTAGAAATGGAAGGATGGTTCAACATCAGAAAATCTATTACCTTGATTCATGACATTGATATAGCAAAAAAGGTTACTTACTTGTTTTGATAGATTCAGAAAAGGCAATAACAACTCTTGACAAAAATTTTAGTAAGTTAGGAACAAAACATTTAATCTGATAAAGAGTATTTATCAGAAGTCAATAGTAAACTTAACATGAAATCTTAAAGCACTAGAGAGATATTCCCACTGGAATCATAAACAAGACAAAAATGCTTATCATAATGAATATTGTTCAACAATGTTCTGGAAATCCTAACCAATGCAGCAAGGCAAACAAACTTATTTCATTCTCTTTCTCAGCAGGTAGATAGACACATACACACATATATAGATAACATAAAAAGAGAGAGAAAATTAGAAAAGGTTAAACAAAATGCCATGTTTATGTACCTAAAAAAGGTACAAAAGAATTTATTTTAAGAAGCTATTAAATAAGAGATTGTAGTAAGGTATATGATCAATATACACATTACTAATAGTTTTTGTAGATACCAACAGTAACTAATTAGAAATAATGAATAAAAGACCCCACTTATATTACCAATAAAACCATCAACTACAATGGAACAACCTTACCCCAAAGTACACAAGATCAAGAAAGTCATAAAACTTTCTAGGATGTACTTAAGGAGATCCAGAAAAAGAGAAAAACATACTATGATTCTAGATGGGAAGACATAATAATTGTAAAGATGAATCACCTCAAATTTGAAAGCTCCAATGGAATTTTTTAATGGAACTTGGAAAAGTAATTCTAAGTTCATTTGGTTAGTAAATTAGAAATAATTACAAAGCAAATTATAAGAATAAAAATGAGAAGGAACTGAGTCCTTTAAGTAACAAATCTTACTATAAAGCTATAGTGATTAAAATTGTATCATATTGGAATAGAAACAGATCAATTGAATAAAAAAGGATTCAGAATCATATCCATATAACTTTGAAATTTAGTATATAAAAAATATGCCATTTCAAACCATTGTGGAAACAATGGCCTAATCAGTAAACAGTTTGGGGTCAACTGGCTGTCCATTTAGGAAAAAAAAATAGAGTTCTCTTCATACCACACATTTTAAAAGCTAAATTCCAGAGGAATGAATAAGCAAAATGTAAAAAGGCAAAACTAAATGCTGCAGAATAGAATACAGGAAATATTTTTATAATCTTGGGGAAAGATCTTTCTAAGCAAGACAAAACTCAGATGCCGCAAAGGAGAGGAAGGACAGATGACTGCACAAAAATGTAAAATTTCTGTAAAAGACATTTTAACAGAGAAAGTAATAATATCCCTAATATAAAAACAACTCCCATAAATAAACAAACAAAAGCCAAACACCCAATAAGGGCAAAAAATATGTACAAGTAGTCCACAAAAGAACAAAATGCTAAAACCTAGTAAACATATGAAAAGATGCTCAACTTCAATGGCAATTAAGAAAATACAAATTCAAAATGAGATCCCACAAACAACCCAATTAAAAAATGGGCAGAGCATCTGAAAAGGCATTTTCCAAAGAAGACATACAGATGACCAACAGGCACATGAAAAAATGTTCAACATCACTAATTATTAGGGAAATGCAGATCAAAACACGAGATAACCACCTCACACCTATTAGAATGGCTATTATCCATCATGAAAACAACGAACCTAAGTTTTTTCCACATCTTGGCTATTGTAAATAATGTTGCTATGAATATAGGGATGCATATATCTTTTCAAATTAGTGTTTTCATATTTTGGGGGAAAATATCCAGAAGTGGAATAGCTGGATCATATGGGAATTCTAGTCTCAATTTTTTGAGGAATCTCCATACTGTTTTCCATAGTAGCTGTACCAATTTACATTCCCACCAATAGTACACAAGTCTTCCCTTTTCTGCACATGATACATTAAAGAAGATATGGTATACATATATACAATGGAATACTATTCAGCCATTAAAAAAGAATGAGATCTTGCCATTTGCAGCAACATGGATGGACCCTGAAGGTATTACACTAAGTGAAATGTCAGATGGAGACAGACCAATACAGTATGATTTCACTCATATGTGGAATCTAAAAAAGCAAAACAAACAAAATAAAACAAAAAAATTCATAGATACAGAGAATAGACTGGTGGTTACTGGAGGGGGGCATGGTTAAGGGGCAGGTGAAATGGGTGAAGGGAGTCAATGGTCTGGTGATGAATGGTAACTAGACTTGTGGTGATGATCATTTTGTAGTGTATACAGAAGTAGAATTGTAATGCTGTACACCTGAAGCTTATAAAAAATGAGATCCCATTTTTGTTCAAAATTACAAAAAATTAAATATACTGATGAAGTCCAGAGTTGCCTAGGGTATAGGGAAAAGGAAACTCACCTTCTTCTGGTGCAGGGTGAATGGTGACAACCTATTTAGAATGACAAATAACTGTCAATAAATATCATCACAATGTGACAATACTAACAAAATTAAAAATATTTTAACTCATACTTTTAGATTTACATTCTATAGGAACACTTGTACAAGTGTGCAAGGATACACAGAGAGAATATTTTTTGTAATAGCTAAAAATATGAGACAACCTATTGTCAACAATAACAGAATGGCTGAATGGATGCTGAAACAGTCATAAAATGGAAACCTCTGTAGCCATTTAAAAATTAGAGGTAAGCCTGATGAATTATATTTTTCAATTGAAGTACAGTTGATTTACATCATGTTAGTTTCTGCTGTATAGCAAAGTGATTCAGTTATACATATGTATACATTCTTTTTTATATTCATTTCTATCAAGTTTGATGAATTATTAAGTGAAAAGTTATGTAACAATATGCAGAGTATGACTTCATTTTTGTGAAAACAAATGTGTTCTTGAATGTTCTTCAAAAATGTCTGGAAAGATATCAGAAGTTTGCGTTTAGTTCTTGGGGATGGGTGTGGAAAGGGGCTGGGGGAATATGTGAGTGGTTGGAGTTTTTTACTTTTTCTACCTTACAAATTATTTATATAAGTATATGTGATCAATAAATAATTCTACATCAACTGAGTTACAATAAAATGGTAAAAATTAAAGGAACATGTGCAAAGGAATATAAGAGACAGTCAATTGTACAAAACATATTTCACAGAAACTTACAATTTAAAGCTGGGTATAATGGAAATAAACTGTGACTCCCCTAAGTCCTAAACAAGAAGGAATTTGGGAGAAAAAGATGGCGGCGAAGTAGAGGGACATGGAATGCATCCCTCTCCACAGATGCATTGGGAATGCACCGAAGGACGCAATAATTCTCACAGAGAACCAGCTGAACACCAGCAGACGGCCTCGGACACCAGAAAGGACTGCAAGGATCCCGACATAACCGGTAGGGAGGCATTTACCACGGCTCAAAGAGGGTGAAGCGGCGGAGCTGCGGCAGATGGGAGGGAGTGAGAAACACACGGAGGGTCCGCACCGCAGCTCAGCATTCCTGGACCGAGACATCGATCCACAGCTGAACAGAGGGTCCGGGAGCGGAAGCGTGGGAACCGGAGAGCTGGTTCAGGGTGAGAAACATTGTTGCCAGTAAGGTGATGGACCGAGAGGACAGGAGGGAAGAGGTCCACGGTGAGGAGTGCCCGTCCCTGAGAGCTGCCCGGCCATGATGGCGGCTGCAGGCTGCAGGCTCACGGGCCGGGGAGAGGAGCCTCGCGTGCATAGCCTCCCTCTCTCTTTCGGTGCCTCTGCAACAGGCAGTGGAGAGACACCCGGTGGGCCACCTAAGGCGCTCAGGGATAACAAGTACCCTCAGGCACTCGGGCGGGGCTAGATTAAAACCCCTTGTAACGCCAGCAGCAGGGAGGCTGCAGAGAAAAAAAAAAAAACAAAAAAACGGAGAGGCCCAACTCTAAGACTTTCTGTTTACACCTGAGCCACCGGCATCCCTCTGCAACAGGCACCTTTAAGCCTGACTCAAACAACAGTGCGCCACTGCTCACTCACTCCCAGGGGAAGGAGCCACTATTGTACCCTCTCCCTCTCCACACAGCGACACTTACAGACCAACAATAAAGGAACCTCTGCTGGTCACAGAATAATGCAAAAAAACCCAAGGCAAGTAGAAGGACACTTACAGCTGAGACTCTAAGGAAACAGAAATATTAGTATCAATCCTATTGAACTGGTCCATTCTGGGATCAGTTCTGGAATTTTTTTTCTCTCTCTCTCTTTTTTTTTTCCTTTATTAATTACAATCTTAGTCCTAAGAGATCTACAAGTTTTATAACATAATTTTTTAATGATATTTTTTATTCTATTTTTATTTTTTTGCCTTTTTATATACTTCTATATCTAGCTAAGTTTTTGGTAGTACAGACAATATATCTCTCATACTTTCCTTTCATCCCTATCTTTCATACATTTCTATTCCTTTCTTTTTATTTCCATATTTCCAGTCACACTACGCTCTTCTGTTCCCCTTTCTTCCAGCCATTTTAAGTTTATTTTATCTTAACATAATTATAAGCAACACTATCGATCTGCTCAGACTCCTTGCTCTATTCTCCAGATGACGCACCACCCTGGTATTTAATATTAGGTTTTTGTCTTTATCTTAGTTCTTAGTACAGTTGTCTAATTTCATTCTGAGAATCTCCATTCTGTCTGGTGGTACTCTAGCTCTTTTCTATATTTGATCCTAGCTTACAAAATCTTCCTGGATTAGTGTTTCTATGTGTAAGGTGTTACTTGTTTGTTTGCTTTTGCTTCTGTCTCTGATTTGTTCTCTTTCAGTTGTCAATTTCTGTTGGGTTTCTCTTGAAGATCTCATAGCACACTGGAGTTCTGTCAGGTCTTTCCAGAGCCTTATGTCCTAATGCATTCAGTAATTGTGTGTCTTATACATGTATGTGTTTCCTAGACTTCGTATTTGCTTAATCCAATACTTGGACATTAGTCTGAGGCTTGAGCAGTCTTCTATAAACACCTCTATCGCCAGGACAAGGAACCCCAAAAGTTTGGACAACCATGAGGAAACAAAGAAACACCATGCAGGCAAAAGAGCAGGAAAAAAACCCCACAAGACCAAATAAATGAGGAGGAAATAGGAAAAATGCCTGAAAAAGAATTCAGAGTAATGACAGTAAAAATGATACAAAATCTTGATAACAAAATAAAGTACAAGAAACAGTTCATAAGAACTCAGAAAAACAAACAGCAATGGATAACAAAATAACTGAAATTAAAAATACTCTAGATGCTATAACCAGCAGAATGACTGAGGCAGAAGAACAAATAAGTGAGTTGGAAGATAGAATGGGGGAAATAAATGCCACAGAGCAGGAAAAAGAAAAAAGAATAAAAAGAATAGAAGACAGTCTCAGAGACCTCAGTGATAACATTAAGCATACCAACATTCGAATTATAGGCATCCCAGAAGAAGAAGAAAACAAGAAAGGGTCTGAGAAAATATTTGAAGAGGTTATAGTGGAAAACTTCCCCAACATGGGAAAGGAAATAATTCACCAAGTCCAAGAATCACAGAGAGTCCCATACAGAATAAACCCAAGGAGAAATACACCAAGGCACATATTAATCAAACTAATGAAAATTAAACACAAAGAAAAAATATTAAAAGCAGCAAGAGAAAAGCAACAAATAACATATAAGGGAAAACCCTTAAGGATAACAGCTGACCTTACTACAGAAACTCTGCAGGCCAGAAGGGAATGGCAGGATATACTCAAAGTCCTGAAAGAGAAAAACCTACAGCCAAGAATACTCTACCCAGCAAGAGTCTCATTCAGATTTGAGGGAGAAATCAAAAGCTTCACAGACAAGCAAAAGTTAAGAGAATTCAGCACCACCAAACCAGCCTTACAACAAGTGCTAAAGGAACTTCTCTAAGTAGGAAACACAAGAAAAGGAAAACACCTACAAATACAAACCCAAAACAATTAAGAAAATGGTAATTGGAACACACATGTCAAAAATCACCTTAAATGTAAATGGATTAAATGCTCCAACCAAAAGACACAGACTGGCTGAATGGATACAAAACCAAGACCCTTCTATATGCTGCCTACAAGAAACCCACTTCAGACCAAGGGATACATATAGACTGAAAGTCAAGGGATGGAAAAAGATATTCCATGCAAATGGAAGTCCAAAGAAAGCTGGAGTAGCAATACTCATATCAGACAAATTAGACTTGAAAGTAAAGACTATTAAAAGAGACAAGGAAGGACACTACCTAATGATCAAGGGATCCATCCAAGAAGAACATATCACAATGGTAAATATCTATGCCCCCAACATAGGAGCACCTCAATACATAAGGCAAATGCTAACAGCTCTAAAAGGGGACATCGACAGGAACACAATAATAGTGGGAGACTTGAACACCCCACTTACATCAATGGACAGATCATCCAAACAGAAAATAAAGACACACAAGCTTTAAATGACACATTAGACCATCTCGATTTAACTGATATTTATAGGACATTCCATCCAAAAACGACAGAATACACTTTCTTCTCAAGTGCACGTGGAACATTTTCCAGGATAGATCACATCTTGGATCACAAATCAAACCTCTGCAAATTCAAGAAAATTGAAATCATATCAAGCATCTTCTCAGACCACAATGCCATGACTAGATATCAATTACAGGGAAAAAACTGCAAAAAATACAAACACAAGGAGGCTAAACAATTCACTATTAAACAACCAAGAAATCACTAAAGAAATCAAAGAGGAAATCAAAAAATATCGAGAAACAAACGAGAATGAAAACACAACAACCCAAAACCTATGGGACGCAGCAAAAGCAGTTCTAAGAGGGAAGTTTATAGCAATACAGTCCTACCTTAAGAAACAAGAAAATTATCAAATAAACAACCTAACCTTACACCTAAAACAACTAGAAAAAGAAGAACAAAGAAACCCCAAAGTGAGCAGAAGGGAAGAAATCATAAAGATCAGAGCAGAAATAAATGAAAAAGAAAGGAAGGAAACCATAGCAAAAATAAATAAAACTAAAAGCTGGTTATTTGAGAAGATTAACAAAATTGATAAACCATTAGCCAGACTCATCAAGAAAAAAAGGGAGAAGATGCAAATCAACAGAATTAGAAATGAAAAAGGAGAAGTAACAACGGACACCTCAGAAATACAAAACATCATGAGAGACTACTACAAGCAACTATATGCCAATCAATTGGATAACCTGGAAGAAATGGATACATTCTTAGAAAAATACAATCTTCCAAGACTGAACCAGGAAGAAATAGAAACTATGAACAGACCAATCACTAGTATGGAAATTGAGACTGTGATTAAAATTCTCCCAACAAACAAAAGCCCAGGACCAGATGGATTCACAGGCGAATTCTATCAAACATTTAGAGAAGAGCTAACACCTACCCTTCTCAAACTCTTCCAAAATATTGCAGAAGGCGGAACACTCCCAAACTCATTCTATGAGGCCACCATCACCCTGATACCAAAACCAGGCAAAGATGTCACAAAAAAAGAAAATTATAGACCAATATCACTGATGAATATAGATGCAAAAATCCTCAACAAAATACTAGCTAACTAGAATCCAACAGCACATTAAAAAAATCGTACACCATGATCAAGTGGGGTTTATCCCTGGGATGCAAGGATTCTTCAATATATGCAAATCAATCAATGTGATACATCATAACAACTTGAAGGATAAAAACCATATGATCATCTCAATAGATGCAGAAAAAGCTTTGGACAAAGTTCAACATCCATTTATGATAAAAGGTCTCCAGAAAATGGGCATAGAAGGAAATTACCTCAACGTAATAAAAGACATATATGAGAAACCAAAAGCCAACATGGTTCTCAATGGGGAGAAACTGAAAGAATTGCCTCTAAGAACAGGAACAAGACAAGGGTGTCCACTCTCACCATTATTATTCAACATAGGTCTGGAAGTTTTAGCCACAGCAATCAGAGAAGAAAAAGAAATAAAAGGAATCCAAATTGGAAAAGAAGAAGTAAAGTTGTCACTCTTTGCAGATGACATGATCTTATATATAGAAAACCCTAAAGACTATACCAGAAAACTGCTAGCACTAATTGATGAATTTCGTAAAGTAGCAGGATACAAAATTAATGCACAGAAATCTCTTGCATTCCTATACACTAACAATGGAAGAGCAGAAAGAGAAATTAAGGAAACTCTCCCATTCACCACTGCAACAAAAAGAATAAAATACCTAGGAATAAACCTGCCTAAGGAGGCAAAAGATCTGTATGCAGAAAACTTTAAGACACTGATGAAAGAAATCAAAGACGACACAAACAGATAGAGGGACATACCATGTTCCTGGATTGGAAGAATCAACATAGTGAAAATGACTGTGCTGCCCAAAGCAATTTACAGATTCAATGCAATCCCGATCAAATTACCAATGGCATTTTTCACAGAACTAGAGCAAGAAATCTTACGATTTGTATGGAAACGCAAAAGACCCCGAATAGCCAAAGCAATCTGGAGAAGGAAAAACGGAGTTGGTGGAATCAGGCTTCCTGACTTCAAACTATACTACAAGGCCATCGTGACCAAGACAGTATGGTACTGGCACAAAAAGAGAAAGGAAGATCAATGGAATAGAATAGAGAACTCAGAAGTAAGCCCAAACACATATGGGCACCTTATCTTTGACAAAGGAGGCATGAGTAGACAATGGAAAAAAGACAGCCTCTTCAATAAGTGGTGCTGGGAACATTGGACAGCAACATGTAAAAGAATGAAATTAGAACACTTCCTAACACCATACACAAAAATAAACTCCAAATGGATTAAAGACCTACATGGAAGGCCAGACACTATAAAACTCCTAGAGGAAAACATAGGCAGAACACTGTATGACATCCATCAAAGCAAGATCCTTTTTGACCCATCTCCTAGAATCAGGGAAATAAAATCAAGAATAAACAAATGGGACCTCATGAAACTTAAAAGCTTTTGCACAGCGAAAGAAACCATAAACAAGACTAGAAGGCAACCCTCAGAATGGGAAAAAATAGTTGCCTATGAAACAACGGACAAAGGATTAACCTCCAAAATATACAAGCAGCTCATGCAGCTGAATACCAAAAAAACAAATAACCCAATCCACAAATGGGCAGAAGACCTAAATAGACAGTTCTCCAAAGAAGATATACAGATGGCCAACAAACACATGAAAAGATGCTCAACATCACTAATCATCAGAGAAATGGAAGTCAAAGCCACAATGAGGTATCACCTCACACCAGTCAGAATGGCCATCATCACAAAATCTGGAAACAACAAATGTTGGAGAGGGTGTGGAGAAAAGCGAACTCTCCCGCACTGTTGGTAGGAATGTAAGTTGGTACAGCCACTATGGAAAACGGTTTGGAGGTTCCTTAAAAAACTAAAAATAGAACTACCATATGATCCAGTAATCCCACTACTGGGCATATACCCAGAGAAAACCATAATCCCAAAAGAAACATATTCCATAATGTTTATTGCAGTACTATTTACAATAGCCAGGACATGGAAGCAACCTAAATGCCCATCAACAAATGAATGGATAAAGAAGATGTGGCATATATATATAATGGAATATTACTCAGCTCTAAGAAGGGATGAGATGGAGCTATACGTAATGAGGTGGATAGACCTATAGTCTGTCATACAGAGTGAAGTAAGTCAGAACGAGAAAGACAAGTATTGTATGCTAACTCACATATATGGAATCTAAAAATGGTACTGATGAACTCAGTGACAAGACAAGAACAAGGACGCAGATGCACAGAATGGACTGGAGAACTCGAGGTTTGGGGGAGGCGGGGGGTGAAGGGGAAGCTGAGACAAAGCAAGAGAGTAGCACAGACATATATATAGTACCAACTGTTAAATAGCCAGTGGGAAGTTGTTGTATAACAAAGGGAGTCCAACTCGAGGATGGAAGATGCCTTAGAGGACTGGGATGGGGAGGGTGGGGGGGACTTTGAGGGAGGGTGTGGGGGGAGTCGAAGGAGGGAGGGAATATGGGGATATGTGTATAAAAACAGATGATTGAACTTGGTGTACCCCCCAAAAAATAATAAATAAATTAAAAAAAAAAAAGAAAGAAACAGATGCCAGTTTGGGCCTCGCTCTGAGCAGTGCCCAAGAGAGGCCTGACCTACGATAAATGAAAATTTAAAAAAAAAAAAAAAGAAGGAATTTGATATCCAACTCCATTTTTATGCACTTGTGTGAGCTGCAAGAACAATCACAAAATTTAGGGATTTAATTGACACGGCCCAAGCCTGTATATTTTCTAGAACAATAGTGGAGCATTCAAATATTTGTGCATTTTGTTTTGGGTCTGGGCCTACAGACACTGCTGCCTTACTTCTGGAGTTCATACAAATTATCATCTACCTTTTCACTCCAGGAAAGCTACTTCTCACTCTCAGCTTACTTGGAGGAGGAAGAGAAGAGCGAGCAGAAGAAGGAAGAAAAAAGGAGGAGGAGGAGGAGGAGAAGGAATGAGAAAGAAGTTTGACCTGTGATACAAGTACAGATCTAAAGCTGAATAATCACTTAACTCCAAAAGTACATAGGCATAGGCTATAGATCTAGCCTGCAAGCAAATCTGGTCTCAATTTGGACTCCAGATTAAAATCAAATAAGGTGACTTTTTGACTTTATATCAGCAATTTCTTTAAAAGAGGATACATTTTTTCACAACTAGGAAGATCCAAACAATAGCTAGAATTGACTACATAGCCATAAAATTCAGTATAATGCTTCTAAAATAGCAGAGATTTGGCATTGCTTTCAATTCAACAAGTTTTTCTTAAAACTGAGCAACGTGGCTAGAGAGATTTATTAATTCAGAGTCTATAATCTAAGGACAATTGAAGAAACTTACAGCATGAGTCATATTCATCAAAATTTATGAATCCCTTTTGTAATTGGACTTTATTTCTACTGCATAGTCATATAATGTTTCAAAATCTATGATTCCACTGAGCCAAAGACAGCTCTTCAATGTGAAATAAATGAGAACTTCAGGTAATATCTTGCAAAATCTGCATGATCAGTTTGAATCTTAATACATGTACTTCCTGAAAAAATAAGTGATGCATTTGGCTTTCCTTTCCCAGCTTTAAATACAATCTTGTGAGCCACGAAGGAGATTCTCAAGTTGCATCTCTTAGAGGCATTTATTTCCCAAACACCCACTCATGAAGACTTTAATTTAAAAAATCAAATATTAAATTAACAATACTTCAATAAAAAATAAATAAAATCAAAATTATAGCCTTTGCAGTAGGTTAAAAATAATTGTGTCTTTGACTTAGCTATTCAATTACTTTAAGATAAACAAATGTTGCTTCAAGTTCTTTTAAATGTCCCATACGTTGGCAACAATGAAAGGCATTAACATGAAGAAAGTTCACAGCTCTCCATCATATGGGACAATATTCCATACCTTGACAAGTTCACAGAATGAATTTCTAGTGACTGAAACAAAGGAAAGACTTTCTTTGGATTCAAATAAACTGATGATGGACCCTCTTTTCCCTTTTCATATAGGTGTCCCCTCTGTGCCAAATAAACTCATCTTTATCTGAGGAACATGTAGAATTAAAATGAAGTAATAGAGATGGGAAGAAAATGGGACAAGAGAGGGTCCTATAAAGTAATAGGTTTCATACTTGCCTTTGACTGGTGGTGATCTCTGCAGGCAGTTACAAAGGAGGATTTCTAAAACATTTTATCTGCAATGGCCCAAAACATTTCTATAAGTGGTCCAACCGCCAAGATGACTACTTTAAAAGATAATACTCCTTTTGGATAAGATTTTTTTTTTTTAAATTACAACATCAGTATCTTTGCCTGGTAAATCCAATTCTTTATATCCTTTAAAACAGCTGATGAAAAAAAATCAGAGCCATAGTATTGATTACAATTCATTTTTTAAACTTTTTGTTTTGATTGATAATTTGATAATTATAGACTCACAGAAAGTTGCTACTGTGGTATAAAGAACCCCATCTACTCTTCATGGTGTCATAGCTATAGTATAAAAAAATCAAAACTAGGAAATTGACACATTAATTGATACATTACTGTTAATGTACCAATACCAGCTGGTATGTTACTCAGTTGCTACCTTTTTTTAAAGCATTAATGTGTGTGTGTGTATAATTTTATACAGTTTAATCACATATGTAGATTCATGTAATCACCACTACTATCAAGATTCAGCTGCTGCATTATTGCAAAAGAATTCCCTCCTGCTACCACTTCGAATTAGCACTCACCATCTCATCTCCTCCTTGTCATCTGGCTACAATGAACCTCTTCTCAATCTCTGTAGTTTTGTTATTTCAAAAATGTGATATAAATGGAATCGTACTGCATTTAAGATTGATTTTTTTTTCACTAAGCATATCCTTGAGGTGCATCCGGGTTGCTTCATTTATCAATAGTTCATTACTTTTTATTGTTGAGTACTATTCCATCATGTGGATGTAGAGCTGTTCAACCATTCACCTACTGAAGGGCATTTGGGCTGTTTCCAGTATTTTGCTAGTAGAAATAAGGCTGCAATGAGTATCATTGTATAGGTTTTGTGTAAACATAAGTTTTCATTTTTCTGGGATAAATGTCCAAGAGTTTATTGCTGAGTTGTAAGTTTTGCAAGAAAATACCAAACTGTTTTCCAGAGTGGCTGTACTATTTTACATTCCCACCTGCAATGCATGACAAATCCAGTTTCTCTGCATCCTCACAAACACTTGGTATGATAACTATTTTTAAATTTTAGTCATTTTGATAGGTGTGTAGTAATATCTCATTGTGGTTTTAACTTGCATTTCCCTAATAACTAATGATGCTGAACATCTTTTCATATCATTATTTGCCATCTATACATTCTCTTCTGTGAAATCTCTTCATGTCTTTCGCCCATTTTATAATTGGATTGTTTCTTTTCTTCATTGTTGAGTTTTGAGGATTTTTTTTAGAAAAAAAAATACATATTCCAAATGTAATGTTTTGTCAGATAGATGTTTTGCAAATATTTTCTCCTGTCAATTCATTTTCATAAGACAAAAATCAGAATGGAATCATAAGTGGGAGGACATTTGATTTTGTAGTTACAGGATTACATACAAGCCTATGTGACTGTGATTTCAGCCATTATTTAAACCTAAACTTTGAGGCTTCTTGATACAGTGATGTTCCGGTATGATAAACAGGATCAAAAGATGACAAGTCACCACCACTGGTCAGGATTAGTTCATACATTTAAAAGGCAGATGTATTCTGCATAACATCATATTACAAGGGGAAGCTCTTACTGTTGATGAAATGGGTAGTTCAAGAAAGCAAAAAAATCTGTTTTCAAGGCAGCAGAATGATAGGCAACCTGATCTTTAAATCTTATTTTAGGTAATATTATAAAATATTTGCTATAAAGTACTATAAAATAATCTGATTTCAGATCCTATGATTTTTTTCTAGTGTACCTTGCTTGATGACTATACAACTCTAAATTTGAGGGGAAAGTTCAAATTTCAAATATTTTAAACCACTGCCTCCATAAAATGTTAAAATTACTTCCAAATATTTGACCATCAAAATTATACCTAGTAGACTACTCTTTACATCTGACAAAGATCCCTGTTTAGAATATTCTGAGTATGGCTACTGTGTCATGTACCCTTCCTGCTCACACCTCTTATGCTCTAACAGCCATATTCTATATGACATTATCCTGTCTCCTGGCTATAGCTGGTCGGATGACCCAAAGCACCCATCCATAGGTTGTTCAGTGACCCCTGCTTTGGATTTACTGGTTCAAAAGAAGATGAGCTGGGTCAATTATATTCCTCTTTCAGGAACTAGGAATTAAAAAGCTGAAGTGAGGGTAAACAACCATAATAGCTGGACTGAAAGGTTATGACATGGCCACCATGGGCCATGTGCAAACTGGAAGCCAGCCTCTGGAGGGTGGCATCAGCTGATGCACAGAGAAAAGCAGAGATGCCATGAGTTTGTTGATGAGGTTCCTGAGAGGCAGGCAGAAAGAACTTCTTGGGGGACCTGATGGCTTTCTGACTCTGGTTCAGTTTCCCATCCACACATAGCCTTAGAAGATACATACTCTGCTTTTGAAATACCTTGAGTGGGTTCTTAGCAGTCAAAAGATTTCCAATTATGATATGCACCTAGTGGTCTCATTTTTTTATTTGGAAGTTATACTCAATAGCTATAGAGAGATTTGCATGACCTAGTGAGAGCAGCATTCTCTCAAAAAGTTTTCAACTGACATAAAATCTCCCCAGAAAGAGACAGAACTCCCACATAAGACTGGTGGGAGTACACCAGCCTTTCTGAGGGGCAATTGGGCAAAATGGATCTCAAAATAAAAGTATGTGCTATAGATTCTCTTTTTTGAAATATATACATAGAAAACTCTGGAAGTATATATTAAAATAGTAATAATAGTTATCTCTAGATGATAAGACTGTGGATGATTTAAACATTCTCCTTTTTTTATGAGTTTTTATTTCTTACGATTTTTTTCAAAAACAGATGTTTACAATATGAAAATCAGCTACCAGTTCTTACATGTGCTAGCTGCTTTACAGATATTACCTAATTTAATTTTTAAAATTACCCTATAAGGTAGGTGCTGTTATTCTTACTTTATGAGTAAGGAAGTTGAACTTTAAAGATGTTTAAAAAAATGTCTTATGTCATGGTCAGCAACTGGTACTAAAATGTAAAGTCCATGAGATTGCGAGTATTATCTGTTTTGTTCACTGTAGGATCTATGGCACCTAAAATTCACTAAACATTTTTAAATGAATGATAGGCAGAAGCAGGCTTTATACCCAAGTATGCCTTACTCCAAAACCTCTGCTTCAAATTCTTTCTCTAAACCAATACTCCAAAGAAGCCCCTCTGCAATTTATGACATTAATACACATTTTAATTCACTCTGTTTAAAATAAGAAGAAATCCCAACAACAAAAAAAACACAACCCAATTTTTAAAATGAGCAAAAGATGTGAACAGACATTTTCCCAAAGAAGACATATGGACAGCCAACAGGAATATGAAAAGATATTCAGCATCACTAATTATTAGGGAAATACAGATCAAAACCACAGTGAGATGCCACCTCACACCTGTTAGAAAGGCAGTTATCAAAAAGACAAGAAATAACAGTGTTGAAGAGAATGTGGAGAAAAGGGAACCCTTGTGCACTACTGGTGGGAGTGTAAATTGGTGCAGCTACTATGGAAAACAGTATGGTGATCCCTCAAAAAGTTAAGAATAGAACTACCACATTATCAAGCTATTCCAATTCTGGGTATTTTTCCAAAGAACACAAAAAACACTAATTTGAAAAGATATGTGCACCACTACATTCACTGCAGCATTATTTATAATAGCCAATATATGGAAGCAACTTGAGTGCCCATTGATAGATGAATGGATAAAGAAGATATGGTGTATATAGAGACAATGGAGTACTACTCAGTCATAAAAAAGAATGAGATCTTGCCATTTGCAACAACATGGGTATCCAACTTTGAGGATGTTATGCTAAGTGAACTAAGTCAGAGAAAGACAAATACTGTATGATTTCACTTTTATGTGTAATCTAAAACAAAACAAATGAACAAACAAAACAAAACAAACTCATAGATGCAGGGAACAGACTGGTGGTTATTGGAGGGGAAGGGAGTTGAGGGGTGGGCAACATGGATGAAGGGGGTCAACTGTCTGGTGAAGGATGGTAACTAGACCTTTGGTGGTGGTCACTTTGTAGTGTATACAGATGTCAAATTATAATGTTGTATACCTGAAACATATGTAATGTAGCAATTTTACTTCAATTTTTAAAAAAGATTTTAATGAAATAGGAAGAAATGACCAAGAAATATTTACAGAATATGATTATACTCTAGGAAATATAAAGTCACATAATGGGTAACTGAGTTGCCCTGGTCAATAAATTAATAAGTTAGTTTATTGATAAACTCAACAAAGCTTTATATTATATAACATTTATATTTTATTTAATATGGTGTAAGTAATCATTGTTAGGAAAATTTGGATATTTTGACCCTTAGTTTTGAATACAATTCTGGATTTATTACATCATTATTTCTACGGAAAAACTGGGCATCTCATATAATTTTGACTTCCAGTAGATTTTCTAGGAGAATAGTGCACTGGAGAAATGAACATTCTTGATATTATTATTATTATTCAAAATCATAATTTATTCCTTAGTAGCTACAAAGCCTTTTAAATCAGCATGAAATACTATTTTTGGAGGAAACTTGACATTCAAACTATAATTTTGTGATAGTTATAGCAATGTCAACCCAAGGCATTAGAATAAAGCTTCAACTCATGACAAATATATTTCCAGTTCTTGATTCAATTTTAATCATAGCACAGCAATACCATAATTACCAGACCTTAGCTGAAAGACCAAGAAGCATAAGTCAGTCATAGTTACTAAATTTATGAAAGGCCAAGTTTTCCATACAACAATGTTTGATCCAAAATTTCTGCCATTCCTCTTCCCCTACTGTGTTGTTGATTAGCTTAACATATAAGGAGAAATATTTAAGATGATATTACCAGAGATGTGCTCTCTATCATCATTTTGATTTAATATTGTTTTAGGAGTTCCAGACAATAAAAGAAGAGAGACTGAACAAACCCAAGAAAAATAAATAATGGAAGAAACAAAAACATCACTATTTGAAAACAATTGATTATGTATCTAAAACATGCCCAAGGAATCAGCTAAAATTTTTAGACTTACTACAATAATAAATGACCAGATAAAATATAAAATATAGAAAAGCCATTAAGATTCTTGAATACCAACAATTACAACCTAAAAAACCTAATTTTAAAAAAGAGACCCAATTTACAATAGCAATAAAATGGATATAAAGAAAAGTAGACTTAAGAAGTATTTGGAGACGACCTTGGACACCAGAAAGGACTGCAAGGATCCCAACGTAACCAGTAGGGAGGCATTTATGACTGATCAAAGAGGGTGAAGTGGCTGAGCTGTGGCAGATGAGAGGGAGTGAGAAACATACAGAGGGTCCGCATCACGGCTCAGCATTACTGGACTGAGACGTCGATTCACAGCTGAACAGGGGGTCTGGGAGTGGGAGTGTGGGAACCAGAGAACTGGTTCAGGGTGAGAAACATTGTTTTCAGTGGGGAGACAGACAGAGAGGACAGGAGGGAAGAGGTCCACAGCAAGGAGTTCCTGCCCAGGAGAGCTGTGGGGCCATGGTAGCAGCTGGATGCTCCCGGCTCACGGGCAGGGGGGAGGAGCCGAGGGCATAGCCTCTCTCTCTCTCTCTCTCTCTCTCAGGGCCTGCAATGGACAGAGGAAGGACCCCTGTGGGCCAAGCTAAGGCACTCAGGGATAACAAAGGCCCTGTGCGGGGCTGACTTAGAGTGCCGGCAGCCGAGAGCAAAAAGCCCAGAGAGAGGCTGAACTCTGAGACATTCTGTTTACACCTGAGCCACCAGTGTCCCTCTGCAACAGGCACCTCCATGCCCGATAGAACCACCTTGACCCAGACAGTGCACCACTGCTCACTCACTCCCAGGGGAAGGAGCCACTATTATACCCTCTCCCTCCCCACACACCAGCGCTTACAGACAAACAATAAAGGAAGCTCTGCTGGTCGCAGAATAATACAAAAAACCCAAGGTGGGTAGAAGGACACTTACAGTTGAGACCCCAAGGAAACAGAAATATTAGTATTAATTCTATTGATCTGGTCCATTCTGGGGTCAGTTCTATGTTTTTTTTTTTTCTTTATTAATTACAATCTTAGTCCTAAGGGATCTACACATTTTACAACATATTTTTTTATTCTATTTCTTATTCTATTTTTATTTTTAGCTTTTTTATATATTTCTACTTCTAGCTAAGTTTTTTGGAGTGCTGACTATATATCTCTCCTACCTTCTTTTCATCTCTATCTTTTATACATTTCTATTTCTTTCTTTTTCTTTTCATATTTCCAGTCACACTACGCTCTTCTGTTGCCCTGTCTTCTGCCCTTTTTTAGTTTATTTTATCTTAACATACTTACAAGCAACATTATTGATCTGCTCAGTCTCCTTGCTTTATTCTCCAGATGACACACTGCCTTGGTATTTATATTAGGTTTTTGTCTTTACCTTAGTTCTTAGTATAATTGCCTAATTTCATTCTGAGAATCTCCATTCTGTCTGGTGGTACTCTAGCTCTTTTTTATATTTGATCCTAGCTTTCAAAAGCTCCCTGGATTTGTGTTTGTGTGTGTGTGGTGTTATCTGTTTGTTTGTTTTTGCTTTTGTTTCTATTCTGCTCTGTTTTAGTTTTGAATTTCCATTGGTTTCTTCTTTGAATGTCTGATAGCATACTGGGGTTCTTCTGTCAGGTCTTTCTAGTGCCTTATGTTCTATTGAATTCAGTATTTGTGTATCTTATACATGTATGTGTTCCCTTGACTTAGTATTTGTTTGACTCAACACTCTGCCAGTAGTCTGGGGCTTGGACAGTCTTCTTTAAACCCCATTATGGCCTGGACAAGCAACCTCTGAAGTCTGGGCTACTCCATCAGAAGTCAGGTAGGAGGCTCTGGGGAGGGAGTACTGAATCCAGGTTGCTAGGCTACTAGGGAGTCCTCAGACACAGGGAAGATTAACTGCAGAGAACTCTCACAGAGCCCTGTATCAGAGTCTAAGACTCAGCTTCATTCGACCATCTGCAACTGCCAATGTTGGACACCTCACACCAAACTACAAACAAGACAGGAAAATAAACCCACCCATCAGCACACAGACTACCTAAAGCCATATTAACCTCACAGATACACTAAAACACACCACCTGACATGGCCCTGCTCATCAGAGAGAAAAGACACAGAGCCACAACACCGGAAAACAGACACCAGACCCCCCACCAGGAAGCCTACTCAAGACACTGGACAAACCCCACCACAGGGGGCAGAGGGCAGAAACAAGAATTACTACTAGGCAGCATGCGGAAAGGAGACAGCAAATCCTATAAATTAGACAAAATGAGAAAACAAAGAAACACTTTGCAGGCAAAGGAGTAGGAAAAAAACCCCACAAGACCAAATAAATGAAGAGGAAACAGGAAAATTGCTGGAAAAAGAATTCAGAGTAATGACAGTAAAGATGATCCAAAATCTCGATAACAAAATACAGAAAATACAAGAAACAGTTAATAAGGACTCAGAAGAACTAAAGAGCAAACAAACAGTAATGGACAACAAAATAACTGAAATTAAAAATACTCTAGATGCTATAACCAGCAGAATGACTGAGGCAGAAGAACGAATAAGTGAGTTGGAAGATAGAATGGGGGAAATAACTGCCACAGAGCAGGAAAGAGAAAAAAGAATAAAAAGAATGGAAAACAGTCTCAGAGACCTTGGTGATAACATTAAGTTCACCAACATTTGAATCATATGCAACCCAGAAGAAGAAGAAAAAAAGAAAGGGTCTGAGAAAATATTTGAAGATGTTATAGTGGAAAACTTCCCCAACATGGGAAAGGAAATAATTAACGAAGTCCAAGAAGCACAGGAGTCCCATACAGAATAAACGCAAGGAGAAATACACCGAGGCACATAATAGTCAAACTAATGCCAACCAAACACAAAGAAAAAATATTAAAAGCAGAATAAACGCAAGGAGAAATACACCGAGGCACATAATAGTCAAACTAATGCCAACCAAACACAAAGAAAAAATATTAAAAGCAGCAAGAGAAAAGCAACAAATAACATATAAGGGAAAACCCATAAGGATAACAACTGATCTTTCTGTAGAAACTCTGCAGGCCAGAAGGGAATGGCAAGATATACTGAAAGTCCTGAAAGAGAAAAACCTACAGCCAAGAGTAATCCACCCAGCAAGAATCTCATTCAGATTCGAGGGAGAAATCAAAACCTTTACAGACAAGCAAAAGTTAAGAGAATTCAGCACCACCAAACCAGCCTTACAACAAGTGCCAGAGGAACTTATCTAAGCAGGAAACACAAGAGAAAGAAAAGGTCTACAAAAACAAACCCAAAACAATTACGAAAATGGTAATAGGAACACACATGTCAAAAATCACCTTAAATGTGAATGGATTAAAGGCTCCAACCAAAAGACACAGACTGGCTGAATGGATACAAAAACAAGACCCTTCTATATGCTGCCTACAAGAAACCCACTTCAGACCAAGGGATACATATAGACTGAAAGTCAAGGGATGGAAAAAGATATTCCATGCAAATGGAAGTCAAAAGAAAGCTGGAGTAGCAATACTCATATCAGACAAATTAGACTTGAAAGTAAAGACTATTAAAAGAGACAAGGAAGGACACTACCTAATGATCAAGGGATCCATCCAAGAAGAACATATCACAATGGTAAATATCTATGCACCCAACACAGGAGCACCTCAATACATAAGGCAAATGCTAACAGCCATAAAAGGGGACATCGACAGTAACACAATAACAGTAGGAGACTTGAACACCCCACTTACATCAATGGACAGATCATCCAAACAGAAGATAAATTTAAGGACACACAAGCTTTAAATGACACATTAGACCATCTTAACCTAATTGATATTTATAGGACATTCCATTCAAAAATGACAGAATACACTTTCTTCTCAAGTGCACGTGGAACATTTTCCAGGATAGATCACATCTGGGGTCACAAATCAATCCTCAGCAAATTCAAGAAAATTGAAATCTTATCAAGCATCTTATTCTCTGACCACAACTCCATGAGACTAGATATCAATTACAGGAAAAAAACTATAAAAAATACAAACACATGGAGGCTAAACAATACACTGTTAAACAACCAAGAAATCATTAAAGAAATCAAATAGGAAATCAAAAAATATCGAGAAACAAATGACAATGAAAACACAACAACCCAAAACCTATGGGACGCAGCAAAAGCAGTTCTAAGAGGGAAGTTTATAACAATACAGTCCTACCTCAAGAAAGAAGAAAAATATCAAATAAACAACCTAAACTTACACCTCAAACAATTAGAGAAAGAAGAACAAAGAAACCCCAAAGTGAGCAGAAGGAAAGAAATCATCAAGATCAGATTAGAAATAAATGAAAAAGAAAGGAACGAAACAACAGCAAAGATCAATGAAACTAAAAGCTGGTTCTTTGAGAAGATTAACAAAATTGATAAACCATTAGCCAGACTCATCAAGAAAAAAAGGGAGAAGATGCAAATCAACAGAATTAGAAATGAAAAAGGAGAAGTAACAATGGACACCTCAGAAATACAAAAGATCATGAGAGACTACTACAAGCAACTATATGCCAATAAATTGGATAACCTGGAAGAAATGGATACATTCTTAGAAAAACACAACCTTCCAAGACTGAACCAGGAAGAAATAGAAACTATGAACAGACCAATCACAAGTACAGAAATTGAGACTGTGATTAAAAATCTCCCAACAAACAAAAGCCCAGGGCCCAATGGCTTCTCAGGCAAATTCTATCAAACATTTAGAGAAGAGCTAACACCTATCCTTCTCAAACTCTTCCAAAATATAGCAGAAGGAGGAACACTCCCAAACTCATTCTATGAGGCCACCATCACCCTAATACCAAAACCAAATAAAGATGTCGCAAAAAAAGAAAATTGCAGACTAATATCACTGACGAATATAGATGCAAAAATCCTCAACAAAATACTAGTGAACAGAATCCAACAGCACATTAAAAAAAATCATACACTATGATCAAGTGGGGTTTATCCTTGGGATGCAAGGATTTTTCAATATACGCAAATTAATCAATGTGATACATCATATCAACAAATTGAAGGATACAAATCATATGATCATCTCAATAGATGTGGAAAAAGCTTTTGATAAAATTCAACCTCCATTTATGATTAAAAAAACTCTCCAGTAAATGGGCATAGAAGGAAATTACCTCAACATAATAAAAGACATATATGAGAAACCAAAAGCCAACATCATTCTAAATGGGGAAAAACTGAAAGAATTCCCTCTAAGAACAGGAACAAGACAAGGGTACCCACTCTCACCATTATCATTCAACATAGTTTTGGAAGTGTTAGCCACAGCAATCAGAGAAGAAAATGAAATAAAAGGAGTCCAGATTGAAAAAGAAGAAATAAAGTTGTCACTCTTTGCAGATGACATGATATTATACAAAGAAAACCTAAAAGACTCTACCAGAAAACTGTTAGCACTAATTGATGAATTTAGTAAAGTAGCAGGATACAAAATTAATGCACAGAAATCTCTTGCATTCCTATACACTAACAACAAAAGAGCAGAAAGAGAAATTAAGGAAACTCTCCCATTTACCATTGCAACAAAAAGAATAAAATACCTTGGAATAAACCTGCCTAAGGAGGCAAAAGACCTGTATGCAGAAAACTATAAGACACTGATGAAAGAAATCAAAGATGATACAAACAGATGGAGAGACATACTGTGTTCTTGGATTAGAAAATCAACATTGTGAAAATGACTGTGCTGCCCAAAGAAATTTACAGATTCAACGCAATCCCTATCAAATTACCAATGGTATTTTTCACAGAACTAGAACAAGAAATCTCACAATTTGTATGGAAACCCCAAAGACCCCAAATAGCCAATGCAATCTTGAGAAGGAAAGATGGAGTTGGTGGAATTAGGCTTCCTGACTTCAAACTATACTACAAGGCCATAGTGATCAAGACAGTATGGTACTGGCACAAAAAGAGAAAGGAAGATCAATGGAACAGAATAGAGAACCCAGAGATAAGCCCAAGCACATATGTATATTCTTGCCTCCTTTATCTTTGACAAAGGAGGCAAGAATATAGAATGGAAAAAAGACAGCCTCTTCAATAAGTGGTGCTGGGAAAATTGGACAGCAACATGTCAGAGAATGAAATTAGAACACTTCTTAACACCATACACAAAAATAAACTCCAAATGGATTAAAGACCTACATGGAAGGCCAGACACTATAAAACTCCTAGAGGAAAACATAGGCAGAACATTCTATGACATACATCAAAGCAAGCTCCTTTTTGACACACCTCCTAGAATCATGGACATAAAATCAAGAATAAACAAATGGGACCTAATGAGACTTAAAAGCTTTTGCACAGCGAAAGAAACCATAAATAAGACAAGAAGACAACCCTCAGAATTGGAGAAAATAGTTGCCAATGAAGCAATGGACGAAGGATTAATCTCCAAAATATATAAGCAGCTCATGCAGCCGAATACGAAAAAAGCAAATAACCCAATCCACAAATGGGCAGAAGAGCTAAATAGACAGTTCTCCAAAGAAGACATCCAGATGGCCAACAAACACATGAAAAGATGCTCAACATCACTCATCATCAGAGGAATGCAAGTCAAAGCCACAATGAGGTATCACCTCACACCAATCAGAATGGCCATCATAAAAACATCTAGAAACAATAAATGTTGGAGAGGGTGTGGAGAAAAGCGAACTCTCCTGCACTGTTGGTGGGAATTAAGTTGGTACAGCCACTATGGAAAACAGTTTGAAGGTTCCTTAAAAAACTACAAATTGAACTACCATATGATCCAGTAATCCCACTCCTAGGCATATACCCAGAGAAAACCATAATCCCAAAAGAAACTTGTACCATAATGTTTATTGCAGCACTATTTACAATAGCCAGGACATGGAAGCAACCTAAATGCCCATCAACAAATGAATGGATACAGAAGATGTGGCATATATATACAATGGAATATTACTCAGCTATAAAAAGGGATGAGATGGAGCTATATGTAATGAGGTGGATAGAACTACAATCTGTCATACAGAGTGAAGTAACTCAGAAAGAGAAGGACAAATATTGTATGCTAACTCACATATATGGAATCTAAAAATGGTACTGATGAACTCAGTGACAAGAACAAGGATGCAGATACAGAGAATGGACTGGAGAACTCGGGGTATGGGAGGGGGCTGGGGGTGAAGGGGAAACTGAGAAGAAGCGAGAGAGTAGCACAGACATATATATACTACCAACTGTAAAATATTCAGTGGGAAGTTGTATAACAAAGGGAGTCCAACTCGAGGATAGAAGATGTCTTAGAGGACTGGGGCAGGGAGGGTGGGGGGGACTCGAGGGGGGGCAGTCAAGGAAGGGAGGGAATACAGGGATATGTGTATAAAAACAGATGATTGAACCTGGTGTACCCCCAAAAAATAAAAAAAATAAAAAAAAATAAAGAAATAAAGAGGCCTGAATGAGGGCCATGAAAGTGAAAAAAAAAAAAAAAAAAAGATATGGCATATATACACAATGGAATATTACTCAACTATAAAAAGGAATGAAATGGAGTTATGTGTAATGAGGTGGATAAACCTAGAGTGTGTCATAGAGAGTGAAGTAAGCCAGAAAGAGAAAAACAAATATTGTATGCTAACTCATATATACAGAATCTAAAAAAAAAAAAAAATGGTACTGATGAACCCAGTGACAAGAACAGGGAAGCAGATACAGAGAATGGACTGGAGGACATGGGGTTGGGGGGGTGGGGGGTGAAGGGGAAGCTGGGACGAAGTGAGAGAGTAGCATAGACATATATATACTACCAACTGTAAAATAGATAGCCAGTGGGAAGTTGCTGTATAACAAATGGAGATCAACTCGATGATGGGTGATGCCTTAGAGGGCCGGGACGGGGAGGGTGGGGGGGAGTCGCAGGAGGGAGGGGATGTGGGGATATGTGTATAAATACAGCTGATTGACTTTGGTGCACCTCAAAAAGTGGTACAAGAGTGTAAAGCAATTATATTCCAATAAAAAAAAGTATTTGACTATATAAACAAAATAATAAAATTTATTGGGCAATAACATCTAGGAAGAACAAAATATTTTAAAGATGTCAGTTCTTAATATGTTGTTTTTAAATGCAATGCAATCCCAATTAAAATAAAAATGAAATTTTTTTTTAGGATTTAAAAAGAATGTCATTATATCCATTTAGAAAAGTAAAAAGGTGAGAATAACAAAAACATTCTGAAAAACAGAAAGGACAATGAGCAAACAAAACAGAAACATAGTCAGGGAAACAGAAGAGAAACCTCAGAAATAGGCCCCCTTATATATAAGTGTTAAAAAATGAGCAAGTACAATGCAAAACAATAGGAAAGATTTGAAAATACATATTTGTGGGAATCATTCATTAGAAATTCAAGTTATTTTAGGTCAAATACTTCATACCACTCCCAAAATATATTCCAGAAGTCTTAGGTAACTAATATCTTTAAACTCAAAAATAAGCAAATAAACAAGAGTGAGTGAACGCTAGATTACTAAAACATATAATATATTTGAGTTTGAAGCAAAGAAGAAATTACAAAAGAAAGGATCATGGTTTCATACTTAACTGAAAAAAAATGTATTCAACTTAAAAATAGGAAAACAAGATATAAATTAGAGACACATTAATATTTTGGTCCACTGGAACTTGTGTGGCCTGTTTTACCCTTTGTACCTTGCACAGTGCTGGGCACACAGTAAACATTCACTAGTTATTTGTTGAACAAATATTGCAATAATTAACTAAGTAGACTTTGATTAATTACATAAGACAAAGAAGTGACCCTAGAGTCCGATTAGCCAGCTGCAACTAAGAATGATGAGTGAAAATTAATTTCTTTGGCTCAGATGCAAAAGAACCACACAGGAGGCTGTCTACTCAGCTGTGGAATGGGCAAGTGATGTGAACCACAGAGGGGCTGTGGAAGTGCTATCAGGCCAAATCACGTCACACTATGAGCATCAGCTGTTGGAGGGTGATAGCAGCCAACAGGCCACACTGGCCAGGGTCAGCCAGCAAATGAAAGGCTTGACTCAATCAAGAAATCTTGTTCAACCTGGGAGGCCCAGAGATCAGGGCTTATAAATGACAGGGCTTATAAACAAGCAGTCGCAGCTGCTAAACAAAGGGCATGATTGTATTCGGGGAGGAGAGAGACAGAGGACCACATACTTCTTGTCAGTCTTTTTCCTGGATAATTACTCAGTGGAGTGAAGCATCTTTAACCATTTAGACTTGACGTTTGCTGCATCTTCCATCTGAGACAATCCTCTGACTAGAGGGATTTTAATATCAGTATATGATTGCTTGCAATGTATAGTAAGGGATACACTCATTCAAAACTGTTTAGTAGTTGGGGAGTCTATGCAGTAAGATGTTTGTGCATTACTTTCAGTCTACTTTGTGCTGATAGCTCACAGCATTCCGTACATTTTTGCTGAATCAGTAAATGAATTGAACATTATTTGGCTAAGGCTAAAAAAGAATCATTTTGGTTTTGTCAACATCTTGTTTTCCAATTTGGTGTTGGAAACATAGGGAATTGGTCTAATGTTTGCTAATAATATGCCTATATGTGTTTCCATCTTTTTGGCTCTGTTTTCCCAGGGTGATGAAAATAAACACAGTAAGGGAAACTGGGAGCACAGAACTGTCCATCTTTACTGCATTCCTGGATCCAGTGTTTCTCTGCTATAATGATGCCCCCATACGCCTATCTAGAACAATTTCTCACTTGTCACCTAGATTGGAGGCTAGATCCTTCAAAATGAGTAGAATTTTTCGTTGTTGTTGCTATTACTACTTGACCAGCAGACTGGTTACCGGCTGGAATGGACCAGAACATGTTGGCAAACCATTCATTTCCTGGTTATACCTACGGCAACTTGGTAAGTACAATGAAGAAAGGAGAGCCGATTTTTTTTTAAATTCAAGGTTCATTCTTTTATTCAAGGTCAACACCACAAAATTCTGAGCTATTGGATCCTGAAACGCTTGCTTCCCTGTAATCCATTCCAATAGGAGAGCAGATTTCTAAAAAACTATTTGTGAAATAGCTGGTAATGATAGGACCAGTGCTAAGCACATGTAAAATAGATATTTCTACACAGTGGCAGGATGAAAGAAACTGATATGTCAAATATTTTGAACTGCATGATCAAATTGGAATAATATCAGAAGTGATTATAATCTGAGGCAGTAGAATTCAATTTTCCTTGCATTATGGCGATTTCTCTGAGCAGACCCGGGTTAAATGACTGCTCTGAGGTTGATGACACACCGATTCCTAGTGCCAACAATGACTTCAGCCTGATGGCAACCTTTACAAATTGCTTCCTGTAAATTCTTTGTGAGAATAACAAGCAATTCATTTTGCTTGAGAGTGACTTTTAGCTAAGGGACTCCACCCAACAATCTGGATTTAATAAAACAAAAAATACTTTGGTATTACGAACATATTTTTTGAGATGCAAGTTCCCCACATAAGGTTTTGTAAAAGCAAAGCATTTTCATTTTCTATTCAGTGAAAGCCGGACAGATCCTTATGCATGGCCAATGATTATTTACTTTTTTTGATGAGTTGGTAGGGAAGAGTGGAAATGGAGAGAAGGTCACTGAAGAGCCACATGTGTGTGTATGTATGTAAGATATTCAGGGTAACATTTACAAAAGAATTTTAAGTCACAGCCAGTAGGTTGGTAATTCAATCATTTATCCATTCACTTATTTAGCACTCAGTATTTACTAAGTACCAGGCACTGTTGTAAGCTCTGGGGATATTATAGTTGAACAAAACAGACAATACTTTGCTCTCACGGAACTTACATTCATGTGAGAAAAGACAAACCATAAGTCAAACACTACACAAAGAAAAATCTCTTTTAAGAGGACTGAATTTAATGGGCAAGGTAGAGGAATTATCTGCTTACAGAGATTAGGTATTGGGAACATTTATGTCTCTGTGACTGGTAGTAGATAAAAATCACACTAGTAAATATTTAGGTTTGGCATTGCTCAGATATCATAAATAATTTATGACCTAGTTCCTGAACTCAAAGAGCTTACAATTCCAACACGCAAGGTGTTCCTGCATATCATGCGGGCAGAGAAGGAAGAAAGAGTGACCAGATATTTTGTATACCATCTGAATCAGAGTTGAATCATTGCCTTCAAGGTTATAATCAGGGTAAAGGAGGTTTAGAATCCTTGAACCTTTAGGAATGCAAATAGGAATAGGAATTGTTTGACATTGTGTGTCCTTTCCTATTTGGTAAAAAAAAAAAAAAAAAAAAGAAGTCATTGGCATGACAAAAAAACTGTGTGTGTGTGTGTGTGTGTGTGTGTGTGTTAGAAAAAATGTCCAATCACTTTGCTCATTCCAATGAACTTACTATGATTAAAGGAGGTAGAAACAGAAAATCTGGCAGTTTTAAAAAAAATAACTGTAAAGAAAGGATCTTGGACCTTATGAAGTTAAAACCATAAGACTTCTGTGGGATAACACCTCTGAAACTTCTCTGATTTCCATTCCCACTTACTCGTTTTTTCAACTTTTTTCATTGTTCTTTGCTAGCTGCAATCACCAGTCAGGGCTTAGGACTGTCTTTATCATCTCCAGATACATTGGCCTCAGAGCTCATGAAACCAAAATCACCTTATGCTTCTGCTATTCTTGTAGAGTCCCTCAGACCTATACCACTCACCTCCTCAATCTGGGAGAAGAAATAACTTTCTTCAGGAAAGAGGGAGGGGATGTGAGGATATATGTATAAATACAACTGATTCATTTTATTGTACAGTGGAAACTGGCACAACATTGTAAAGCAATTATACGCCAATAAAGACCTGAAGAAAGAAAAAAAAAGAACCCTTCTAATATCCCCAATCACAGTTGCTTGTTCAAAACTGAGCCTTCCAAGTCTTCTCCTTACTCTTATAAGAATACTTATTCATCTAACAAACACATATTGAGCACCCACCATATGGCATTTATGTGGGGCTACATGCGCCTACAAAGATGTTGAAGATACATGGTTGCTACCTTTACAGAGTTTATGGTTAAGAAAGGGACCAAGTGCACAGATAGCTATAAAACAAAGGGCAAGCACCACAAGAGAGAGACAAATGAAGTACCATGTTTACTCTGAGGAAATTTCTAGTTGGGGGCCTCAGGATAGCAGCAACTGGAGCAAGACTTTGAGGGATAGGTAGGATTGCAACAGATGAGCAGATGCAAGTTTACCTTTTTTATTTACACTTTTTCTCTTAGTGCATTATACAGTCCTTCCCATCATTGTTTATATTCTTCAAATGAGGCTTTCCCAATAAAAAACCTTTTTTAATCTCATAAGCCTCTCTTCCTTATTTTCTTCCATTAATATTACTTTAAATCTTTAATGTTTGCTTTTAATTGGGTATTTAATCAACTTTACAATGATAGTTAAACAGAAATATCTAAGTACCAAGAGCAGCATGAACTTACTAAAAAACTCCTCAAATTTCCATGCTTTCATAAACCCTGAAGACCTTTACCATTCTGCTGCTTGCATAAAAACAAATGTGTGTAATTGTTAGGAACCAGTATTTATCATTCTCAATTACACTTTTTCTCATCTGCTATTGTTTTCTATAATTCTTTATCCATTTTTATATCTCTCATATTTATCATTCCTACCAGCAATGTCATGTTTTATTGTACCAATGTATCATGCTTGCTGTCTTCTTATTTCCCTATAGGTTTGTATGTGGGTTTTTTAATAGGTTTTAGATATGCTAATAATTGCTTCTATACACATCTATATGCCTTTTCTTTCCTTTGAATTATCTCCTTGGTATATGTTACATTTTCCAAAGTTAAATAAGTTAATATATAATGTGTGGCTAAAGGTATGAGCACTGGCAGACTGGCTGTGTTCGAATTCTGGCTCTACCGCTTGTCTATGTGAACTTGTGAACTTAACCTCTCTGAGGCAGTTTCCTCATCTAAAAAACAGGCATAATACTAGTACTCACCTCATATTATTAGTATGAAAATTATATGAGATAATATATACATGTTAAGCCTTAGAATTGTGCTTAATACACTATGTGTCCAATAATGTTAGCTATTATTATATATGGTTCTTAGCATACTATATGCTGCATTCTAAAACTCAATAAATGCTAATTTCCTTCTTTTCATCTATCCAAATTACTATCACTTGGACAAAGAGTTTGATCATTTCTATTAATGACAGAATTACAAGCTCAGGGTTGTAAAGAATGTTAAAGGTTTAGTCTCTGATTCATGCCATGTGTATCCAAGATGCTTTCCAGAAAGAGCGTTAGCTTACAGAATCATCAGATGCATCTAAATTTTCACGTTCATGTATTGTTGCTCTTCTTTTACAGTACAAGAATCCTACCTTCCATTTATTTACATTTGTATTTTTCCATCGTAATAGATGGAGCCCTTGGTTTCAAGTAAAAATCCTTAAATTTTTACAGGAAGGAAAGGTAGGAGTATGTCTAGGTGCTTATTTTCTCCCTCTGTCTCTAGCCTCTGCTTTTCTCAACCTGGCTTCCTTCACATAGTTGAAAACCTATCCACCAGGAGTTCCCATGCTTTGTATTGATGGTAACTGCATGGGCTTTACCAATTCCACATTCCCAGGGAAGGAGTCTTATTGGCCTGGCTTGGGTCAGTTGCTCACTCCTAAACCAATCAACTGTGGCCAGGGAATTGGGTTCTATAACTGGGAGTCTCTACTAGAGCCACTTGTCTGGAATGGAAGGAAGAGCATTAACCCAAATACATGGTGCCAAATAGAAAGGCTCTGGCCAGATCAAATGATAGTTTCTACCAAATGGAGTTATTAGAGGAGCTTGATATGTGTCATATCTGTTTACTGTTCTTGTGTGAATCTCCTCCTCTTGTGTGAACTATTTATACCTTTGATCACTTGTCAAGATTTATTTGTTCCTCACAAATGTATACATTTTCTAATACTTTTAGAAATAAAACTATGAAACTATTTTAAAAATTTAGGATGCATCAACAAGAGTATTGAAGAACTGCTATGTTCAAGGAGTTGTTCTGGATGCTATGAAAAGTTCAGAGAGCTGTATCACTGTGGAGGACTCAGTTTCTAATGGGGTTGAACAACATAAATAAAAAATGAAACAATAAAAGGCTGTATAATAGTAGCTTCTCAACTACGCAGACCATGTTCTTAAGAACTCTGAGGCAGAAAGACTTGTGATTCAAGAATTAAATCTTTATGGTGGAAACCATGTTGGGGGAAATGTTTGGAGTAAACCTCTGAAAGCTCTTAGAACTGTGTTTTCTCATACTAAAATAAATATGAATTTATACATCTTACCTTAGTAATCATGACTACTACATCAATATTCAACCCTCCATCATTTCACACTCACTAGCAAGATACCTTTCAGGTCCTTCTTTTCTGCATTTTCAATAAAATATTTATAAATCATTTTGCAAAATTGATAAAAATACCTGTAGAGAGAAGAATTCTTTCTGGAGCTGGTCCTCCTCTGAATGTTCACATTCTTTCTTATTTTGTGACTTGGTGGTTTCTATCAGACATTATTGCCCTGTCCACATTGCTTACATACTAAGGGCTTTCTACTATAAGTATCTGCGACTCTGCCTGAAGGCTTTTTCCAGCTGCAGGGGCAGACTTGGTCAGGAGTAGGTTGGAAGGGCTGGGGATTTAACATCTCCTGGAGCAAAAAAGAGCTGGTGGGAAAAGTACCAGTTCTCACACCTCAGGTGGGACGACTTAGAGGCAGGTGCTGCACAGTGTCCCAGAGATCTTTAGAGGGACTCTGCCCTCATTGACCACAGCAGTATGGTTGCCTATGGTAAGTTCATGCCAGCACATGCATTTCTCCTGTTGTCTTCCTGAAGAAAACCACAGGACGTACTTCCGAAGTTTGGGATTACTACTGCTTGTTTTCCTTAATCTGCCTCAGTCTTCATTTCAAAAATCTCTACTTTGTCTCTGTTGTACTTTCTTTTCAATTTTCAACCTCCATCTGTCTCTTTCCCCAGCTACCCATGGAAGAAGTGATCTGCAATTTACATATATCAGGACTAAACTTCTATAACCACTAATAAAATATAAATCTATGTGTACCAAATAAGAATTATGCCAGTTGAACATCAACAATATACCAATAACTTTTTAAAAAGTCAATATAAAAAAAAGAATTATGCATAAGAGAACGTCATCGTCAGGGAATTTAATTCTTACATGAGTCTGAATGGCCATCGTTAAAAAGTCTACGAATAACTAATGCTGGAAAGGATGCGGAGAAAAGGGAACTCTCCTATGCTGTTGGTGGGAATGTAAATTGTTACAACCACTATGGAAAACGGTATGGATAGTCCTCAAAAAACTAAAAATAGCATTTACATATGATCCAGCAATCCCACTCCTGAGCATATATCCAGAAAAAACCATACTGCGAAAAGATGCATGCACCTCAACGTTCATGGCACTATTCACAATAGTCAAGACATGGAAACAACCTAAATGTCCATTGGCAGAAGAATGGATAAACAAGATGTGGTACATATATACAATGGAATACTACTCAGCCATAAAAAAGAATAAAATAATGCCATTTACAGCAACATAGATGGGCCTAGAGATTATCATACTAAGTAAAATAGACAGAGAAATACAAAGACAAATACCATATGATATCACTTATGTGTGGAATCTAAAATATGACACAAATAAACTTATTTATGAAACAGACTCACAGACATAGAGAACAGACTTGTGGTTGCCAAGGGGGAGGAAGGCGGGGGAGAGATGGATTGGAGTTTGGGGTTAGCAGATGCAGACTATTACATACAGAATGGATAAACAAGGTCCTACTGTATAGCAGAGGGAACTATATTCAATATTTTATAATAACCTATAATGGAAAAGAATCTGAAAAAGAATGTATATATATGTATAACTGAATCACTTGGCTGTAAAACAGAAATTAACACAACATTGTAAAGCAACTATACTTGAATAAAATAAATTTTTAAAAAAATGGTGTATCGAAAAGGAACTAGAAATACTACCTGAGTAATCAGGGAAGTCTTCACAGAGAAGGTTGGGACCCCTGATCTAGTCCTGTCACCCATTTTACAGATGAAGAGACTAAGATCCAAGAGATTGTGACTGATTCAGCGGTTCTACAGTTTACAAGTGGTGAGCTGACCCCACTTCCTACCCCCTCAATTCCCTATGCACTCCACCCCATGCTACCCATTCACCATTTGTCCAGGGGCAGCCTTACCTCTGCCTTTGTCTTTTGTTGGCCTTGAAATTTGCCATGAGGATGAACAAGTCCTGGGAAGGGATGAGAACAAATAGCATATTCTCCTAAGCACTCTCCACACTGCACAGTATCAGTTGTCCTAAGAGGGTTTTGATATGGGTTGAACATGTTGTTTGTTTTGTTTTAAATCTTGGAAAAAATTCTAGTTGCATGGAATTTTTTCTCCAGAATTAATCATGAGTAGCATATTCTTTAGCCTTGTTCTTTGGGGAAGCAGAAAACAAAATAGCCATTGTAGGCCCCCTTTGTTTAAACCCAGGGACTAATGACGCTGTTCACCCCTCCCACCGAGCAGCCTTCGGGCATTGGTCTCTCTGGAGAGCACTGAGTACCCGGGGTGCTGAGTAAGCCCTTCCTCAACCCAAACTTGATTCCAAGGAGACAATTCCTCTGACTGTTTGTTCTTGAGCTTCGTCGTATCAAATATTCTCAACAAGTTCTTCCAATTTCTGTTTTTAGAATAAAAATAAAAAGACCAGCACATTCCTTTTATGTTTGTGCAAATGAAGCAGAGGCAAGAAGCTGGGGAAACTCTAGCAAAAGTCTTCAGCTGTGTAACTTGAGTGTTTTCCTGCTGAAGTCCTAAAAGATGAATTAAAATAATATATTTACTTTGTTTCGCATTTCAAGATTGTATTTTTAGTATTTTTTACAGGCTGTGGAATCAATATTCTAAGAACCAGTCTGTCTTTATCAACCTCCAGTAATAATGACTCAGACATAATTTGGGGATCCATTACAAATACAACTTTCTCTTCCTGCAATATGCTTTGTTTTAAAGGGGGTATCATTAGCTCACTTACTGTTCACTATGGAACATGTTATTCACCATAAAGTCATTTAATTAAAAAGATAATGTCCCATAGTGTGAAATTTCAGGCAACTCAACGTCAGCTGAGGGATATCCTGACAGTAATATTAGGCACACCGCACTGCACTGATTCATGTTTGACTCAGATCTAATTGGGCGTGTCTCACTACAGAAAACACTCTTTTTCTGCAAAGATTTTTAGAACCTGGAGTGTGTACTGCTGCAGGGTGTGGATGTATGCTATCTACATAAGGCCCCCAGCCTGCCTCAGAACCTGCTTTGTACCTAGTATATGCGTCCCCAACTAAGAAATGAACGTAATCTCTATTCCATTCCCCCTCCCTAAGGTTGCCCCACCACCAGGGTCCCTGCTGCTTCTCCTGCAAGACAATCACTGTAGAAAAATACTAGAGCCTGCAGAAAACCAAGGATACCTAATGGAAAAGAGGGAAGGAATTATATGAAGCAGGAAGAGCTTGAGGGAGCTGTTTCAAGGAGCAAACATCTAGCCAGAGACGGGCCTTCATTTTGGTAAACATCCCCTTGAAAACAAATAACAAATATAAAAAAGAGTGGGGGGGGGGGAGGACTTCTAGGAAAGTACAGTGATTATCTGTTATTGTTATCTTAGTATGGTTTGCTTCAGCCAGATCGCTTTCCTTCTTATAAACCAGCTGCACCAAGAAGATGGACTTTGTTTGCTGAGGAAAGAAAAGTAGATAATTCTGGAACATGGTACTCTTCTAGAAGTGGGTCAGGGGTGTGTGTGGACACAATGAGGGCACAGGATGCTCTAGGAGAGGTAGAAAGGAGGTAGAAAAATTGCCTAAAGTGAACATCACTAGTTTCAACATGTGGCCTAAGAAAGGAGTTCTTTCCCTCTCTTCCTTCTCCTTTATCTCCTTCTCCTCATGTTCTCCTTTCTTTTCCCATTTGAGATTTGATCCAGTAGACCTTGCTCCCAGGAACAAGAATTTAAACCAATATTATTAGTAGAAGAATTTAGCAGCATTATTCATTAGGTTGGCTTTTCTGGGAGTATGCTATGAACCTGATTGCCACAGTAACTCATCATAACAAAATTAATGACTAAATTAATAATTATAATAAATGTTATTATCATTCTCTTCCTTCTCCTCATCATCAAAGCTTCTTTGGGGAATTTTGTGCCAAGTTCCAAATTTTGTACACTGCAGCTCCCAGGCTGGACAATGAAAGGATTCAAGGTTAGTGGGCAAACAGGCAGGGTGCTGGGTATAGGTGTTAGGTTGGGCCTTGTACCTCAGGGTCAGACCTAGAGCGTGAGTGGAGTCTGAAATCTGGTCTGTGCTCTTTTCTCCAGGCTGAACATCTTGACTCAAAGCAGCATCTGCAAGGAAGATGGGACCTCTTTTCTCATTTGCACACAGCCTATGGGCTGGGTGTGGCCCTGAACATAAGGCAGGCCTAGTGCTAATCACCAGACTCAGGAAGAGCATGCACAGGAGATGCTAAGCCCTCCCGGAGGAGTTCCAAAACCATAATGTGGGGCTAAGGCCAAGCATTTGTGGGACTGGTATGGGGGAGATGCACAATCAACTGTTTAGGTTCAGGACTGTGACATCAAACGAGGGGCTCCTTTCCTGCAGTTCTCAGGCAATTTTCACTACCTAACCTTCACCTCTGGTGTCTTCAAGGTACTCCTTGGCTTGTGCCATTACAACTTTACCTAAGATTTTTAGAAATTCAGTTTGGTCATATGCTAGGTCCTATCTGTATTGAGTAAGCTCTTAGAATTTCCTCTTTATCTCCGTATACCTCTTTAATTCTCTTATCTTTAATGAACTACAGTAATATTTGGTCCTTTTATAAGTAATTAGATTTGCACGATTCTTGATTTGACCTGAGACATCTTTAAGCAAAGCTTGTTAGAAAGTGAGTTAGAGTGTGGCTCATTAGTCTGGAGCCTGTGAAGGATGCTATAGCTGCTGCAGCGAGACAAGCAGGCTTTGTTTGCACTGAACCGCAGCAGCGTCTCATGCTCTTCCTTGCTCTCTATTTAGTACTTCATCTTTATCTAATCTTTAACAAAGCAGAGTCTGTGCAGGCAGCCTATGGTAAGCATAGTGAATCAGCCTATCCTTCTGGAGAGTGGCAACAGTGAAGAATGTCTAAATATTTATTTCAAATATAATCTATCCTATAGTCCTCCACATCCAAAATTTTCCAATTTAAAATATCTATGACCCTATAATTCATATGGCTTTTGGAATAAGAGACTATGCAAATGGGCTCAAGTGTCATGATCACTGCCAATCTGGTGCAAACCACACAGCTGGCCTTTCTCAGGATAACACAGAGAAGCAAGACTGCTTTGATCAGGATTGTCACATATGATTGTGCATAGTGGTGGGGGTCCCCTGTAGAATGGATGGCTATGATGGCTACAAGTAACAAATAATCCCAAAATCTCAGTGGCTCAACACAACAAAAGTTGTTTGCTTGTGCCAAATGTCTAGCATAGGTCAGCAGGGGGGATCCAAGCTGAGCTATTCCATCTCAACTTGTACTTTTACAATTTCCTCAGCAGGGAGAAGAAAATATAGTGAGTCATGCACTGGCCCTTAAAGCCTCTGATTGCAAGTGACACATCACTTATGTTTCTATTTCACTGGCCAAAGCAAGTCACATGTTCACACCTAATTACAAAGGAGGCAAAGAAGTGCAATCTTACCACATATCCAGAAGGAGAAGAGAATGGAAATACTTGGGACAATCCTAACGACTACCACCATGGTCCATTCAGAAGGGCTCAGTGCCATCTTTATGTTCTAGTAGCTGCCAACTGAGACCAAGGAAAACGATTTCCATACTTATATGTCTGGTAACCTCCTCCTAACTCAAGCACCGTACTTCCAGACGTAAGTCTTATGGACAATTATCTAGAAAGAAAAGCAGTAAGTTCTAACTCTTCCAGTACGTTCACTATATTTTCATGTTTAAAATAAAGAATTAATTCCATAAAACACAGACACCATTATTGAGAAATAGCATAAGGGAGAGACTGATTCTCAGAGGCTTCAGAAACAAAACATGCCTCCAGGTAGTGGACACTAACTGTCCTTTTTCTGAGTACTGCCCTTCCTTTCCACATTTGAATCACATATTTAAAGGTGGTGGGAATCTGGTAGCCATTCTGATCAACATGATCCTCCCTCCAAGACAGCTTATTGGGTCAGAGTGGACATCTAACTCAAGCTGGGTCAGAGTCTCTTCCCTAGAAATTCGGTGTTTCGACAAATATAACACTATCAGGAAACAAGGAGTTTGACTAATTGGTCTGGGTTATCTGTTGATTGGAGAGAGAACTGAGATTGTCAGTGCTCACTAACTATCAATGTGATCCTCTCCATTTCCCAGTTCCCTTAGCAGTTCGATGGGGGCCATGGGACTAAGTTCTGGCCAATGTGAAATGGGCAGAAGTGATACAAGCCATTTGGGGGGTTTCACTATTGAAAACAACCTTCATATCACTTCACTTTGCTTCCCCACCACAGTGACCTTCGAGGCCACATGTTCCAGATGATGCAGCTATATGACGGAGAAGGGCTACCCACCCCATAAAAAATTATGACATGAGGGAGGAAAACAATCTTTATGGCTTAGGATTTATTTCTTGCTTCAGCAAAGCCTAGACTATTCTGACTAACATAAAACCAACATAGGAGTGGCCTCATTCTGCCAGGAAGCAAAGAAAAGTTGATCTGCAAAGTGGGAGAAAAATGATGTACACATGCAGAGGGGAGTGGAGTTGAGAAAAAGAGTCACTGGGTCCTTCTAATTCCTGGTTCCAATCCCTTCTTGATGTTAAATCACATTTTTATCCTTGGTTTCTGTGATCCCCTTGTATCCTTATTATAGTAAATTTCCTGCTTTTATTAAGCTTCCACCAAAGAGCTTCTGTCCTTTGCAATCAAAAAAAGTTATAACTAATACCTCTCATATCTCAGTGCTTCAGTTTATGCTTTACTCATTCTACAATGAAAACAACTAACAAGTTAATAGGTATGCTTCTGACTTAGATTTCTAATTCTTTCATGCCAGAAATGCCAAAAACTACAGCACTTATCTTGCCCAGATACAATTCATAGCACAGTCAACCTTTAAGACACAACTCCAAAACTACAGATCTTTTTTATTGATCCAAAATTTAAATAATGGTGGGCAATCTCTTCAGTTTTATTGGTTACAAATGACCAGCTGACAAGTTACTCAATTTCTGCAATTACAGTAAAATTCTAGAGCTATCAAGAAAGGGTTGCTTGTTCAAGAAGAACAGCTAAAGAATTAATTGGCTCTTTAGAACCTGTTCCAAATTCCTTTCTGTAGGTGGGCTAGATAGTGGATAACTTTTATAAAAGGAAAGCCATCATCTTAGCAAGAAAAACTCTTTTTCTGCCACGAACAAGCTGAATGCAATCACAGAAACTGCGGACAAAAGAGCTTTTGATGACAGATATTGCTGATGCCTGATGCCTTCAAAGGCATTCCAGGAAAGGTGAAGGAATAATTATGACTAACAATAACTCATGCTTCTTCCAGGATGTTACTTATTGGACCAATAGATCACTTGAGAAATAAGTCAGTGAGTCAAGCTCATACTCAGTTTGGCAAAAAGATCCCAGGTCTCCAAGCTCTTTGCACTGAACTGGGTAAACCTCAAATGGATACCTACTGGGGGAGAAGTAAAGGCAGGAGAGCTTGATGGTAAAAAACAGAATTTTCTCCTTCAATTTCCCCATCCACCACCTTACCCCTTATATCTGAGCAAAATGAAATTATCAAGGCCAATGAAGAAAATCTTGAGCATACCCTTCAGAAAGATAAAGGACCCAGATGATGGAGAAAGGCACAAATACCAGTGGGAAGTCTAATAACTCACCAAGTATCTGAAAAACATGAACTTATAAGTTTATACTGCAACTTATACAATAATGGTGAAAAACAAAAAGGAGGTTGCATTGAATAGTGTAAGGTCTTTTATTTAAAATTCCATGATGAGAGGACTATGTGGACTGGTGTAACGCAAGGGCCAAATGTGGCCATTGGTTAAATTTATCCTATGATAATGGCACTGACATTCATTGTTTTATTTTATTTCTTACTGTATCACACATTTGGAAGAGTTTATTAAAATCTAGGCACAGTAAAAAAAAAAAAAAATCTAGGCACAGTTTAGCCACTATGGAGAACAGTATGGATGTTCCTTGCAAAACTAAAAATAGAGTTACCATATGACACGGCAATCCTACTACTGGGCATACACCCAGAGAACACCATAATTCAAAAAGACACATGCACTCCAATGTTCATTGCAGCACTGTTTACAATAGCCAGGACATGGAAGCAACCTGAATGTCCATCAACAGATGAATGGATAAAAAAGATGTGTACATATATACAATGGAATATTACTCAGCTGTAAAAAGGAATGAAACTGGGACATTTGTAGAGACATGGATGGACCTAGAGACTGTCATACAGAGTGAAGTGAGTCAGAAAAACAAATATCGTATATTAACACATATATGCAGAATATAGAAAAATGGTACAAATCAACTGGTTTGCAAGGCAGAAATAGAGACACAGATGTAGAGAACAAGCATATGGACACCAAGTGGGGAAAGCGGGGAAGGTTGGGGGGAATGAATTGGGAGATTGTGATTGCCATATATACATTACTAATAAGAAAAAAAAACCAAATTTACACTCTAAAGATATGCAGTTTATTGTATGTTAACTGTATCTCAATAAAAGTTCTTAAAAAAAATCTAGGCACAGTTTAAAGAAGAATAAAAACCCAATGCCCATTACTCACCACCTAGCCTAGTTTAAGAATAAAACATTAACAGTACTTTATCAGATCCCTGTGCCTACCCCAGTTGCAGCCTCCTCTTCCCACTCCCTCTCAGTAGCCACTCAGAGTTTTACTACTAGTTTGTACTTTTGTGTCAGTCATTCCTGCTTTCTTTATGGTTTTACCACCTACATTTATATACCCAGACAACACATTGTTTAGTTTTGAAAATTTGGTAGCTGCATAAAGACATAAACCAAAGTTACACTATTAATTGAAAACTCAAGGATGAATGCAACAGAATCCCTTGATGTCAACTTCCTTAAGAGTTTATAAGAGCCCTCTCTGGGCAAGTTAATGGTCAAGCTAGTAGGCTAGTCTTAGTAAACTCTGCATAGTCAGGACATCTGGCAAGGCTGCCAGGTGAGCATGGTGTTGGAGTCAGGCAGAAATATGGTCAGAGGGTATGAGATGGTCTCTATTTTCTACCTTATCCCCAGTTCTTAGATATAGATTTAAGCAGAAAGTTTGAGGAGATGAAATGAATGTCCTCTGCTGATTCGGGCAGCAGGGTATGGAAAACAGAGTAGGAACTTCATCAACAAATGGTCATGACACAGATAAGAATCTGGGCAAGGCTCATTCAAACCTTCTGTCCTCATTTTGAAAAAGAGGGTTAAATAGCAGTGGAAACTTTTATGACAGCCACCAACATGTCTGTCTCTTGAATCTCATGCTCCTGTCTGGGAGAACTGTCCTCTATGTCTGTTGATAGCTATCCTGGAATCTCCCTTCACTGTCGTCATGGGGATTCCCTTTGCCTTTCTCCTGAGTTGGATCAACTGTTTCCTATATCCAGGACTTGAATGCCTAATTTGTGGGGCTTGGTGAAAAATGAAAATGCAGAGTCCCTGGTTTGAAAATTTTTTAAGAATTTCAAAATGGCAACAGCAGAGCATTAAACCAAGTATGGGGCCCTTAGGACTTCCCTGGTGGTCCAGTGGTTAAGACTTCTCCTTCCAATGCAGGGGGTGTGGGTTTGATCCCTGGTTGGGGGATCCTGACCCACATGCCTTATGGCCAAAAAATCAAAACATAAAACAGAAGTAATATTGTAACAAATTCAATAAAGACTTTAAAAATAGTCCACATCAAAAAAAAAAAATCTTAAAAAAAAATATGGGGCTCTCTCTCTCTCTGTTTGCCACATGGCTCGTGGGATCTCAGTTCCCCGACCAGGAACTGAACCTGGGCCATAGCAATGAAAGCCCCAAATCCTAACCACTAGACCACCACAGAACTTCCATGTGGCCCTTCTCTTTGTGGGGCCTTGTGCAACTGTATGGGTTGATGCCCAGAAAGCCAGCTCTGCCTATATCCCATGTCTTCTTCTTTCCTGGTTTTAATAGAGCACATTCTTGTCTTAATAGAGCACATTTCCCAGGAATCTTTTGAGAGACTGTATATGGGAAATAAGTTTTTGAGATTTGTGTCTGAAAATGTCTTTGTTCTATCCTCATATTTGAATGTAAGCCACTTTATTGTGCAACACTGTACTCGGAACGTTGCTCTTTGGAGATGAGCAGTGTAGTAGCCCTGCTTGATTGATGGTTTGGCTAGGTATAAAACTCTAGGCTGGAAACAATTTTCCTTCCAGAACTTTAAAGGTATTACTCCATTGCATTATTTACAGTGGTGCTATGAGGAGGTCTGAAGGTAAATTCTTAATTCTCTTTATGTGACCTGTTTATTCCTCTCTAGAAACTGATGTAAACTCTCTTTGCTCCAGAGTTATGAAATTTTAGTGTGCCCTTGTGTCTATTTTCATCCACTGTGTTTAGGACTCCATAGGCCCTTTTGATCTGACAACTCATGTTCTTCAGTTCTGAGAAACTTTCTTGAATTATTTCATCAGTGATTTTCTCTGCTCTATTTATTTACATTGTTCTTTCTTTCTGGACTTCATTTTTTTTTTAATTTCATGATTATGTTTTTAATTTCTAATACATCTTTTTTGTTCTATAAATGATCCTTTCTTATAGCATCATATTCTTTTTTCATGTATTCAATGTTGTCTATTCTCTGAGGATAAAGGAATTCTTGTTTATCTTTCTCCCTGCATAGCTGACGTTGCTCCATGTTGCTTTTTTCTGGTGTTTATTGGGTCTCTATAATTATCTTTGGTGACTGTCCTCAGTTATTTGGTAATCCATGGGTTTTTTGTTTTTTTTTTTGGGGGGTGGGGTTTTTTTTGCTCTTGATTAATAGTGGGGAACTAAAAAACTGATTAAAAGCACTAAACAAGTTGGCAGGTGACCTGGTGGGCTGTCTCTTGGGGGACCTCTGAAGTCAGCATTCTTACATTTTCTTTGTGTTTTGGTTAGATTCACAGAGAATTTTTCAATCTCTTGCCTGATGGATGAAAGTCTGGCTAAGAAACAGGTGAGGAAAGAGGTCTGGAGAATCAGAACATTTGAGTTCACTTCCCCCCCAAGTACGAAGCACAACTCTCAACTGTGCCTGGCATCCCCCGATCCAGGGCCACCTACTTAACTTTCTCCAGAGACAAAACCTCCAGCTTTCTCTCAAGATGTGGAAGGGACAGTCATTTGATGCCATGAAGAGGGGAAAAGGCAGCTAGAAATCTAGTTGCTTCTCAAGTAGTTTTTCTTCCTTATTTAAGTTTTCTCCTTTGTCCCAGTCCTAGGTGTACCTGATGCTGCCAATTCCTGAACATTTTGAGGATTCTGTGGTTTGAAGCCAGCTTTCTTGGACCTTTTAATTCAGTTACCACTTGTCCATATGCTTTCCAGCTTCCAAAATTCTATTGCTGTTACCAACTTTCCTAGTTTCCCTATATTGGTTTTTATGTCTTTTGTAAAAATCTCATTAATGTGGTTTTAGGGTACTTCATGAGAAAGTGAGCTTAGAAACATTCAGTCCTCCCTATCTGCAAGCTCCACATCCATGGATTCAACCAACTGTAGATCAAAAATATTTGAAAAAAAATTCCAGAAAATCCCAAAAAGCAGAATGAATTTGCTGCACAATGGCAACTATTTACATAGCATTTACTTTGTATTTACAACTATTTTTTGTAACACTTACATTGTATGAGGTATTACAAGTAATCTAGAGATGATTTAAAGTATACAGAAGGATTGTATAGGTTATATGCAAATACTATGCCATTTTACATAAGAGACTTAAACATCCAAGGGTTTTGGTATGTGCAGGGGTTCAGAGCCAATCCCCCACTGATACCAGGGATGCCTATACATACATTCGCTCCACTATCTAAACTCATAACCCCACTGGGTTTCTTTAAACAGCTTTTTTAGAACTTGTGTACCTTTTTTATTTACTCCAATGGACTGATGATGGAGCCAGTGCATTTTCATGGCAATGAGAGCAAACCTTCAAATCCCAGCCATGGCTTCTGCTAGTGGCTTAATGTGGGAAACATCTATGGAATTACCAGCTTAGTAGTCCCTCCTCTTCTCTAACAGCCCCTCAGCTTGTCCACCTGAGGAGTTGACATGTTCTAACACGATCTCACACGCAGGCTAGAGTTGATTGGCTTAGGGAAAGCTGTTATTCCAGCTGGAGCAATGACTTTTTCTCTGGGATTCTTGGATATCAGTCAGAGAAAACACCACTGGTGACAAACTCTAAGATGTAAATTCCTCCCCTCCTGCCACCCAAGGTTTATTATGCGTCAAGTTTACCTGCATCATTCTTTCTTCAAGGTGTGTTTCTTTGAGGGTTCCTCAAGATGCCCTCTCCCCACATGAGAATAGATACCCAACCAAACCTGTTCATCAGACAGATCTAAATTCTAGCTTTTGAGTTTAGATTTAAAAGGAGACCTCCTCCCACTACATCTATTTTCTTATATCCATATACTCCTTCAAAAATACTGAACAAAAACAATTTGGTTTTTCCCTTAGCCCCTTCCAGAGACGTGCCATACATTAAAGCTAAGGTGACAGAAAGAGGCCTTTGATAACACAATTCAAGCATACACACAAGGGGACATCTATCCTAAAAGGAGGTTAATCTGAGCACTGTGAAAAGTCAAATTGCTTTGCTTTCCACCACTGCAATCCAAAGCCCCTTCCTTCTGCATACCCTCCCATACCTCCAGCATAGAACAGGATGCCACTGAAGAAAGTGAACTCCAGAAGAGGGAGCAGTCAGGGGCAATTGGGGCTTCAGAGCTCTCATATTCTATAATGCTGATGACTTAGGAGATACCAAACCTTTTCCCCCCAAAGGAAGTAGGGTTCAAAAGTGTTTTAATATTAAAATGCAAATTTCACCAGTGATAAATTTTCCCTTGGGAAACTTTTAGTGGAGTAGAAAAGGTATTGACTTTGGATCCAGAGAGTTTTTTGAGATTTACATTCAAATGCTGTGACTTGGGCAAGTTATTTGACCTCTCTTCCTCAGTTTCTTCATACGAGAACCGGGGATTGAAGGCACGGGGATTAAAAAAGACACAGTTGAAAAGGTGCCTGGCATGTGGTTACACTCTATAAATGGACAATCTTCCTCGTTTTCCTCATCTGCTACCAAAAGCACTAAGGTACTAGAGCTTGTTCTGTACAGTAAATATTCCCAAGAGTGTTAAGGAAAAAGTAACTAATAAGCCTCAAATTTGTCAGGCATGGTGGAGGGAGGTTTTAACTTGGACTTTTTTTTCCCCAACACATTTATTTTAACCATTAAGCGTCTGCTCCTAATGCATTTGAAAAACAACACACACATAATACCAATATTAGTTTGGTAACACTTTTTGAGTCATTGATCCCTTTGATACTTTTCCCCAAAAAACGCATTTGTGTATTTGTACTCACAGAACTACACTTTGGGTAGTCTCTCCATTCCCTGAATCGATAAACTCTGACCTACCAGAGCACTTTGACTTTACTATGGCCCTTCCCCTCCTCTGCACCCCACACCACCTGCTGCTAAGTGGAGACTGGCAAGTGGCACTGGGCTCCGGGGAGGCTGGATGTTAGCAGACACTTGGGGGTGGAGTTGACGGTGGAGATGGGTGGAGGTGTCTGGGCAGCGCACCCTCCAGCTGTCCCTGTTCCGATGTGCCCGGAGAGCGGCAGCAGCAGAAGCCGAGGCAGGCAGCGCTCAGCGACCCCCTCACAAGATGTGGGCGGTGCCTCCAGCATGGCAGCTCCCACATGCAAAGGGAGAGGAGAGGGAGTGGGATGAACCTCGCCCTTTAGGAGAACTGTCAAAGGACAATCACTGTAAGACCCAGGCACAGGGCCAAGAATTTTCATTAGAATCTGGGTGATCTTCTCCCTCCTCAGTGAGAAGCATCCTGCCTCGTCCAACCTAGGGGCATCTAGGGATGAGCAGGGACAGAAAAGTAGCTAAGACGCCTCATATTTGTCAGGCATGATGGAGGGAGGTTTAGTATGGGCTTTATTTTAAACCAGGAAGTCCCTGATCCCAGTGCATTTGAAATATAACCCTCACAAAACACCGATATTAATTTAGTAACATTCTTTGAGTCACTGATTTCTTTGACACCTGCTCCATGGTGGGCAGCACCTGCAGAGCCAGCAGACGGGCTGCAGGGGCTGGGACCATCCTTGACCAAGCGACCTGGAATTACTGCAAAAAGCACACCCACAGGGCAGGGCAGATTGGCGGGCTGGGCCAGCAACTCCGAAGCCTTTGAGGGTAGATTAGAGATCTAGATGCCTCCCGGAGTCAGGAGCTGAGCTGGGCTCTTGGGCTTCGGGGTGGGGATGGGTGGGGAGGGGCCTGCCCCACTCCCTGCCCAGTGGGGGGTCTAGGGGTGGGTGGTTATCATCCCTCCTCAGGTGACCCCTGCCCCCAGATCTAAAGGGAGAATGGAAAAAAACAAAACAAAACAAAACAAAACAAAAAAAAGGAGAACGCAGACCAGCTGATAATTCTATAAACTATTTGTTCAATGTACAAAGGCCTAAAACAGACACCTCAGGCTGCTTGTACTAATAAATAACAGCTGCATCTCTGAGTCCTTTTGGGGGTACAAAGTGGAATATTTAAAAACAAGATAAAAAGAAAGCCACATTTGGTCCTTAAAATTAACTTGCCTCCCTTCATTTTACCCTCCCACCCATGGAAGTGGGTGTTTTTACCTCCACTTTTACAATGGAAGAAACTGGCACTGAGGGGTTGCTCAAGGTCACACAGTTAATAATTGACAGAATCAAGATCTGAACTAGGTCTGACCCCAAACGAGTGTCCTTAGTCGGTGCTGCATTCCCTCCTCAGAGATGAGGCAGATATACTTCATCACCTTAGTGAAAAGAATGAGCCCCTCTTCAAATAAAGATGCTGCTGCCAAGGTACCCGGGAAAACTATTGCCTTCCCATATTTTCTGACCACAAGGATGTCTTTGCTCTCAACTATTTACACCCTCCCCCTTATGAGATGGCTTGTTGGATTAAAGATTGCAGTCTATGATACTCAGTTTTTGTTTTTTAATCTAAATGGACCTATGACATGGACCTAACTAGCCCGTGTTCAGCCCAAATGATCCAACCTGGCATTACTGACAAATGATGCACAGTCCCTTCCAATAAATACAGGCTTTTAAACTATGTTGGTCATTTAACCATTAATTATCCAACCAGTCTACAGATATTTAATGAGTATCTCTGCCTTTCCCCATGCCAATCAACTTTTTCCTCTGCCAGCTATTTTTTTTTAAAAATATGCTTAAGATCCAGTTTCTCCTTTGCTTAAAAACTCTCAATGGTTTCCCACCGTCTACAGGATGAAGACAAATCTTGTCTCAACAGCCTCCTGACTGTTCCTGCAGCTCTTAAGTTTGGAGTAGAGACAAAGTGAAACTCCAAAGTAGAGCCAAGTGTTTTATATAGCTGCAAGAGTACCGATTCTTGTCCTCAGATCTTATGCAAGAATAATCAGAGTATAAAGTATAAATAGTAAATTAAGTCCTTCACTCCTAAGCCCTAGAGAGTTTCTAACAAGGAGATGTGGGCTGCTGAGAGTGAGGGATTCAGAGTTTGTCTCTTTCTTTATAACCTATTCCTATCTCTTGAAAAATGAGCCCTGGAAGCTTTGGAAAAAAGCTAACTGGAAATAGAAAAACAGGACCAACGCAAAAAGGAAATGTCAATATCCCAGGTTTAAAGGTCATGTCATTGCTGGGTTCATGCTTCAGAGTTTACTCTGGATTTCCTGGTAGCCAGGGAGAGAAGGAAAGCAGGATACATTATTTGAATTTTGTTGATATAAAAAAGGAAACTTTACCAGGTCTTGAAACAAGCAATTATGTTATGTTGCTGTTTTTATCTTTGTCTTCATTGCTTTTTAAATTATAAAATTAGTGCATGACTTTTATAAACAATCCAAACAACACAAATGGCTATACAATAAAAAGTATATGCCCCCTTACTTCCATTACCCTTCTCAAGTAGTAAACCCTAACCTTGAGACTAACCATTTATTTCTAGAAGTTTTTTGTTTTTTGTTTTTGCAAGCACAAATACTTACACAGATTTCATAGAACGTGGGGGGTTTTGTTTGCTTGCTTTAACAATATGTATGTATCATATTAACTATGTTCTTTTGTAACTTGCATTTTCACTTTTATGTGGGACATCCTTCTATATCTTTTCTATACCTATATCTATATCTATATCCATCTACTCTTTCATTTTAATGACAATAATATACCATTATATGAAGATAGCATAATTTAACTATTCCTCTATTTAACTTGTTTCTGATTTTATAGTCTTATAAATAATGAGCATCCTTGTACATACACTTTTGTGCAGATATATGAATATTTCTGTAGGAAAGATTTCCAGAAGTGAGCGATCACATGGCACATACATTTAAAATTTTGATGAACTGTCTTAAAAAAAGACTGTACCAATCTATACTCTCAGCGACAGTGTTTGAGAGTGCCCATTTCCCTGCTCCCTTGCCAGCACTAGATAGTATCGACATTTTTCACTGTCTGGCACAAACTTCTAAATGGAATTTCTTCTGGCAAGGTCAGTATAATTTAATCAAGAAAGGAGACCAATGATTCAGTCTCATTTCTCTTGTTCTAGGGTGTTGGTTCTTAGGCTGTGCTCTGTGGAGTCCCAGGAATTCTAAGGGATGAGCGTGGGAGAGCACAAGAGGAAAAGACTGCTACCCTCTTAACCAGAGCAACTGAGTTTTTTCTGTTTACATGTTGCACTTTGGGATAAGACTTTATTTGAAGATAAGATTCTGTTGTTAAGAACAAGTTTACAAACCACAGGTCTGGGCCTTGTTATTGAGCCATTAGAAACTTGAAGAAGAATTGAAAATGGGCTCCTTCAAAGCAAAGAAAAAGGGATGTTAAAACAGTGAATCTCCAGCTAGAGCCAAAATATTGTCATTTATAAATTATGTGCATATGTGCATGTCTGCTAGTGGCCTTGCTCATGCTGAGTGTTACCCTATAATGCCCAACTGCTATCCTACAACCAATCCTAAAACACTGTTTCTTCCAAGATTTGGATTAAAATTTTCCTTCTCTAACGATCCATCCCCCTTGAAACACACACACACACACACACACACACACCCCACTTGTGTGGCTCATATCCCTATTTGTTTGTGAAAACTGGATGTCAGCTGAGGCATTTTCCCCCTGAGACCTGGGTACAGCTCCATGGCCCACAATCCTCTATGATTCCTGTGAGCTCTTCTGAGCCTTGGGTTCTCAGATCTACTCTGTCACTTCTTTCCAGGTGCTCTCTGATACCCATCCTATGAAACTTAGCTCCTTCTTTGGCAGTCACACACACTAATAACAACAATAAACTACTCCACTGCACACAGCATTCCTGAGAAAAGTAGAATTTACTAGAGATAGCATCCTGGGAAGGTAGGTCAGAGAAAGAGGGCTTTGAGTCACAAGGATACAAACAATTTAAAAATGGCACAGTGAGCATCCTGTGGCCTTTCATGGCCTAACACCAGCCCCTCATGTCTCATTGGCTCCTCTCCCCTCTCTCTTCCCATTCTTTATGTTCCCCCACTTTCCTCACCTACCCCCAGACTGAACCAAGAACCTCAAAGTATTTTTGTCTATGAAGGATTGCAATTCAATCTCTTCCTAGTGCTCATCTCACTAAAGTATTCCATTTAGTAGAATCAATCCTCTCTAGGAGACATTTTCTTAAAAAACAGCAATGGAAATATTGTTGTTTTTTCTCTATGCCCCTGCTATTTATTCCTAACTGAAACACTGTCATTGTGTTGCTTTTGTCCTGTTATTATTTTATATATCTGGGACCTCCAACAAAATGTTAAGCAGCCCACAGATAAGAACTCTGGTTTTTGTAAGTTTTTAAATGTCCAGTCTCTGGCTTCTGCCTCACAAGTGCATAATGAATAAATCAACCATTAATCATACAGTTAAAAGAAGAGTAAAGAATAAATGAATAGATCAAGATGGCAGAGTAAGAGGATGTGCACTCAATCCCTCTTGCAAGAGCACCAGAATTACAACTAACTGCTCAACAACCACTGAGAGAAAGACACTGGAACTCACCAAAAAAAACCAACCCACATCCAGAGACAAAGGAGAAGCCTCAATGAGATGGTAGGAAGGGCGCAATCGCGTTACAATCAAATCCCATAAATAGTGGGTGGGTGACTCACAAACTGAAGAACAGTTATACTGCAGAAATCCTAAGGGTTCTGAGCCCCACGTCAGGCTTTCTAACCTGGGGGCCCAGCAACGGGAGGAGGAATCCCCAGAGAATCACACTTTGAAAGCCAGCAGGATTTGATTGCAGGACTTCCACAGGACTGGGGGAAATGGAGACTCCACTCTTGGCGGGCACACAAAAAAGTGTGCTCACCAGGACCCAGGGGGAAGGAGCTGTGACCCCATAGGAGACTGAACCAGACCTACCTGCTGGTGTTGGAGGGTTGCCTGCAGAGTTGGGGGGCAGCTGTGGCTCACCAAGGTGACAGGGGCACTGGCAGCAGGGGTTCTGAGAAGTGCACATTGGCGTGAGCCCTTCCAGAGGCCACCATTAGCTCCACCAAAGACCCTGTAAGCTCCAGTGCTGGGTCGCCTCAGGCCAAACCACCACCAGGGTGGGAACACAGCCCCACCCATTGGCAGACAAGCAGATTAAAGTGTCACTGAGCTCCACCCACCAAATCAGATTAAAGTTTTACTGAGCTCCACCCACCCAGCCCTACCCACCATCAGTCCCTCCCATCAGGAAGCACCCATGAGCCTCCTAGACAGCTTCCTCCACAAGAGGGCAGACAGCAGGATCAAGCAGTATCAGCAGTATTTCGTCTTATGGAACTGAAAACCACAGCCACGGAAAGACAGAGAAAGTGAAAAGGCAAAAGACTTTGTACCAGATGAGGGGACAAGATAAAACACCAGAAAAACAACTAAATGAAGAGGAGTTAGGCACTCTTCTGGAAAAAGTATTCAGAATAATGATGGTGAAGATGATCCAGGACTTTGAAAAAAGATTGGATGCAAAGATCGACAAGTTGCAAGAAAAGTTTACCAAAGACCTAGAAGAATTAAAGAACAAATAAACAGAGGTATGCAATACAATAACTGAAATGAAAAATACACTAGAAGGAACCAATAGCAGATTAACTGAGGCAGAAGGGCGAATAAGGGACCTGGAAGACAGAATGCTGATAATCACTGATGCAGAAAAGAAGAAAGAAAAAAGAATGAAAAGAACTGAAGACAGCTTAAGAGACCTCTGGGACAACCTTAAACACACCAACGTTTGCATTATGGGGTCCCAGAAGGAGATGAGAGAGAGAAAGGATCCAAGAAAATACTGGAAGAGATTAGAGTTGAAAACTTCCCTAACATGAGAAAAGAAATAGCTACCCAAGTCCGGGAAGCGCAGAGAGTCCCAGGCAGGATAAACCCAAGGAGAAACATGCCAAGACATATAGTAGTCAAATTGACAAAAATTAAAGACAGAGAAAAGTTATTAAAAGCAAAAAGGGAAAAATGACAAATCACATACAAGGGAACTCCCATCAGATTAAGAGCTGATTTCTCAGCAGAAACTCTGCAAGCCAGAAAGGAGTGGCATGACATATTTAAAGTGATGACAGGGAGGAACCTACAAGCAAGAATACTCTACCCAGCAAGGATCTCATTCAGATTCGACGGAGAAATCAAAAGCTTTACAGACAAGCAACAACTAAGAGAATTCAGCACCACAAAACCAGCCCTACAACAAATGCTAAAGGAACTTCTCTAAGTGGGAAACATAAGAGAAGGACCTACAGAAACAAAATCAAAACAATTAAGAAAATGGTAATAGGAACATACATATCGATAATTACCTTGAATGTAAATGGACTAAATGCACCAACCAAAAGACACAAACTGGCTGAATGGATACAAAAACAAGACCCATATATATGCTGCCTACAAGAGGCCCACTTCAGACCTAGGGACACATACAGACTGAAAGTGAGGGCATGGAAAAAGATATTCCATACAAATGGAAATCAAAGGAAAGCTGGAATAGCAATACTCATATCACATAAAATAGACTTTAAAATAAAAAATGTTACAAGAGACAAGAAAGGACACTACATAAAGATAGAGGGATCAATCCAAGAAGAAGAGATAACAATTATAAATATATATGCACCCAATATAGGAGCACCTCAATACATAGGGCAAATGCTAACAACTATGAAAGAGGAAATCAACAGTAACACAATCATAGTGGGGGACTTTAACACCCCACTTACACCAATGGACAGATCATCCACACAGAAAATTAATAAGGAAACACAAGCTTTAAATGACACAATAAATCAGCTTGATTTAATAGATATCTACAGGACATTATATCCAAAAACAGCAGATTACACATTCTTCTCAAGTGCACATGAAACATTCTCCAGGATAGATCACATTTTGGTTCATAAATCAAGCCTTGGTAAATTCAAGAAAATGAAATCATATCATGCATCTTTTCTGACCACAACGCTATGAGATTAGAAATCAATTACAGGAAAAAAACTGTAAAAAACACAAACACATGGAGGCTAAACAATACACTACTAAATAACCAACAGATCACTGAAGAAATCAAAGAGGAAATCAAAAAAAACCTAGAGACAAATGACAATGAAAACACAACAATCCAAAACCTATGGGATGCAGCACAGGCAGTCTAAGAGGGAAGTTTACAGTGATACAATACTACCTCAAGAAATAAGAAGAATCCCAAATAAACAATCTAACCTTACACCTAAAGAAACTAGAGAAAGAAGAGCAAACAAAACCCAAAGTGAGTAGACAGAGAGAAATCATAAAGATCAGAGCAGAAATAAATGAAATAGAGACAAAGAAAACAATAGCAAAAATCAATAAAACTAAAAGCTGGTTCTTTGAGAAGATAAATAAAATCAATAAACCTCTAGCAAGACTCACCAAGAAAAAGAGGGAGAGGACTCAAATCAATAAAATTAGAAATGAAACAGGAGAAGTTACAATGGACACCACAGAAATAAAAAGCATCATAAGAGATTACTACAAGCAACTATGTGCCAATAAAGTGGAAGACCTGGATGAAATGGACAGATTCTTAGAAAGGTATAACCTTCCAAGACTGAATCAGGAAGACATAGAAAATATGAACAGACCAATCACAAGTAACGAAATTGAAACTGCGATTAAAAATCTCCCAACAAACAAAAGTCCAGGACCAGATGGATTCACAGGTGAATTTTATCAAACATTTAGAGAAGTGCTAACACCCATCCTTCTCAAACTCTTCCAAAACATTGCAGAGGAAAGAACACTCCCAAACTCATTTTATGAAGCCACCATCACCCTGATACCAAAACCAGACAAAGATACTACAAAAAAAGAAAACTACAGACCAATATCACTGATGAATTTAGATGCAAAAATCCTCTACTAGCCAACAGAATCCAACAACACATTAAAAGGATCATATACCATGATCAAGTGGAGTTCATCCCTGGAATGCAAGGATTCTTCAATATATGCAAATCAATCAATGTGATACACCATATTAACAAATTGAAGGATAAAAACCACATGATCATCTCAAGAGATGCAGAAAAAGTTTTTGACAAAATTCAACACTCATTTATGATAAAAACTCTCCAGAAGGTGGGCATAGAGGGAACCTACCTCAACCTAATAAAGGCCATATATGACAGACCCACAGCAAACATCATTCTCAATGGGGAAAAACTGGAAGCATTCCCTCTAAGATCAGGAACAAGACAAGGATGTCCACACTTGCCACTACTATTCAACAGAGTTTTGGAAGTCCTTGCCACAGCAATCAGAGAAGAAAAAGAAATAAAAGGAATCCAAATTGGAAAAGAAGAAGTAAAACTGTCACTGTGTGCAGATGACATGATACTATACATAGAAAATCCTAAAGATGCCACCAGAAAACTACTCAAGCTCATCAGTGAATCTGGTAAAGTTGCAGGATACAAAATTAACACACAGAAATCTCTTGCATTTCTATACACCAACAATGAAAGATCAGAAAGAGAAATTAAGGAAACAATCCCATTCACCATTGCAACAAAAAGAATAAAATACCTAGGAATAAACCTAACCAAGGAGGTAAAAGACCTGTACTCAGAAAACTATAAGACACTCATGAAAGAAATCAAGACACAAACAGATGGAGGGACATACCATGTTCTTGGATTGGAAGAATCAAAACTGTGAAAATGACTATATTACCCAAAGCAATTTACAGATTCAATGCAATCCCCATCAAATTACCAATGGCATTTTTCACAGAACTAGAGCAAGAAATCTTACGATTTGTATGGAAACGCAAAAGACCCCGAATAGCCAAAGCAATCTTGAGAAGGAAAGACGGAGTTGGTGGAATCAGGCTTCCCAACTCCAGGCTATACTACAAGGCTACAGTGATCAAGACAGTATGGTACTGGCACAAAAACAGAAATATAGATCAATGGAATAGGATAGAAAGCCCAGAGATAAACTACAGTCAATTAATCTATGACAAAGGAGCCAAGGATATACAATGGAGAAAAGGTAGCCTCTTCAATAAGTGGTGCTGGGAAAACTGGACAGCTACATGTAAAAGAATGAAATTAGAACACTTCCTAACACCATACACAAAAATAAACTCAAAATAGATTAAAGACCGAAATGTAAGGCCAGACACTATAAAACTCCTAGAGGAAAACATAGGAAGAACACTCTTCGACGTAAATCACAGCAAGATCTTTTTTGACCTACCCCCTAGAATAATGGGAATAAAAACACAAATAAATAAGTGGGACCTAATGAAACTTCAAAGCTTCTGCACAGCAAAGGAAACTATAAGCAAGACAAAAAGACAACCCTCAGAATGGCGGAAAAAATTTGCAAACAAATCAACAGACAAAGGATTAATCTCCCAAATATATACACAGTTCATCCAGCTCAATATCAAAGAAACAAACAACCCAATCCAAAAATGGGCAGAAGACCTAAATAGTAATTACTCCAAAGAAGACATACAGATGGCCAAGAGGCACATGAAAAGCTGCTCAACATCACTAATTATTAGAGAAATACAAATCAAAACTACAATGAGGTATCACCTCACACTGGTTAGAATTGCCATCATCAGAAAATCAACAAACAGTAAATGCTGGAGAGGGTGTGGAGAAAAAGGAATGCTCTTTCATTGCTGGTGGGAATGTAAATTGATACAGCCACTATGGAAAACAGTATGGAGGTTCCTTAAAAAACTAGAAATAGAACTACCGTATGACCCAGCAATCCCACTCCTGGGCATATACCCAGAGAACACCTTAATTCAAAAAGACACATGCACTCCAATGTTCATGGCAGCACTATTTACAATAGCCAGGACATGGAAGCAACCTAAATGTCCATTAACAGATGAATGGATGAAGAAGATGTGGTACATACATACAATGGAATATTACTCAGCTGTAAAAAGCAATGAAACTGGGACACTTTTAGAGACATGGATGGACTTAGAGATTGTCATACAGAGTGAAGTGAATGAGAAAAACAAATATTGTATATTAACACATATATGTGGACTATAGAAAAATGGTACAAATCAACTGGTTTGCAAGGCAGAAATAGAGACACAGATGTAGAGAACAAACATATGGACACCAAGTGGGGAAAGCGGGGAGGGTTGGAGGGGGGAATGAATTGGGAGATTGGGATACCAAATTGTACACTCTAAATATATGCAGTTTATTGTAAAATATAAAAAGTTTAAAAAAAAGAATAAATGAATATAAGAAGACCCCTGGATATTTTGTAAGATGTGGCAGATATCTCCTTGCAAAGGCCATAAAATTCATAATTTTTAGATAGTTCAGTTAAAACATTTAGACTATTTTCCACTTGTATGTATCTTTTAGGAGATCCATAATGTAAGCTTATCCTACTCAAAATATCCACTAGTTCACATTTCCTTTTTATATTGGCCTTTACTCTTCTAAACTTTCTTTCCTACTTTTCCTATGAGCTAGATGTTATTTCTGTTTATCCCCTTCCCGCCTGGCCAGAGAGGAAGGAAGCTGAGATGATTATCTATATCACTACAATATCTCCTCTTGCTGGGATCCCAAGAATAAAGAATACTATATAAAGTAGCATACTATGTAAACCAAGGCTTAGAACATCCTGTAGTGAACCATCATAAAATATCACTTGAAATTCCTGCAGGATCTTCTGCTTGCTATGTTTAATTCCTAAATCTCATGTTATTAAAAAAAAAAAGTCTGTTTGCTCTTTCATCAACACTCACATTACAGAATTTTTTTCATCAAAACTGGCTTAGTTTGGAGTGAGGAAGCAGGAACATGTGACAAGTTAGAATATCTTATATTTGACCCTTTGCTATAAATTTAAGCCCATAAAGAGATAAAAGCTCAGACACTAGGCCCAATTCCATTGTGGATATACATAATTTTATACAGAAAGCATAGACTCTGTCCTATCCTGTTTTTCTGTGTTACAGAAATGTTGACTATACATTCAAGTGAAAAAAGTTTTGCCCAAATACATGCAGCCTACAAGATGCAGATTTAAGGACACACATAGGCTCAAAGTGAAGAATGAAGATATTCCATTTAAATAGAAGCCAAAAGAAAGCAGGTGAGCTATACTTATATCAGATGAAATAGATTTTAAGCCAAAAATGGCAACAAGAGATAAAGAAGGTCATTATATAATTATAAAGTGGTCATTAATCAAGAAGGTATAATAATTGTAAATATATACAAACCCAATCTCAGAGCATCTAAATATATTAAGCAAATAATAACAAAGCTGCAGGGAGAAATTGACAACAATATACTAATAGTAGGTCAACTTCAATAACCACCCCCCCTTCAGCAATGGATAGATCATCCAGATAAAAGCAACAAGGAAATGTTGGACTTCAACCATACATTAGAGCAAATGGAACTTCTCGACATTTACAGAACATTGTATTCAATAGCAGCAGAATACTGTACATATTCTTCTCAAATGCATGTGGAACATTCTCTAGGATAGATTATATAATAGGCCACAAAACAAGTCTTAGCAACTTTAAGAATACTGAAATCATGCCAGGTATCTTTTTCTATTACAATGGTATGAAACTAGAAATCAACAACAAAAGGAAAGTTCAAAAATTTACAAGTATGTGGAAAATAAACACACTCTTGAAAAAACCAATGGGAAACAGAAGAAATCAAAAGAGAAATTTTAAAAATCTTAAAACAAGTGAAAAGGAAACACAATGCATCAAAATCTCTGGATGCTGCAAAAGCAGTTCTGAGAGGAAATTAATAGCAATAAATACGTATATTAAGAAAACAGAAAGATCTCAAATAAACAACCTAACTTTACATCTCTAGGAACTAGAAAAAGAAGAACACACTAAGCTCAAAATTAGCAAAAGGAAGGAAATTACAAAGAGCAGAGCAGAAATAGAGACCCCCAAAATGGAAAATATTAATAAAACTAGGAGCTGAGTTTTTGAAAAGATAAACAAAAAGCCTTTAGCTCAACTGACTAAGAAATAAAGAGAACTCAAATTACTAAAATCAGAAATGAAAGCAGAGACATTACAACTGACATCACAGAAATGCATAGGATCATAAGAGACTATTATGAACAACTGTATGCCAACAAATTAGATAACCTAGAAAAAAATGGATAAACTCCTAGAAACATACAACCTACCAAAGCAGAATCAGGAAGAAATAAAAAATCTGAGCAGACCAATAATGAGTAAGGAGATAGAATCTATAATTAAAAATCTTCCAACACAGAAAAGTCCAGTACCAGATGGTTTCACTGATGAATTCTACCAAACATTTAAAGAATTAACAATAGTCCTTCTCAAACTCTTCCAAAAGTTGAAAAGGATGGAACAATTCCAAATTGATTTTAAGAGGCCAGCATTACCCTGATACCAAAGCCAGATAAAGACACCATAAGTAAAGAAAATTATAGACCAAAATCCCTGATGAATATAGATGCAAAATTTCTCAACAAAATATTAGCAAACTAAATTTAACAACACATTAAAAGTATCATACACCATGACCAAGTGAGATTTATCCCTGGGATGCAAGCATGGTTCACTATACACAAATCAATGAATGTAATATACCACATTAATAGAATGAAATATAAAAATCATGTGATTCTCTCAATAGATGCAGAAAAAGCACTTGACAAAATACAACATCCTTTCATGATAAAAGCCCTCAAAACATTGGACATAGAAGGAACATATATCAACATAGTAAAGCTACATACAAAAAACATAGTAATCATCATACTCAACAGTGAAAGATTGAAAGATTTCTTCTCTAAGATCAGAAACAAGACAAGGTTGCCCACTCTGATCACTCTTAATCAACACGGTATGGGCAATCTGAGCTAAAGCAATTAGGCAAGACAAAGAAATAAAAGGCATCTAAACTGGAAAGTAAGAAGAAAAATTGCCATTAATTGCAGATGATATGATCTTACATATAGAGAATCCTAAACACTCAACCAAAAACTGTTGGAACTGATCAATGAATTCATTAAATTTGCAGGATATAAAATCAACATACAGAAATCAGTTGTGTTTCTATACACTAACAATGAAATATATGAAAAGAAAAACCCCTACCCCATTCACAATAGCATCAAATCAAGAAAATATTTATGAATAATTTAACAAAAAAAGTGAAAGCTATACAATGAAAACTACAAGACTTCGATGAAAGAAACTGCAGAAGACACAAACAAATGGAAAGATATCCCTTGTTCATAGATCAGAAGAATATTGTTAAAATGTCCATACTACTCAAAGCACTCTATAGATTCAACACAATATGTATCAAAACTTCAAGAGCATTTTTCACAGAAATAGAAAAAATAATCCTAAAATTTCTATAGAACCACATAAGACCTCTGAATAGCCAAAGCAATTCTGAGAAAGAACAAAACTGGCAGTATCATACATCCTGATTTCGAATTGTACTACAAAGCTACTGTAATTTAAAAAGTATGGTACTGGCATAAATATAGACACAGAGACAAATGGAAAAGAGAGGCCAGAAATACACCCCAGCCTATGTGGTCAACTAATATTTGACAAGGGAGCCAAGAATACTCAGTGGAGAAAGGGTAGTCTCTTCAACAAATGGTCTTGCAAAAACTGGATAACCATATGCAGAACAATGAAATTGGACCCATATTTTATACCACTCACAAAAATTAACTGGAAATAAATTAAAGAGTTAACCATAAGACCCAATACTACAAAACTCCTAGAAGAAAACATAGGGAAGAAAGCTCCTTGATGTTAGTCTTGGGAATGATTTTTTAGATATGACACCAAAATATCAAGCAATAAAAGCAAAAATCAGTAAGTGGGACTGCATCAAACTAAAAAGCTTCTGCACAGCAGAAGAAACAATCAACAAATGAAAAGGCAAATTAATGAATGGAAGAAAATATTTGCAAACCATGTATTGGACACAGGGTTAATAGCCAAAGCATATTAAGAACTCATACATCTCAATAACAAAAACAAACAATCGATTTTAAAATGGTCAGGGGAACTGAATAGATATTTTTCCAAAGAAGAATGCAAATGGCCAACAGGTGCACGAAAGGATGCTCAATATTACTAATCATCAGCAAAATGTAAATAAAACCACAATGAAATATCACCTCACATCTGTTAGAATGGCTATCGCCAAGAAGAAAATAGCAATGTTGGTGAGGTTGCGGAGAAAAAGGAACCCTTGTACACTGTTGGTGGGAATGTAGATGGGTTCAGCCACTATGGAAAACAGTATGATGATTCCTCAAGAAATTAAAAATAGAACTATCACATGATCCAGCAATTCCACTTCTGGGTATGTATTCAAAGGAAATGAAAACAGGATATTGAAAAGATGTCTGCATTTCCATGTTCACTGCAGCATTGTTCACAATGGCCAAGATATGGAAACAACCTAAGTGTTGATCAACAGATGAATGGGTAAAGAAGATGTGATCTGTTTGTCACACATCACACACACACACACACACACACACACACACACACACACACAAAATGGAATATTATTCAGTCATGAGAGAAAAGGAAATCCTGCCATTTGAGACAACATGGATGGACCTTGAGGGCATTATGCTAAGTGAGATAAGTCAGACAGAGAAAGACAGACACTGTATAATATCACTCATATGTGGAATCTAAAAAAGCTGAAGTTGTTAAAACAGAGAGTAGAACGGTGTTTATCAGGAGGTAGGGGGTGGGGGAATCGGGAAGATGATGTTTAAAGATACAAACTTGAAACTAGTCGATAAATAATTTCTGCGGATCTAATGTACAGCTTGTAAAATTCAAAGTTGCCAAGATAATAGATCTTAATTGTTCTCACCACAAAAAAGCAATGGTAATTACGTGATGTGATAGAGGTGCTAGCTAACACTAAGATAGTAACAACATTGCTATATATAAATGTATCCAATCAACATCTTGTATACCTTAAACCTACACAACATTACGTCGATTATATCTCAATTTAAAAAAGAAAGAAAAAAATTTCTATAATTCAGCAAACTTATTTGGTATCATATAAATAACCAAGAATGATCATAACCAGAAAATATTATCCAGTCACTTCTAAGTCCAGTAAAAAAGGTTGACATGCTTACTTGTTGACATTTGTCTCTTATCTGCTATTATTCCAACTGTCCATATAACTCAGTTATAGTAGGAAAAAAAAAAGTTTTACAAACCAAAAGCAGCAAGCAAAAGAAAAAGAAGGCAAGCTTATAAAAAAATATGTGTGGGCAAAATGAGTTATTATTTTAGGTACTTACATTTTCTATGGTTCTCACAATAAATGTAATAAAGAGAAAAAGTTGGAGATGTAAACAGAGTGACTTAAGTCATGGCTTAAGCGTCAGCCACACCTGGGTTTAAATCCTCATTCTGCAACTAAGCAATTGTGACCTTGGGAAAGTTGCTTAACTTCTTTAAATTGAGGCTAATAATATCTTTCTCATAATTGCTACTGTGAGGACAAAAATGTGCTTAATAAGTGTAGTGTGTTGTAATTATTATCACAGAAGCTTTGCTAGGTAGCATCTTGCCATCTAAATTAATTTTTGTATTTGTGTCTCCCTTTGAGCTTCTTCAAAACACTTTATATGCATCATTTTATTTGAATCTCATAACAACTTGTAAGCTAGATATGACAGACATAATTAACCTCATTAGGAAACCAAGATCAATGCATTGTCTCAATCATCCAGCATCTGATAGAGTCAGGACAAGAATCCATGTCTTCTCCTTATCTTCAAGGACAATTCTCCAATCTGTTCTCACACAGCAACAAGCGGCAGCTCTTTTTTTTAAAAAAGAGCATCTGATGATAATGTTAGCCCTTGCCTTTTTGTCCCCTACCCCGCCCTTCTTCTCTCCCTCTTTTCTCCACTCTCTCTCTCCTTTTAAGTTTCTAGTTTGAGATTGGTTCAGGAAAAGAAAGTCCTGACTCCAGCTCAACTGGGTGAATCTCTGCATAGGACAGGAAAGCCTACAGTCTTATGACTCAGTCCAGAGAAACACCAGAAAGAAAAAAGAACAGGTCAACAGTAACCTAGCTAAACAACAAGTGAAAATTCATGAGTTTCTCTTGCCTCCTTCCTTTTGCCTTATTCTCATTCTGCTCTGGAAAGATCAGAGGGCACTCCACTTAGAATGCCTTTGCTAGAAAACAGAAAGAAAAATATTGGGAGGGAATTTTTTGTGCAAAAAACATTTATATTCATTTTATTCTCAAAAATGTCATGGGCAGATCTCGTCTTGTGGAACTGAAAACCACAGCCACAGAAAGAGAGAGAAAATGAAAAGGCAGAAGATATTGTACCAGATGAAGGGACAAGATAAAACACCAGAAAAACAACTAAATGAAGAGGAGATATGTACCCTTACAGAAAATGAATTCAGAATAATGATGGTGAATATGATCCAGGACTTTGAAAAAAGATTGGATGCAAAGATTGAAAAGTTTACCAAAGACCTAGAAGAATTAAAGAACAAATAAACAGAGGTATGCAACACAATAACTGAAATGAAAAAGACACTAGAAGGAATCAACAGCAGATTCACTGAGGCAGAAGGGCGAATAAGGGACCTGGAAGACAGAATGCTGATAATCACTGATGCGGAAAAGAAGAAAGAAAAAAGAATGAAAAGAACTGAAGACAGCTTAAGAGACCTCTGGGACAACCTTAAACACACCAATATTCACATTATAAGCGTCCCAGAAGGAGATGAGAGAGAGAAAGGACCCGAGAAAATATTGGAAGAGATTATAGTCGAAAACTTCCCTAACATGGGAAAGAAAATAGCTACCCAAGTCCAGGAAGTGCAGAAAGTCCCAGGCAGGATAAACCCAAGGAGAAACATGCCAAGACATAGAGTAGTCAATTGACAAAAATTAAAGACAGAGAAAAGTTATTAAAAGCAACAAGGGAAAAACGACAAATCACATACAAGGGAACTCCCATCAGATTAAGAGCTGATTTCTCAGCAGAAACTCTGCAAGCCAGAAGGGAGTGGCATGACATATTTAAAGTGATGAAAGGGAAGACCCTACAACCAAGAATACTCTACCCAGCAAGGATCTCATTCAGATTTGACGGAGAAATCAAAAGCTTTACAGACAAGCAACAGCTAAGAGAATTCAGCACCACCAAACCAGCCCTACAACAAATGCTAAAGGAACTTCTCTAAGTGGGAAACATAAGAGAAGTAAAGGACCTACAGAAACTAAAACAAAACAATTAATAAAATGGTACTAGGAACATGCATATTGATAATTACCTTGAATGTAAAAGGACTAAATGCACCAACCAAAAGACACAGACTGGCTGAATGGATACAAAAACAAGACCCATATATATGCTGTCTCCAAGAGGCCCACTTCAGACCTAGGGACACATACAGACTGAAAGTGAGGGCATGGAAAAAGATATTCCATACAAATGGAAATCAAAGGAAAGCTGGAATAGCAATACTCATATCACATAAAATAGACTTTAAAATAAAAAATGTTACAAGAGACAAGAAAGGACATTACATAAAGATCAAGGGATCCATCCAGGAAGAAGAGATAATTATAAATATATATGCACCCAATATAGGAGCACCTCAATACATAGGGCAAATGCTAACAACTATGAAAGAGGAAATGCAAGGCAGAAATAGAGACACAGATGTAGAGAACAAACACATGGACACCAAGTGGGGAAAGTGGGGAGGGTTGGGGGGAATGAATTGGGAGATTGGGATACCAAATTGTACACTCTAAATATATGCTGTTTATTGTCTGTTAACTGTATCTCAATAAAAGTTCTTTTAAAAAAAAGTCATGGGCAGAAAGTATGAGAAGAAAATACAGAAATATATAAGGCATTGCAAATGTACATCTACTGTCCTAACATCAATTTGCTATAGGTCAATGATTCCTCAACTTTTTCAGAGTTGGAACATCCTCCTTTAAGAGTTTCATAATGTTTTTTAAAATAAATGCAATTAAAGTCCATTTGAATAACACTGACACCTCTTTAACTGATGTTGCAGGACCATCATTGCTCTATACTGCAGTGGAAAAACCTAGATTTCAAAATTTTTCCATTTCAGTATATATTCAGAAAATATAATTGTTTGTGATTGAGGATAGCATTTATCAGATCACTTTTATCCACAGAAGAAGCATGTAGGCATTTGTATCATAAGATATGTTGCAATGTTGAGGGGGGAATTTCCCCTCAAAACCCTTCTCCTCCTCTTCTCTTAACTTTGCCACTAATCCTTAAATTTCATTATTAAAGGTTAATTCCTTTAGGGAGACAATATTGTTTTATACTAGGTTTCATCAAAACAAGGATATAATCAATTGTAAGATGCACCACTATTTTATATGCCACCAAGAAAGAAAAACCAATGCCAATTACAATAAGACATCACCAATTGTGAGAGACATCCCAATTTCAGAGACACAAAAATATGAAAAATGTGAGTCTTAAACTCTATGAAATTAAGTAATTAAGAGCATGGACCTTAATATCAAACACATCTGGATGGACATCCTGGTTCTGCTATTTGATAGATGGCTTGCCTTGAGGAAATAACTTAACTTCTTTGAACCTCTATCTTCTCCCCTGTGAAATTAAAATATTAATATACTCTTCTATGGTTAGCAAAAATTACCTACAATGAGGTATAGAAATGTGCTTAGTGCAGAACCCAGCCCTTAGTTAGGGCTTCAAAATGAAAACTATTATTGTTAGTAAGGAATTATCCTCTTAAATTAATTACCATTGGGGAGAGCGAGCTATTAAGTCCCCACTGCTCTTGATTCCTTACTTTCAATGAGTTCGTGAGATCTGAGATAAAGCAGATCTTCACAAATTGAAGCATTTCACAAGACACTTGGGGGAGGAGGTAAGTCCAGAATTGGGAAACTACTTAGGGAGGGAAGGCCTGGGGGTTGGAGAGCTGGATCACCAAACCAAACAGTATTGTGTCTTCACACTTTGGCTCAGGATTGCTTCTGGTTTCAACTTGATTCTACATTAAGAATATACTCAGGACTTCCCTAGTGGCACAGTGGTTAAGAATCCGCCTGCCAGTGCAGGGGACACAGGTTCAATCCCTGGTCTGGGAAGATCCCACATGCCACAGAGCAGCTAAGCCCGTGTGCCAAACTACTGAGCCCAAGTGCTGCAATTACTGAAGCACATGAGCCTAGAGCCCATGCTCTGCCACAAGACAAGCCACTGCACTGAGAATCCCATGCACCCCAATGAAGAGTAGACCCTGCTTGCCACAACTAGAGAAAGCCTGTGCGCAGCAATGAAGACCCAACGAAGCCAAAAATAAAAAATAATAATAATAAAACTAATTAAAAAAATATATATATATACTCATACCCTTGAAAACACTACGTTAAGTGAAAGAAGCCAGTCAATAAAAGACCACATATTGTATATGATTCCAAGAATAGGCAAATCCATAGAGACAGAAGTAGATTCACGGTTTCCAGTGACTGAGGGAAGGGGGATGGGGAGTGTAGCTAAGGAGGATGGGCTTTTAAGGTGATAAAATTAGACTGTAATGATGGCTGCGTAACTCTTGAATATTCTACAAACCACTGAATTATACACTTTAAATGGGTGGATTTTATGATATGTGACTGAAACCTCAATAAAGATGTTCAAAAAATAAAAAAGAATACATTCCTATATCCTGCTATTTTGAAGTCTAAAACTAAATTTTAAGAAAAATCACATTACTTTTTAAGTGAAAGAGTAGTATTGACATTTATACACTACCAAATGTAAAAATAGATAGCTAGTGGGAAGCAACTGCATAACACAGGGAGATCAACTCTATGATTGGTGATGACCAAGAGGGGTGGGATAGGGAGGGTGGGAGGGAGGCTCAAGAGGGAGGGGATATGGGGATATATGTATAAATACAGCTGATTCACTTTGTTAGCACAGCAGTGTAAAGCTATTATACTCCAATTAAGATTGAAAGGAAAAAAAAACCACCTTACTTTTTAAACAACAGAAACAACAGAATACACTTAGAAAAAGAAATGTAAATTTATCGACTTGAATTACACATAAGTCGATAAAACTCACAAAGTTCAGTTAAGGTTTCCACTTTATTTTTACTGACTATGTGTAAAAATGGTCAGTTCTAAACATAGTCTCTAATTTTGTGAACTTCAGATTTAGTCACAGGGATACTGATTTAGCCTTTGTCATGAGCCAGCATGCATTATGCAGCGGGCATGCAAAGGAGCTTCTTATAACCAAGAGTGATATTCAAAATATTTTAAAAATTGGATGGAATCAGGCACTGCGTAACCAGAGTGGATGCCAGGTGGAGGCCCCTTAGTTGCTAGAATTTGGAGAAGGCTGAGGATCCAGGAGGAAGGGCCAGGGACATTGAAAGGGGTGGGACTGGAGAATGGGGGCGGGACTGGAGAATGGAAGCTCTAGCAGGGGTATTTTAATAAGTGATAAAAAAGTTTTCAATATTTTATCAACTAGTTAGAGCTGTTCCAGGGCATATCTGCTGACATTATCTCAGGTATGCCATCAGAATGCTCACTTGGCTCTCCAAATGTGACCTTAAGAGTTTAGAGATGATCTCTTCTCCTCCTAACATTTTACAGATGAGAAAACCAAGGCTGAGGAAAGGTGAGTGGCTTGCTTACAATGCATGAATAGTAACAGAGTCAGAAAGAGGATCCACGCCTCCAAAATCTTAATCCAGATTAGATGAGGTAGGGAAAGTGGCCAAAACAACCTCACACCAAATTAACTTGCTCATTCATCATCTTTAACCATTTCCAAATCAAAGTTGCAATTTATTTCTAGTTGTGTACATAGAAAAAGCATATATATTCTTCATGAGAGTAAAAGACCTTGAACATGAAAAACAAAGGGAAAGTGGGTCCGGACATCTAGGTAATTATTTTTAAATTATGTTAATGTGAAGCATCATGGGATACAGGTAGCATTTCTCAGAACAGAATCAATGCATCATTGCCAAAGCAAATTTGAAGAGAATAAATGAAACGCATTTAAAATAAAATATATTTTAATTCTATTGGCACATAATCTCATTTTGTAACTTTTGTCTTCCTAGTTATTAGAGAGAAAAGATTAGAAAAGAAATAACAAAAGCTAGGCAAAAATTATTCTACTCACCTTAAGTTTTATTTAGAGAATTGCCAGTAGAATGACGCAGGACAACTTTGGATGCATAGGGTTTTGTGTGTATTAGAGAAGAGGTAAGTATATTCATTCATTCATTCATTCATATTTTAATAATAACAACTGATACATGAATGGCCCTTCACAGTTTTAAAAGTGCCTTCCTGGGAAGTCCCTGGTGGTCCAGTGGTTAAGACTCGGGGATTTCACTGCTGCAGGCTGGGGTTCAATCCCTGGTTGGGGAAATAAGATCCTGCAAGATGCAAGGTGTGACCAAAAAAAAAAAAAAAGTGTTTTCCTAAACATGTAATAGAAGACTATTGACATAGGAAATATTTCACAATAGATTGCTAAGTAGAAATGCAGGCTACAAAAACATATGCAGTTCGTATGTTATTTTTGTTTAAAAGGAAGAATGTGTGTGTGTGTATATATACATACATGTAAAAAAGATTGAAGACATTGAAATACTATCTGTTCTCCTTGGCTGATAAAATTATCTTTAGTATTTTCCTTTTTCTTTTTCTGTTCTCCAAGTTTCTTGTGCTAAACGTAATTATTTTAAAATTAAAAAGAAATTTTAAGTGCTTCATCTAGGCCAACAGGCACATGAAAAGATGTTCAGCATCACTAATATAAGAGAAATGCTGTCAAAACTTCAGTGAGATATCACCTCATACCAATCAGAGTGGCTATCATCAAGATGTCTACAAAAAATAAAAGCTAGGGGGGTACAGAGAAAAGGGAACCCTCTTACGCTGTTGGTCGAAACGTAAATTGATGCAGACACTATGGAAAACAGTATGAAGTTTCCTTTAAAAACTAAAAATAGAGCTACCATATGATCCAGCAATCCCACTCCTGGGCATATATCCAGAAAAGACGAAAACTCTAATTTGAAAAGATACATGCAATATATAGAATGGATAAACAACAAGGTCCTACTATATAGTACAGGGAACTATATTCAATATCCTGTGATAAACCATAATGGAAAAGAATATGAAAAAGAATATACATATATGTATAACTGAGTCACTTTGCTGTACAGTGGTAATTAACACATTGTAATTCAACTATACATGCTTAAAAAATAAATTAAACAAGTAAAAAACAAAAATACTTTGTGAGATTAAAAAAAAAAGAAAAGATACATGCACCCCAATGTTCATGGCAGCATTATTTACAATAGCCAAGACATGGAAGCAACCTAGGTGTCCATTAACAGACAATTGGCTTAAGATGCAGTAGGAGAGGAGAAAGATGGTGGCGAAGTAGAGGGATGTGGAATGCATCCCTCTCCACAGATGCATTGGGAATGCACGGAAGGACGCAGTCATTCCAACAGAGAACCAGCTGAACACCAGCAGACGGCCTCGGACACCAGAAAGGACGGCAAGGATCCCGACATAACCGGTAGGGAGGCATCTACGACAGCTCAAAGAGGGTGAAGCAGCGGAGCTGTGGCAGACGGGAGGGAGTGAGAAACACACGGAGGGTCCACAGCGCAGCTCAGCGTTCCCGGACCGAGAACAGAGGGTCCGGGAGCGGGAGCGTGGGAACCAGAGATCTGGTTCAGGGGGAGAAACATTGTTGCCAGTAAGGTGACGGACCGAGAGGACAGGAGGGAAGAGGTCCACAGCGAGGAGTGCCTTCCCCTGAGAGCTGCCCGGCCATGATGGCGGCTGGAGGCTGCAGGCTCACGGGTGGGGGGGGGGGGGAGGAGCCGCGCGCATAGCCTCTCTCTCTCTCTCTCTTTAGGCGCCTCTGCAACAGGCAGTGGAGAGACACCCTGCGGGCCACCTAAGGCGCTCAGGGATAACAAGTACTCTCAGGCACTCGGGTGGGGCTAGATTAAAACCCCTTGTAGAGAGAAAAAGATGGCGGCGAAGTAGAGAGATGTGGAGTGCATCCCTCTCCACAGATGCATTGGGAATGCACGGAAGGACGCAGTCATTCCAACAGAGAACCAGCTGAACACCAGCAGACGGCCTCGGACACCGGAAAGGGCTGCGGAGAACCTGACATAGCCGGTAGGGAGGCATCTACGAGGGCTCAAAGAGGGTGAAGCGGCGGAGCTGTGGCAGACGGGAGGGAGTGAGAAACATACGGAGGGTCCGCAGCGCAGCTCAGCGTTCCCGGACCGAGACATCGATCCGCGGCTGAACGGAGGGTCCAGGAGCGGGAGCGTGGGAACCGGAGAGCTGGTTCAGGGGGAGAAACATTGTTGCCGGTAGGGTGACGGACCGAGAGGACAGGAGGGAGGAGGTCCGCGGAGAGGAGTGCCGATCCCTGAGAGCTGCCCGGCCATGATGGCGGCTGGAGGCTGCAGGCTCCCGGGCGGGGGGGGGAGGAGCCGCGCGCATAGCCTCTCTCTCTCTTTCTGCGCCTCTGCAACAGGCAGCGGAGAGACACCCTGCGGGGCCACATAAGGCACTCAGGGATAACAAGCACCCTCAGGCGCTCGGGCGGGGCTAGATTAAAACTCCTTGCAACGCCAGCAGCAGGGAGGCTGCCGAGAGGAAAAAAAAAAAAAAAACCAGCATCAAAAAGAAAAAACCCCGAGAGAGGCCCAACTCTAAGACTTTCTGTGTACGCCTGAGCCACCAGCGCCCTCTGCAACAGGCACCTCCAAGCCTGACTGAAGCAACAGTGCGCCACTGCTCACTCCCTCCCAGGAGAAGGAGCCACTATTGCACCCTCTCCCTCCCCACACACCGAGGCTTACAGACGAACAATAAAGGAACCTCTGCTGGTCACAGAATAATGCAAAAAAAAAAAAAACCCAAGGCAAGGAAAAGGACACTTACAGCTGAGACGCTAAGGAAACAGAAATAGTAGTATCAATACCTATTGAACTGGTCCATTCGGGGATCAGTTCTGGATTTTTTTTTTTTTTTCCTTTCTCTTTTTTTTTTTTTTTTTTTTTTTTGATTTATTAAATACGATCTTAGCCCTAAGGGATCTACAAGTTTTACAACATAATTTTATAAGGATATTTTTTACTCTTTCTTTTTTTTTTTTTTTTTTTTGCCTTTTAAAATACTTCTATATCTAGCTAAGTTTTTGGTAGTACGGACAAAATATCTTTCATACTTTCCTTTCATCCCTTTCTTTTATACACTTCTATTCCTTTCTTTTTCTTTGCATATTTCCAACCACATTACGCTCTTCTGTTCCCCTTTCTTCCAGCCATTTTAAATTTATTTTATCTTAACATACTTATAAGCAACACTATCGGTCTGCTCAGACTCCTTGCTCTATTCTCCAGATGATGCACTGCCTTGGTATTAATATTAGGCTTTTGTCTTTATCTTAGTTCTTAGTACAGTTGTCTAATTACATTCTGAGAATCTCCATTCTCTCTGGTGGTACTCCAGCTCATTTCTATATTTGATCCTAGCTTACAAAATCTCCCTGGATTGATGTTTGTATGTGTAGGGTGTTATTTGTTGTTTGTTTGCTTTTGCTTTTGTCTCTGATTTGTTCTGTTTCAGTTGTCAATTTCTGCTGGGTTTCTCTCTGAATATCTGATAGCACACTGGGGTTCTGTCAGGTCTTTCTAGAGCCTTATGTCCTAACGGATTCAATAATTGTGTGTCTTATACATGTATGTGTTTCCTAGACTGAATATTCGTCTAATCCAATACTTGGACATTAGTCTGAGGCTTGGACAGTCTTCTATAAACACCTCTATCACCAGGACAAGCAACCCCAAAAGCTTGGACAATCATGAGGAAACAAAGAAACACCATGCAGGCAAAGGAGCAGGAAAAAAACCCACAAGACCAAATAAATGAGGAGGAAATAGGAAAATTGCCTGAAAAAGAATTTAGAGTAATGACAGTAAAAATGATACAAAATCTCGATAACAAAATAGAGAAAGTACAAGAAACAGTTCATAAGAACTCAGAAAAACAAACAGCAATGGATAACAAAATAACTGAAATTAAAAATACTCTAGATGCTCTAACCAGCAGAATGACTGAGGCAGAAGAACGAATAAGTGAGTTGGAAGATAGAATGGAAGAAATAAACGCCACAGAGCAGGAAAAAGATAAAAAAATAAAAAGACTAGAAGACAGCCTCAGAGACCTCAGTGATAACCTTAAACGAACCAACATTCGAATTATAGGCATCCCAGAAGAAGAAGAAAACAAGAAAGGGTCTGTGAAAATATTTGAAGAGGTTATGGTGGAAAACTTCCCCAACATGGGAAAGGAAATAATGAACCAAGTCCAAGAAGCACAGAGAGTCCCATACAGAATAAACCCAAGGAGAAATACACCAAGACACATATTAATCAAACTAACGACAATTCAACACAAAGAAAAAATATTAAAAGCAGCAAGAGAAAAGCAACAAACAACATATAAGGGAAAACCCATCAGGATAACAGCTGACCTTTCTACAGAAACTCTGCAGGCCAGAAGGGAATGGCAGGATATACTGAAAGTCCTGAAAGAGAGAAACCTACAGCCAAGAATACTCTACCCAGCAAGAATCTCATTCAGATTTGAGGGAGAAATCAAAAGCTTTCCAGACAAGCAAAAGTTAAGAGAATTCAGCACCACCAAACCAGCCTTACAACAAGTGCTAAAGGAACTTCTCTAAGTAGGAAACACAAGAAAAGGAAAACACCTACAAACACAAACCCAAAACAATTAAGAAAATGGTAATTGGAACACACATGTCAATAATCACCTTAAATGTAAATGGATTAAATGCTCCAACCAAAAGACACAGACTGGCTGAATGGATACAAAAACAAGACCCTTCTATATGCTGCCTACAAGAAACCCACTTCAGACCAAGGGATACATATAGACTGAAAGTGAAGGGATGGAAAAAGATATTCCATGCAAATGGAAGTCAAAAGAAAGCTGGAGTAGCAATACTCATATCAGACAAATTAGACTTGAAAGTAAAGACTATTAAAAGAGACAAGGAAGGGCACTACATAATGATCAAGGGATCCATCCAAGAAGAACATATCACAATGGTAAATATCTATGCCCCCAACATAGGAGCACCTCAATACATAAGGCAAATGCTAACAGCTCTAAAAGGGGACATCGACAGTAACACAATTATAGTGGGAGACTTGAACACCCCACTTACATCAATGGACAGATCATCCAAACAGAAAATAAATAAAGACACACAAGCTTTAAATGACACATTAGACCATCTCGACTTAATTGATATTTATAGGACATTCCATCCAAAAACGAGAGACTACACTTTCTTCTCAAGTGCACACGGAACATTTTCCAGGATAGATCACATCTTGGGTCACAAATCAAACCTCAGCAAATTCAAGAAAATTGAAATCATATCAAGCATCTTCTCAGACCACAACGCCATGAGACTAGATATCAATTACAGGAAAAAAAATGCAAAAAATACAAACACATAGAGGCTAAACAATTCACTATTAAACAACCAAGGAATCACTACAGAAATCAAAGAGGAAATCAAAAAGTATCTAGAAACAAATGACAACGAAAACAAAACAACCCAAAACCTATGGGACGCAGCAAAAGCAGTTCTAAGAGGGAAGTTTATAGCAATACAGTCCTACCTTAAGAAACAAGAAAATGATCGAATAAACAACCTAACCTTACACCTCAAACAACTAGAGAAAGAAGAACAAAGAAACCCCAAAGTGAGCAGAAGGAAAGAAATCATCAAGATCAGATTAGAAATAAATGAAAAAGAAAGGAAAGAAACCATAAGAAAAATAAATAAAACTAAAAGCTGGTTCTTTGAGAAGATTAACAAAATTGATAAACCATTAGCCAGACTCATCAAGAAAAAAAGGGAGAAGATGCAAATCAACAGAATTAGAAATGAAAAAGGAGAAGTCACAACGGACACCTCAGAAATACAAAACATCATGAGAGACTACTACAAGCAACTATATGCCAATCAATTGGATAACCTGGAAGAAATGGATACATTCTTAGAAAAATACAATCTTCCAAGACTGAACCAGGAAGAAATAGAAACCATGAACAGACCAATCACAAGTACAGAAATTGAGGCAGTGATTAAAAATCTCCCAACACACAAAAGCCCAGGACCAGATGGATTCACAGGCGAATTCTATCAAACATTTAGAGAAGAGTTAACACCTATCCTTCTCAAACTCTTCCAAAATATTGCAGAAGGCAGAGCACTCCCAAACTCATTCTATGAGGCTACCATCACCCTGATACCAAAACCAGGCAAAGATGTCACAAAAAAAGAAAACTACAGACCAATATCACTGATGAATATAGATGCAAAAATCCTCAACAAAATACTAGCTAACAGACTGCAACAGCACATTAAAAAAATCATACACCACGATCAAGTGGGCTTTATCCCTGGGATGCAAGGATTCTTCAATATACGCAAATCAATCAACGTGATACATCATATCAACAAATTGAAGGATAAAAACCATATGATCATTTCAATAGATGCAGAAAAAGCTTTTGACAAAGTTCAATATCCATTTATGATAAAAGCTCTCCAGAAAATGGGCATAGAAGGAAATTACCTCAACATCATAAAAGCCATATATGACAAACCAAAAGCCAACATTGTTCTCAATGGAGAAAAACTGGAAGAATTCCCTCTAAGAACAGGAACAAGACAAGGGTGTCCACTCTCACCACTGTTATTCAACATAGTTTAGGAAGTGTTAGCCACAGCAATCAGAGAAGAAAAAGAAATTAAAGGAATCCAAATTGGAAAAGAAGAAGTCAAATTGTCACTCTTTGCAGATGACATGATACTATATATAGAAAACCCTAAAGACTCTACCAGAAAACTGCTAGCACTCATTGATGAGTTTAGTAAAGTAGCAGGATACAAAATTAATGCACAGAAATCTCTTGCATTCCTATACACTAACAACGGAAGAGCAGAAAGAGAAATTAAGGAAACTCTCCCATTCACCATTGCAACCAAAAGAATAAAATACCTAGGAATAAACCTGCCTAAGGAGGCAAAAGATCTGTATGCAGAAAACTTTAAGACATTGATGAAAGAAATCAAAGATGACATAAACAGATGGAGGGATATACCATGTTCCTGGATTGGAAGAATCAACATCGTGAAAATGACTGTACTACCCAAAGCAATTTACAGATTTAATGCAATCCCGATCAGATTACCAATGGCATTTTTCACAGAACTAGAGCAAGAAATCTTACGATTTGTATGGAAACGCAAAAGACCCCGAATAGCCAAAGCAATCTTTTTTTTTTTTTTTTTTTTTTTTATTTTATTTTATTTTTTTTGGGGGTACACCAGGTTCAATCACCTGTTTTTATACACATATCCCCATATTCCCTCCCTTCCTTGACGCCCCCCCCTCGATTCCCCCCCACCCTCCCCGCCCCAGTCCTCCAAGGCATCCTCCATCCTCGAGTTGGACTCCCTTCGCTATACAACAACTTCCCACTGACTATTCTACAGTTGGTAGTATATATATGTCTGTACTACTCTCCCGCTTCTTCTCAGTTTCCCCTTCACCCCCCGCCCCCTCCCATACCTCGAGTTCTCCAGTCCATTCCCTGTATCTGCTTCCCTGTTCTTGTCACTGAGTTCATCAGTACCATTTTTAGATTCCGTATATGTGAGTTAGCATACAATATTTGTCTTTCTCTTTCTGACTTACTTCACTCTGTATGACAGATTGTAGTTCTATCCACCTCATGACATATAGCTCCATCTCATCCCTTTTGATAGCTGCGTAATATTCCATTGTATATATATGCCACATCTTCTGTATCCATTCATTTGTTGATGGGCATTTAGGTTGCTTCCATGTCCTGGCTATTGTAAAGAGTGCTGCAATAAACATTATGGTACAAGTTTCTTTTGGGATTATGGTTTTCTTTGGGTATATGCCCAGGAGTGGGATTACTGGATCATATGGTAGTTCTATTTGTAGTTTTTTGAGGAACCTCCAAATTGTTTTCCATAGTGGCTGTACCAACTTACAGTCCCACCAACAGTGCAGGAGAGTTCCCTTTTCTCCACACCCTCTCCAACATTTGTTGTTTCCAGACTTTGTGATGATGGCCATTCTGATTGGTGTGAGGTGATACCTCATTGTGGCTTTGACTTGCATTTCTCTGATGATGAGTGATGTTGAGCATCTTTTCATGTGTTTGTTGGCCATCTGTATGTCTTCTTTGGAGAAATGTCTATTTAGGTCTTCTGCCCATTTGTGGATTGGGTTATTTGCTTTTTTGGTATGAAGCTGCATGAGCTGCTTGTATATTTTGGAGGTTAATCCTTTGTCCGTTGTTTCATAGGCAATTATTTTTTCCCATTCTGAGGGTTGCCTTTTAGTCTTGTTTATGGTTTCTTTTGCTGTGCAAAAGCTTTTAAGTTTCATGAGGTCCCATTCGTTTATTCTTGATTTTATTTCCATGATTCTAGGAGGTGGGTCAAAAAGGATGTTGCTTTGATGTATGTCAAAGAGTGTTCTGCCTATGTTTTCCTCTAGGAGTTTGATAGTGTCTGGCCTTACATGTAGGTCTTTAATCCATTTGGAGTTTATTTTTGTGTATGGTGTTAGGAAGTGTTCTAATTTCATTCTTTTACATGTTGCTGTCCAATTTTCCCAGCACCACTTATTGAAGAGGCTGTCTTTTTTCCATTGTATACTCGTGCCTCCTTTGTCAAAGATAAGGTGCCCATATGTGTTTGGGCTTACTTCTGAGTTCTCTATTCTGTTCCATTGATCTTCCTTTCTATTTTTGTGCCAGTACCATACTGTCTTGATCACTATGGCCTTGTAGTATAGTTTGAAGTCAGGAAGCCTGATTCCACCAACTCCATTTTTCCTTCTCAAGATTGCTTTGGCTATTCGGGGTCTTTTGCGTTTCCATACAAATCGTAAGATTTCTTGCTCTAGTTCTGTGAAAAATGCCATTGGTAATCTGATCGGGATTGCATTAAATCTGTAAATTGCTTTGGGTAGTACAGTCATTTTCACGATGTTGATTCTTCCAATCCAGGAACATGGTATATCCCTCCATCTGTTTATGTCATCTTAGCCAAAGCAATCTTGAGAAGGAAAAACGGAGTTGGTGGAATCAGGCTTCCTGACTTCAAACTATACTACAAGGCCATAGTGACCAAGACAGTATGGTACTGGCACAAAAATAGAAAGGAAGATCAATGGAACAGAATAGAGAACTCAGAAGTAAGCCCAAACACATATGGGCACCTTATCTTTGACAAAGGAGGCACGAGTAGACAATGGAAAAAAGACAGCCTCTTCAATAAGTGGTGCTGGGAACATTGGACAGCAACATGTAAAAGAATGAAATTAGAACACTTCCTAACACCATACACAAAAATAAACTCAAAATGGATTAAAGACCTACATATAAGGCCAGGCACTATCAAACTCCTAGAGGAAAACATAGGCAGAACACTCTTTGACATACATCAAAGCAACATCCTTTTTGACCCACCTCCTAGAATCATGGAAATAAAATCAAGAATAAATGAATGGGACCTCATGAAACTTAAAAGCTTTTGCACAGCAAAAGAAACCATAAACAAGACTAAAAGGCAACCCTCAGAATGGGAAAAAATAATTGCCTATGAAACAACGGACAAAGGATTAACCTCCAAAATATACAAGCAGCTCATGCAGCTTCATACCAAAAAAGCAAATAACCCAATCCACAAATGGGCAGAAGACCTAAATAGACATTTCTCCAAAGAAGACATACAGATGGCCAACAAACACATGAAAAGATGCTCAACATCACTCATCATCAGAGAAATGCAAGTCAAAGCCACAATGAGGTATCACCTCACACCAATCAGAATGGCCATCATCACAAAGTCTGGAAACAACAAATGTTGGAGAGGGTGTGGAGAAAAGGGAACTCTCCTGCACTGTTGGTGGGACTGTAAGTTGGTACAGCCACTATGGAAAACAATTTGGAGGTTCCTTAAAAAACTACAAATAGAACTACCATATGATCCAGTAATCCCACTCCTGGGCATATACCCAAAGAAAACCATAATCCCAAAAGAAACTTGTACCATAATGTTTATTGCAGCACTCTTTACAATAGCCAGGACATGGAAGCAACCTAAATGCCCATCAACAAATGAATGGATACAGAAGATGTGGCATATATATACAATGGAATATTACTCAGCTATAAAAAGGGATGAGATGGAGCTCTATGTAATGAGGTGGATAGAACTACAATCTGTCATACAGAGTGAAGTAAGTCAGAAAGAGAAAGACAAATATTGTATGCTAACTCACATATACGGAATCTAAAAATGGTACTGATGAACTCAGTGACAAGAACAGGGAAGCAGATACAGGGAATGGACTGGAGAACTCGAGGTATGGGAGGGGGCGGGGGGTGAAGGGGAAACTGAGAAGAAGCGGGAGAGTAGTACAGACATATATATACTACCAACTGTAAAATAGTCAGTGGGAAGTTGTTGTATAACAAAGGGAGTCCAACTCGAGGATGGAAGATGCCTTAGAGGACTGGGGCAGGGAGGGTGGGGGGGACTCGAGGGGGGGGCGTCAAGGAAGGGAGGGAATATGGGGATATGTGTATAAAAACAGTTGATTGAACCTGGTGTACCCCCCAAAAAAAAAAATAAAATAAAAAAAAAAAAAAAAAAAAAAACCCTTGTAACGCGGGCAGCAGGGAGGCTGCTGAGGAAAAACAACAACAACAACAACAACAAAAACCCGAGAGAGGCCCAACTCTAGACTTTCTGTAGCTTGAGCCACCGGCCCTCTGCAACAGGCACCTCCAAGCCCGACTGAAACAACAGTGCACCACTGCTCACTCACTCCCAGGAGAAGGAGCCACTATTGTACCCTCTCCCTCCCCACATACCAATGCTTACAGACCAACAATAAAGGAATCTCTGCTGGTCACAGAATATTGCAAAAAAACCCAAGGCGAGGAGAAGGACACTTACCGCTGAGACTCTAAGGAAACAGAAATATTAGTATCAATTCCTATTGAACTGGTCCATTCTGGGATCAGTTCTGGATTTTTTTTTCCTTTTTTTTTTTTTCTTTTTCTCTCTTTTTTTTTTCTTTATTAAATACGATTAACATAATTTTTTAATGATATTTTTTATTCTTGTTTTTTTTTGGCCTTTTTATATACTTCTATATCTAGCTAAGTTTTTGGTAGTACGGACAATATATCTCTCATACTTTCCTTTCATCCCTATCTTTTATACATTTCTATTCCTTTCTTTTTATTTCCATATTTCCAACTACACTACGCTCTTCTGTTCCCCTTTCTTCCAGCCATTTTAAATTTATTTTATCTTAACATACTCATAAGCAACACTATCGATCTGCTCAGACTCCTTGCTCTATTCTCCAGATGACGCACCACCCTGATATTTAATATTAGGTTTTTGTCTTTATCTTAGTTCTTAGTACAGTTGTCTAATTTCATTCTGAGAATCTCCATTCTGTCTGCTGGTACTCTGGCTCTTTTCTATATTTGATCCTAGCTTACAAAATCTCCCTGGATTAATGTTTGTGTGTGTAAGGTGTTATTTGTTTGCTTGTTTGCTTTTGTCTCTGATTTGTTCTGTTTCAGTTGTCAATTTCTGTTGGGTTTCTCTTTCAAGATCTGATAGCACACTGGGGTTCTGTTAGGTCTTTCCAGAGCCTTATGTCCTAATGGATTCAGTAATCGTGTGTCTTATACGTGTATGTGTTTCCTAGACTTAATATTTGCTTAATCCAATACTTGGACATTAGTCTGAGGCTTGGACAGTCTTCTATAAACAACTCTATCACCAGGACAAGCAACTCCAAAAGTTTTCACAACCATGAGGAAACAAAGAAACACCATGCAGGCAAAGGAGCAGGAAAAAAACCCAAAAGACCAAATAAATGAGGAGGAAATAGGGAAAATGCCTGAAAAAGAATTCAGAGTAATGACAGTAAAAATGATACAAAATCTTGATAACAAAATAGAGAAAGTACAAGAAACAGTTCATAAGAACTCAGAAAAACAAACAGCAATGGATAACAAAATAACTGAAATTAAAAATACTCTAGATGCTCTAACCAGCAGAATGACTGAGGCAGAAGAACGAATAAGTGAGTTGGAAGATAGAATGGGGGAAATAACTGCCACAGAGCAGGAAAAAGAAAAAAGAATAAAAAGAATAGAAGACAGTCTCAGAGACCTCAGTGTTAACATTAAACATACCAACATTCGAATTATAGGCATCCCAGAAGAAGAAGAAAACAAGAAAGGGTCTGAGAAAATATTTGAAGAGGTTATGGTGGAAAACTTCCCCAACATGGGAAAGGAAATAATTAACGAAGTCTAAGAAGCACAGAGAGTCCCATACAGAATAAACCCAAGGAGAAATACACCAAGGCACATATTAATCAAACTAACGACAATTAAACACAAAGAAAAAATATTAAAAGCAGCAAGAGAAAAGCAACAAACAACATATAAGGGAAAACCCATCAGGATAACAACTGACCTTTCTACAGAAACTCTGCAGGCCAGAAGGGACTGGCAGGATATACTGAAAGTCCTGAAAGAGAAAAACCTACAACCAAGAATACTCTACCCAGCAAGAGTCTCATTCAGATTTGAGGGAGAAATCAAAAGCTTTCCAGACAAGCAAAAGTTAAGAGAATTCAGCACCACCAAACCAGCCTTACAACAAGTGCTAAAGGAACTTCTCTAAGTAGGAAACACAAGAAAAGGAAAACACCTACAAATACAAACCCAAAACAATTAAGAAAATGGTAATAGGAACACACATGTCAATAATCACCTTAAATGTAAATGGATTAAATGCTCCAACCAAAAGACACAGACTGGCTGAATGGATACAAAAACAAGACCCTTCTATATGCTGCCTACAAGAAACCCACTTCAGACCAAGGGATACATATAGACTGAAAGTGAAGGGATGGAAAAAGATATTCCATGCAAATGGAAGTCAAAAGAAAGCTGGAGTAGCAATACTCATATCAGACAAATTAGACTTGAAAGTAAAGACTATTAAAAGAGACAAGGAAGGACACTACATAATGATCAAGGGATCCATTCAAGAAGAACATATCACAGTGGTAAATATCTATGCCCCCAACATAGGAGCACCTCAATACATAAGGCAAATGCTAACAGCTCTAAAAGGGGACATCGACAGGAACACAATAATAGTGGGAGACTTGAACACCCCACTTACATCAATGGACAGATCATCCAAACAGAAAATAAAGACACACAAGCTTTAAATGACACATTAGACCATCTCGATTTAACTGATATTTATAGGACATTCCATCCAAAAACGACAGAATACACTTTCTTCTCAAGTGCACGTGGAACATTTTCCAGGATAGATCACATCTTGGGGCACAAATCAAACCTCTGCAAATTCAAGAAAACTGAAATCATATCAAGCATCTTCTCAGACCACAATGCCATGAGACTAGATATCAATTACAGGAAAAAAAATGCAAAATATACAAACACATGGAGGCTAAACAATTCACTATTAAACAACCAAGAAATCACTAAAGAAATCAAAGAGGAAATCAAAAAATATCGAGAAACAAACGACAATGAAAACACAACAACCCAAAACCTATGGGACACAGCAAAAGCAGTTCTAAGGGGGAAGTTTATAGCAATACAGTCCTACCTTAAGAAACAAGAAAATGATCGAATAAACAACCTAACCTTACACCTAAAACAACTAGAGAAAGAAGAACAAAGAAACCCCAAAGTGAGCAGAAGGGAAGAAATCATAAAGATCAGAGCAGAAATAAATGAAAAAGAAAGGAAAGAAACCATAGCAAAAATAAATAAAACTAAAAGCTGGTTCTTTGAGAAGATTAACAAAATTGATAAACCATTAGCCAGACTCATCAAGAAAAAAAGGAAGAAGATGCAAATCAACATAATTAGAAATGAAAAAGGAGAAGTAACAACAGACACCTCAGAAATACAAAACATCATGAGAGACTACTACAAGCAACTATATGCCAATCAATTGGATAACCTGGAAGAAATGGATACATTCTTAGAAAAATACAATCTTCCAAGACTGAACCAGGAAGAAATAGAAACCATGAACAGACCAATCACAAGCACAGAAATTGAGACTGTGATTAAAAATCTCCCAACACACAAAAGCCCAGGACCAGATGGGTTCATGGGCAAATTCTATCAAACATTTAGAGAAGAGCTAACACCTATCCTTCTCAAACCCTTCCAAAACATTGCAGAAAGCGGAACACTTCCAAACTCATTCTATGAGGCTACGATCACCCTGATACCAAAACCAGGCAAAGATGTCACAAAAAAAGAAAACTACAGACCAATATCACTGATGAATATAGATGCAAAAATCCTCAACAAAATACTAGCTAACAGAATCCAACAGCACATTTAAAAAATCATACACCATGATCAAGTGGGCTTTATCCCTGGGATGCAAGGATTCTTCAATATATGCAAATCAATCAAAGTGATACATCATATCAACAAATTGAGGGATAAAAACCATATGATCATCTCAATAGATGCAGAAAAAACTTTTGACAAAGTTCAACATCCATTTATGATAAAAGCTCTCCAGAAAATGGGCATAGAAGGAAATTACCTCAACATAATAAAAGACATATATGAAAAACCAAAAGCCAACATCATTCTCAATGGGGAAAAACTGAAAGAATTCCCTCTAAGAACAGGAACAAGACAAGGGTGTCCACTCTCACCATTATTATTCAACATAGGTTTGGAAGTTTTAGCCACAGCAATCAGAGAAGAAAAAGAAATAAAAGGAATCCAAATTGGAAAAGAAGAAGTCAAATTGTCACTCTTTGCAGATGACATGATATTATATATAGAAAACCCTAAAGACTCTACCAGAAAACTGCTGGCACTAATTGATGAGATTAGTAAAGTAGCAGGATACAAAATTAATGCACAGAAATCTCTTGCATTCCTATACACGAACAATGGAAGAGCAGAAAGAGAAATTAAGGAAACTCTCCCATTCACCACTGCAACAAAAAGAATAAAATACCTAGGAATAAACCTGCCTAAGGAGGCAAAAGATCTGTATGCAGAAAACTTTAAGACACTGATGAAAGAAATCAAAGATGACACAAACAGATGGAGGGACATACCATGTTCCTGGATTGGAAGAATCAACATAGTGAAAATGACTGTACCACCCAAAGCAATTTACAGATTCAATGCAATCCCGATCAAATTACCAATGGCATTTTTCACAGAACTAGAGCAAGAAATCTTATGATTTGTATGGAAACACAAAAGACCCCGAATAGCCAAAGCAATCTGGAGAAGGAAAAATGGAGTTGGTGGAATCAAGCTTCCTGAATTCAAACTATACTACAAGGCCATAGTGATCAAGACAGTATGGTACTGGCACAAAAATAGAAAGGAAGATCAATGGAATAGAATAGAGAACTCAGAAGTAAGCCCAAACACATATGGGCACCTTATCTTTGACAAAGGAGGCACGAGTAGACAATGGAAAAAAGACAGCCTCTTCAATAAGTGGTGCTGGGAACATTGGACAGCAACATGTAAAAGAATGAAATTAGAACACTTCCTAACACCATACACAAAAATAAACTCAAAATGGATTAAAGACCTACATGGAAGGCCAGACACTATAAAACTCCTAGAGGAACACATAGGCAGAACACTCTATGACATCCATCAAAGCAAGATCCTTTTTGACCCATCTCCTAGAATCATGGACATAAAATCAAGAATAAACAAATGGGACCTCATGAAACTTAAAAGCTTTTGCACAGCGAAAGAAACCATAAACAAGACTAAAAGGCAACCCTCAGAATGGGAAAAAATAATTGCCTATGAAACAACAGACAAAGGATTAACCTCCAAAATATACAAGCAGCTCATGCAGCTGAATACCAAAAAAACAAATAACCCAATCCACAAATGGGCAGAAGACCTAAATAGACATTTCTCCAAAGAAGACATACAGATGGCCAACAAACACATGAAAAGATGCTCAACATCACTCATCATCAGAGAAATGCAAGTCAAAGCCACAATGAGGTATCACCTCACATCAGTCAGAATGGCCATCGTCAAAAAATCTAGAAACAATAAATGCTGGAGAGGGTGTGGAGAAAAGGGAACTCTCCTGCACTGTTGGTGGGAATGTAAGCTGGTACAGCCACTATGGAAAACAATTTGGAGGTTCCTTAAAAAACTACAAATAGAAGTACCATATGATCCAGTAATCCCATTACTGGGCATATACCCAAAGAAAACCTTAATCCCCAAAGAAACTTGTACCATAATGTTCATTGCAGTACTATTTACAATAGCCAGGACATGGAAGCAACCTAAATGCCCATCAACAAATGAATGGATAAAGAGGATGTGGCATATATACACAATGGAATATTACTCAGCTATAAAAAGGGAGCTATATGTCATGAGGTGGATAGACCTAGAGTGTGTCATACAGAGTGAAGTAAGTCAGAAAGAGAAAGACAAATATTGTATGCTAACTCACATATACGGAATCTAAAAATGGTACTGATGAACTCAGTGACAAGAGCAGGGATGCAGATACAGAGAATGGACTGGAGAACTCGAGGTTTGGGAGGGGGTGGGGGGTGAAGGGGAAGCTGAGACGAGGCGAGAGAGTAGCACAGACATATGTATACTACCAACTGTAGGATAGATAGTCAGTGGGAAGTTGTTGTATAACAAAGGGAGTCCAACTCGAGGATGGAAGATGCCTTGGAGGACTGGGGTGGGGAGGGTGGGGGGCACTCAAGGAGAGGGGAGTCAAGGAAGGGAGGGAATACAGGGATATGTGTATAAAAACAGCTGATTGAACTTGGTGTACCCCCCCAAAAATAATAAATAAATAAATAAAATTAAAAAAAAAAAAGAAGATGCGGTATACATATACAGTGGTTTATAACTGAGCCATAGAAAAGAAAGAAATATTGCCATTTGCAGCAACATGGATGGACCTAGAGGATATCATAATAAGTGAAGTAAATCAGAGAAAGATATAGCATGATATCACTTATATGTAGAATCTAAAAAATAATACAAACGAGTCTATATACAAAAGCAGAAACAGACTTACAGACATTAGAAAATGAACTTACAGTTACCAAAAGGGGAAAAGTGGAGGGCATAAATTAGCAGTATAGGATTAACAGATAGAAACTACTACATATAAAACAGAAAAGCAACAAAGATTTACTGTATAGCACAGGGAACTATATTCAATATCTTGTAATAAGCTATAAGTGTTTCCATCTATATTTTATATCCATTGAGCCTCATGACAATCATGTGATGTATAACACCTCATTTGATAGAAGAGATTATTGAGTCTCAGAAGAACTGAGTGACCTGCTACTTGACAGGTAGCAAATGTTAGAGCTTGGGTTTTCATCTTGGTCACCTGACTCTAAATCTTATGCTCTTTCCTCTACAACACAATGCTCAGTTCTTAGAGCTGGCTTGTGTGATGGCTCAGGGTAGCACATTCAGAGCTATCTTTATGTTATCTTTGCAGCAGAGCATCATCCACTCATTTGTACTTGTTAGTCATTCTGCAGAAACCAATTTTCCAATTAAAAGAGTAGCTGTGCTGGAAGTGGCACCAAAGTCTTGAAGCAATTAAGCTCCCACAACAAATTGCTGCAGTTTTATTCATTTGAATAGCCTTTGTTCCAAAGCGGTACACTATGAGCCACTCTCAAATCTTAAAAGCCTCCTGGATTCTCTCCTGGACTTTGTCATCTATATTACATGCAATTTCCACTTCTATCAGTTTTTATGAGGTATGTTTTTCTGAAAACTTTTTCTTAAAAGCTACTTCTTGTTTCCTAATAGACCCAGTTCCACTGTGAAAAAGCAAAGAGTTATGAGGAGGTAAATAGAGCCAAATGTGACCACAAGCTCTGCTGGAAGCTCTGAAAATTACCTCATTCCCTCATTACCTCACAAACGGGCCGGGAAGGCTGCTGCTGTCGGTTTTCTGGGCATAGAAAGAATCCCCAGTCAACTGAGAGTCCTTGCCTTAGGATTTACTGAATACTGTTTTATTCCTTGACTTTTCACACAAATTTTGCAGCATCAGGTAAATGTTCTGAACAAGTGGCATTGTCCAGGTCAGAAAGATCTGGAGTGGAAGCTCTATAACCATTTTGTGAGGTACAAAGGGAAGCTGTAGGTTAAGCCAAAATCTTCTGGATTTTGTATTCCTTTGCTAGATGAAACTACCTTCAACCTTCAGAGATTTGATGTGTGTTTCTGGGCCTAATAATGATGATTTCTGCTTTTTAAAACACTGCATATCTCAGGCCAGAGGAGAGTATGCCAATATCTAAGTAATATGACCCAGATATGCCTGGACTTCATAGGCAGCCCTGTCCTGGGCTCACAGACACCTTGAAGTAGGACTCAGCACTTCTACACTTCTCAACAAGAACAAATTCAACTCCCCTGAGACATTACAAGAAACATAGGTTTCATTATAGATTTCATAGAGAGATGCATGAAAGGGTCATACCAAGCACCATATGGTACACTTTCACAGAAACTCCTATTAAACATCTCCATGCTCCCCACAAAGTTCCCCTCAGCTACCTCTTCACCCTTTAATCTTGTTCACACATAGGCTTCAGTTTTCCAGATCCAGTGGTTCTGGATCTCACTGCATTATTCCTTGGCTCTGCCTTCCCCCTTCTACCTCCTGCAAAAAATAAATAAATAAAAAGTTTCCAATGCAGAACAAGATAGTGAACTTTCTTAACCTTGCATCCTCACACCCATCACTCTGTTCAGCAAACAACTTCCTTTGGAATCTGTTGGGTAGTATAAACTGCCAGCAGTTTTCTCTGTCACAAACAGTGTTGGCCATAACTAATTATTAGGAAAATGCAACTCAAAACCACTATACTAGAGATACAGATGCAGAGAACAAACATATGGACATCAATGGGGGAAAGCAGGGTGGAGGGTGTTGAGGTGGGATGAATTGAGAGATTGGGATTGCCATATATACTTTACTAATAAAGAAAAAATATCAAATTGTACACTTTAAATATATGCAGTTTATTGTATGTCAATTATATCTCAACAAAAGTCCTTAAAAAAAGAAAATAATAATTTTTTTAAAAAAAGAGTAAGAATGTAAGAATGACTATCATCAAAAAGACAAGAAATAACAAATGCTGGTGAAAACGTGGAGAAAAGATAACCCCTGAGCATTGTTGGTAGAAATGTAAATTTGTTAAAGACATTATGGAAAATAGTATGGAGTTTCCTCAAAAAAATAAAAATAGAACTACCATTTGATCCAGCAATTTCACTCCTAGGTTATATCCAAAGAAAACAAAATCAGTATCTCGAAGATATATCTTCACCTCATGTTCAGTGCAGCATTATTTACAATAGCCAAAACATGGAAACAACCTAAGTGTCCATTGACAGTTGAATGGATAAAGAAATTGTGTATATATACACCCAATAGAATACTATTCAGCCATGAGAAAAAAGGAATCTTGCTACTTGCAACAACACAGATGAAACTTCAGGGCATTATGCTAACTGAAATAAGTCAGACAGAGAAAGACAAATACCATATATTCTCACTTATAGGCAGAATCCAAAGAAACCAAACCCATAGAAACAAAGATCAGATTTGTAATTGTCAGAGGTAGGAGGTGGGGAATGGGTAGGGAGGGTATAGTAGAGGGGGATGATGGAATTAGGTGAAGGTGGTCAAAAGGTACAAACTTCCAGTTATAGGATAAATAAATTCTGGGGATGCAATGTATAACATGATGACAATAGTTAACAATACTGTATTGTATATTTGAAAGTTGCTAAGAGAATGGATATTAAAAGTTCTCATCACAAGGAAAAAAGTTGTAACTATTTGAGTTGATGGAAGTTAACTAATCTTATTGTGGGTGATAGTTTTGCAACATATACATAAATCAAATAATTATGTTGTATACCTTAAACATATACAATGATATATGTCAATTATATCTCAATAAAACTGGGAGGAAAAAAACCAAAAGTGTTGACTTACCATACCAATTCCTTCTGAAAGTGTAGGTCCAAATTCCAAAGGTACTTCAGCAAAAACTTGAGTCTCTCTTTAGCAGAGCCATTAAATTGGGATGTGAAGAGAGAGGGCTTGAGAAAGGAGGAACCTAAGGAATTTAAAGTGAAGAAAAAAGAAATAAAAATTTATTAAATATTGTGCTGGGTTCTTAACATACTTCATTTCATTGCATCGTCACAACCAAATTTTACAGATGAAGAAACTAAGGGCTTAAGTGACATTAAAATAAATTTGGGGCTTCCCTGGTGGTGCAGTGGTTAAGAATCTGCCTGCCAATGCAGGGGACACAGTTTCGATCCCTGAGTCGGGAAGATCCCACATGCTGTGGAGCAACTGAGCCCGTGCGCCATAACTACTGAGCCTGTGCTCAGCCCATGAGCCACAACTATTGAGCCCACGAGCCTGCAGCCAGTGCTCTGCAGCAAGAGAAGCCACTACAATGAGAGGCCCATGCACTGCAGTGAGGAGTAGCCCCTGCTCTCTGCAACTAGAGAAAGCCTGCACACATCTATGAAGACCCAACACAGCCAATAAATAAAATAAAATAAAATAAAATAAGGGAATAATTAATTAATTTGTACTCGTTGCTTCTAAGAAGCGCATCTGGGATGCTAAGCCAAGTCCATTTACTCCAAAGTCCAAGGTCTTTCCTTATGCTTTAACACCTACCATGGGTTTTGGATTTCCAATATTTAGAGAGCTACCTCCTCTACCATCCCATCAAGATCCTTGGCAGCTCTGGGGTGCATCTGTCCACAGAAAGCCATTTCCTCTCTTACACTGACCTGGCCCATGGACAGTTGGATTTAACAGCCTCTCCTGGCCCAGTCCCTCCCTGTCCCATTGCCAGTTCTATCCAAACAGCCACACGAATCTCTGACATCTCATAGGAAGGTCAAAGCATTGGCACTGTTGGGAAAGGGATGATGGATGAACTTGAGTGCTGTATTGGATAGGGCCCTGGACCAAGATGCAGGCTACACAGACCATCACAGAATAAAACTGTATGTATCTTCCCATCTTCGATCTCTTTGGAAACAAATGTCTGCATAAAAAGAAGTGAAACAGAAAATAAAAGAGAATTCATATTTGTGGACTGTTTCTCACAATGTGTTTCAAATACAAAAGAGTAAGCCTTTTTCTTTATTTTATATTTGAATGATTTAGTAACTGGACATGAACAGATTTAGTCTTGCAGTGTAAAATAGGACAGAACATATTTTAGTTCTTTCTGTCTTCTCCAAGAGGCATTACTTTTATATATCCAGGGCAGGCTGTTACGTAGACCTACTTCAGCTGCCCACTCAGTACCTGATGTATCGTTGCTCATTACCTCATTTCTTTCTACCCTAATTTTGTTGACTATAAAAGGAAGAATGTAGGCTAGATAATCCCCAGGTTTCCTTCCAGCTGTGTGGTTTACAGAGTGGTGAAGTCTGCAAAGAATGACTTCCCTTGTGGGAAACACTACCTCCCATTCTGTGAAGATTCTCAGACTCAACATACTTACCCACAATCATAGCTCCCTTAAGGTTAACCCTAAAAGTACAGGTAGAAAGGGGAATAAGGGACAGAATATAAGGAAAGCAGGGTGGAAGGTGAAAGTCTGAGGAAAGTGTAACTGCAGGTTAACATGACTTTGCAGTTTTTTAGGGTATTTGTGTGTGGACTCCACTTACTCTAGTTATTTATCTCCAAGTTATATTTATTATATTTTATATAACACTAACATTTATATATTATATTAAAGAGTAGACCATGTGGAATTCTTGAGTTTGATTTTTTGATTTTCAGAGAAATCACATCAGAGACAGCCTTAGCTACTTGCCCACATGTATGTGGGTAGGGATTTTTCAGTCATTAGCTGTTTGGATTTTAAACTTCTTCAGATATTTACAGAAAGTACACACTGATACCGAAATCCACTGAGAATTAAAGGAGCCCCGTCTCCTGGTTATTTTTGTACAGTTACACATGAGGTTTGTTTCTGGATTAGTGCATCGAACTTTTCGACTAGACTGAGATAATCCCAGATAGCTTGTGAATATTGTCACTGACAGAAGGCAGGCCTGCATTTTGAAGACATTTGTCAGACTGCGACCTGTGCAACATTTAACACCGTATCTCACTCGCTCAACCTCGAACCATTCTCTTCTCTTGATTTCTGTGACACCAGTTTCTCTTATTTTCCTTCTCTTTGTCCTCTTTTTCTTGGCCACCTTTCTAAACCACCCCTCTTTTCACAGCCTACTCAGTCTGCCTAGGAGCTGTCATTCACTCCATTCTCAAGACATTGATCACCATCTCTACCCTAAGTCCCATACCTGTATCTCTAGCTCAGACTATGTCTTGACCTACACGCCTAAACATCCAACTGCCTACTCAACATCTACACATGGATGGCCCATGGGGATCTCCAACTCATGTCCAAAATGAATCTCATCACCTTCTCTCTAAACCTGGCCCTCTCCCCTGAGTTCCCTGTTTCCACAAATGATTCCACTCCGTTGCCTGAGCCAGAAAACTGAATAGCATCCTCGATACTCCTTCTTCCTTCCATACCCAACACCCATCCCATTAATCATCAGACTCAGTGGAATATAACCCTGCATCATCTCTGGAGTCTGGCCATAGCTCTCCTGCACTTGTGCTCCCTTAACCCAGGGTACCCCATCTCTCACCTGGAACACTCTAATAGCTTTTCCTCTGGCTCCCCACTCTGCTCCTGTTCATTCCATTCTCCACTTTACAGCCACAGTGAGCTTTTAAATGAAAAAATCTGATCACTTTGCCCCACTGCTTCCCATGGCTCTTAGGTTAAAGTCCACACTCCTTAAGATAGCTTACAAGCCTTCTCTATCTTGAACTCCCCACTCCAGAGTTAACTTTTTTTTTCCAGTTCTTTCAGAGAGCCACAATGTCTCTCACCGACAGACTTTTACATATACAAGTCCCATCTCCTGAACACTCCTACTTCCCTACTTTTGCTTCATTAACACTCAGGAGCCTTTCTTGACTCCCTCCCCCCAACACACATACCTAGTTAACACCATGCATGAAAATCACTTATTTAACTGCTCATCTTTCCACTAGACTACATGGTCCATGAGGGCAGGTACCCTGCCTGTTTTTAGTTATATCCCAGCACCCAGCACAGTGCCTAGCATATAGGAGAAGTTCAATAGATATTTGTAGAATAAATGAATAAAAAATAAATGTCATTGCTTTGCACTAGCAGCAATATCAGTATCTTAAGCCTACTTTATTTGCATGCAGTGTAAGCTCACTACTGAATCCAAAAAAAAGGATTCTAGTTCTGTTTCCTTTTTTTAAACATATCTTTAAGCAGTGGGACCCTTTTTTTTCCAAATGAAATCTGTGTTAGAGCCCAATTTATATAAAATGGATAAAAATAGAGCTGCATATATTGAAACTGGGCTGGGGAGCATCATCTACTCACCCCTTTTGATTCTGAGGGGTTTCTGAGGGACCCATTAGGACACTCAGAACGTAGTTTAAAAACCACTGATCCAGCCAATCCTACTGCAACAAGGCAGAAACATTCATATCACCTGAGACTTTTGTTTTTAAAATCTTTTGAGAAGCATCCACTAATAGAAGGTGCTTGTTTATCTAAAGAAATGAGGAATCTAATGAGACCATCAAGTAACTCTATTTCAGCTTTCCTGATGATGCTTTTCTAACCCAGAATAAAAGAGTAAAGTACACTTTGAAAGATTTAGAGGCTCAAAGTACTTCAGGACATAGATTGAACTCACTTTACCATGAACCTTGACATCTGGGAGGTGGTTCGAGTGAGTGAAAGCATAAGAGGATTTCCCTGATGTTGTCTTTGCTTTGGTTGGAGCCTGAGGTCAATCACACGTGTAAAGTTCTAATCCTCATGCAGGTGTGCTTTTCCTTATGTTGCTGATACTCAGCATTGAAGTCTAGGATTCTTTTCATTAGGAAATTTTTTTCACAAATAGTGTTTTCTACCAAAGGGAACCAACTTGCTCCAGACAGAACAGCATTGAGAAAAGCACAAGAAGGACATTTTTTCATAGGAAATCACACAATGAAATGTTTCCTGGGCAGATGAGCCACAGTTGGAAGTGGTTGAGAGGACAGACTAGTCAAGGCCCCACACAATACAATGGGGGAGGCTGTAGCATCAGCTATTATCAGAGGGCCATGAACACTTAGTGTACCAATGGAAGCCTTGGACTTAAAACCATCAAGAGATAATTTCCTCTACATTTCTTGGGGGAAAATGGAAACACTTTCATGCTTATAAATACCGTTTACTTTGTAGGCAAAACTCAAAATATGAATAGAAATCTGAGTAACTAAATGACTGTACAATCAGGAAGCCTGGAACAACCTCTACTAGACAAAAGTACCATAAAAATTTATTTTCTTTCCCTGACTATAACGTTAAGAAGAAATCAAGAAAAATGCTCTATATAACAATGGATAAATTTAGGAGCAAGAGCCATTGGAAAGAGGCTACCTCTAACTTCGCTTATGTTTAAAATCTTGTTGACAATCACTAAATTTGATACAATTGTACTACAAAAATGTATTCTTTACTGAGACAGATGAGGTAAATGGGTCATTTTCTTAACAGTACAGTCAAAACATAAGTACTTAAGAGACGTTCAATTCAGTTCCTGGCTCAAGAGCTTACAGACTAGTTTTAGCCTCAGAAACCAGCAAGTAAATAAAGAACTGTAGAGAGTACGGCAAGTGCTGCAGCAGCAGCTGGAAGCACAGAGAGAACACAGGAGAGGAACACCTAACAAAGCACAGGTTCTGACAGGGGAGACTTTGACAGGAGATGATAGCTGGGTTGAGTCTTGAAGGTAAATAACGTAGAAAGGAGGGAGAAGGGGAAAGGGTAGTGGAGGTGAGATGGGGGAGGAGTTCTAGATGAGCAATGGCCGTGTACAAAGAGAAGAAAGTGTTGCTTGTTTGGTAATGTCATATGGTTAGAACATAAAGTTTTTGTGAGGGGATGGCAAGAGATTTGGCTGAAAAAGTAGGCAGGACTAAAGCCATGAAGGACATGAAAGTGTCAAGCTAAGGAGTGTGAACATCAGTCCTTAAAGTTACAGGAAGCCACTAAGGGAAATAAACAGAGAAATAACATGATCAGATAAGCAATTTGGAAAGAATGTATTAGTAGCAGCATAGTGTCAGAGTATAATTTCCAAAAAGTTTAAAAAATGAGCCTCATATTAATATAGAATGAACACTGGTCAATGATTGTATTTAATTCATTAAATAATGAGGGAACCGGTAATTTAGGTAAGCTGGTTCTGAGAATGGGGGTTTACATAGGCCGTAAGGAGAGGAATCAAAATGAGTTTCTTATTCTTTTAAGTTAGAGATAGCTCTCATTAGTGTTAGAGCAATAAAAGCTTGGGATTACCTCTGTTAGGGACAAAACTGTTGGCATCTCTACCTGGCAAAAATCTACAAGTTAACATGTAACTGCATAGGGTGTGAGCCCTTACCTTACAAATTCCAATAATAATAATAATTTTTAAAAAAACAACTCCAATGGTGGTACATTCTGTAATGAAATAATTACTGGGTAGACCTGTTAAATAACACATCACATCAAAAGGATCTACTGCACAGCCTTGGCCTTATTTCCAAGCACTGTATACTTTTTCTTTACAGTAGAAGGAAGAGGAGACAAGATGGAAGTTTAGGAAAAAAAAAAAAACACAGGCAAAAGCCAATGTAATGATTCTAGGAAAAGATGGACGATGTTAAGTATAAACTAAGGCAATAGCAGTGGGATGAAGAGCTAGAGAAAGGGTTTGAGCAACTTTAAGAGAATAGAGTAAATATGACTTGGCTGTTAATAGAATGTGGATGCTAAGGGAAAGAAAAAATCCATGGATGATTCTCAGGTATTTTGGCTTGTGTGATTGAACAAAAGTATTATTCTTCCAGGCAGGAGTAGAGAAGGGAGGTAGTTGGAGGAGGTGAGGGGAATCGTGTAAGGGCGGGGGAGAAAGGCTGAGATCTGTCTGGAGAGTGTTAATATGAAGGGATAATCCACCTATAAGGGGATCTCCAGCATGTGAGCCTGGTCTCAGAAGACCAAGTTGGAGATACAGACAGAAGAGTTATTTGCACACAGGTAGCCGAGTGCACATTTCACTTACGCAAATCCAACTACACATCTTTGGTAAAACAAAGGAAAAACAGAAGGGATAGAGAAAATCAATAGTCACAATGATACAATGGTTTTTCCCACCATTCCTCTCACACAGACTACTTCCCAAAATGAACACAAGAGGAGAGGCAATATTCTTAGCGAGTTTCCATTTCCCCTGTCTAAACATTCCCTCCTGCTGAGCGTTGGTCTCCTATTTAAAGATACTGTGCCTTTTTTTTTTTTTTTTGACATTTTTGGTTCTAAACCCAAGTCAAATACATATAACCTGGTGCTAAGCTGAAATTCAATAATCTCAACACTGAAGGAAAAACTATGAGGCCTTATGGAACACAATGTTGTACTGTGTTCATAGACCATTAAAAGGATCTCTAAGGCTAAGTTATATTACACCTTACACTTGAGTTCAGAACCTTCCCTTTCATTTCCAACCCCAAAACTCCATGTCTCAAAATGTGACCTCATTATAGGTAAAGCCGAGTGTCTCAACTATGTCACCAAAGCAAATTGGAAAAAGAGAGGAGGATAGAGTCTAGGATGTAACCCCAGAGAACGCTGACCTCTAAGTAGGGCCCAGACAAACAAAGATCTTGAAAGAAACTGAGAGCTGGCCAGCGAGGTAAGAGGAAGTAAAATTAGAAGAGGATAGAAGTTAAAGACATTGTGGGATGAATTGGAAGATTGGGATTGCCATATATACATTACTAATAAGAAAAAAAATATCAAATTGTAGACTTTGGATATATGCAGTTTATCATATGTCAATTGTATGTCAATAAAAGTTCTTACAGAAAAAAAAAAGTTAAAGAAATTTTAAGAAAGGTTTGGTCTGTAACTTCAAATAACCACTGGGTAAGATAAAGGTAGAAAAATATCCATTAGGTTTAGTAATAAGAAACTGTTGACCTCAGCACCAGATCTTATGGAAAGGTAGAGGGGCAGAAGCCAGGTTGTAGCCCTTAAGGAGTGAGGAGGAGATAGGGAAGAAGAAACAGCAAGTGAAACCTACAGCCTTTTTTCCAGGAAGAGTAACTATGAAGGGAAGGAGGGAATTTGAAGAGGGTCACTACATATAACTGCTCAGGTTGCGTAATGGTCAGTCCCAGGGGACCCGGTCACCATGCTGATTCTGTGAACGCTCCCCACCGGGCACGTGCAGTTCAAAATAGGATGTGGTGGCCCGTTTTGAGAGGGACATTGGGTTGAGGAAGAGTTGTTTGTTCATTTGTTCAGTATTTTAAAATTAACTTATTTATACATTGGGGGGAAAGAGGTATCAGAGAGGAGGAAGTTGTGGTGATGTGTGCTGGCAAATGTGTGTGTGACAGAGCGGGAGGGAGGGAGGGAGCAGGGAGAGAGAGAGAAAGAGAGAGAAAGAGAGAGAAAGAGAGAGAAAGAGAGAGAGGGAGAGGAGGGACAGTTGAGAGCATGTGCTTTCTTAATAGGCAGGAGGGGGTTTAATAAGAACACACTGGAGTATTTAATCTTGGATAGAATGAAGAACATTACTTACAGTGAAATGGAGGGAAGAGTGAGAGAAGATCATTTGATGGTGGTACAAGTTGGGGATTTATCAGGAGTTCAGTGGGGTGTGTGTGTGTGTGTGAGAGAGAGAGAGAGAGAGAGAGAGAGAGAGAGAGAGAGAAAAGTAGGAGAAAAATGCCTTTACTGAGAGTAAGGGGATGGGGAAAGGGAATTACTTTTAGCCAAATGATGGGGAATGATGGGAAGAGAGCTTGAAGTTTGGACTAGCCACTGAAGACAATGAGACAGTGGATTACTCAGCACCCAAAAAGATTACTGTGGTCTAGAGTGGCCAGCTGATATAGGTGACCACGATTTTGTAGTGGAAACAACCCTTGGCAAACTTGAAGGAAAACCCCTGAACAAGTAACAAGGAGTAAACGATGGAAAGATTTCATTTAAGCCTTTTTTTATTTCGCATTAAAAAGAGAGACGGAGAGAGAGATGAATAGGGTTTGTAATCTACTCAAGAGGCAAAATAGCGTAGGAAAAAAATTGTAGTCATTCTTCAAGTGTGTCCACATGCAGACTATTAAACAGTCAACTATAAAACTAAAAGAGATGATGTTACATAGACATCAAGTACACAGGACCACCCCTAGGGTGTGTGGGGCCATAATCAAATATATCTTTACCCAGTTCCCTGACTATAAATATAATTTGATTTAAAAACTGCATTACAAAATTTATGGGCCAATCTGAGGAATAGTGATTTATCAATGAAGATCTAAAATAGCTGATGAAAAGACATGAAGAATTTGTTTATTGTCCAATCAGTGCAGATGAATATTCTTCATAGAGTCCAGGTACCATCTCTTCTTGTTCTTTGGTGTCAAATGAGTTGTTCCTGGTTAATTTCATGTGTCCCAGAGCTGGAAAGAGGTAGCAACACTGTTACTACTCACAATGCCATGGCTCTTTGGAACCTGCCTGAATTTAAACAATGTGGATTTCTTACTTTGTGCAGTTCCCTAATACCATTTACCTTCTTTAATGCTGGTTATACCATTACTTGTGAGGCTGCACCAGCTATCATGCCACATGTGAATACTGGCTGCCAATCACCCTTTCACAGCCCAGGGTTGTCCTGGGCTTCTGTGATGACCGCAAACATGAGTCCAGAGTAAGAAAAAAAAAAAAGTGAACAGTAATTTGTTTTCTAGTCATGTTAAATTTACTGATAGAAATTTTATAGTGAAGGCATAGAGAAACATCTTCTGATCCTGTCTTCTCTTACACCCATTAGGCCTAATCACTGCATTCCTAGAATGTGATGTCTTTGAAGAGAAGGCACCATTGCCTTCCAAACACTTCACCTGCAGGGACGATAATTGAGGGGCCCAGGGGTGGAGCCAGAAGATGGATCGCATTGGCTTAGACTCAGTCTTTTATCTCGAAAGGCTTAAGACCCCCCCTGGGACAGCATGGCTGTCATCGATCAGAAAGATTCATTAGTATTGCAGAGCAATAGCCTTTAAAAATCCCTGGAGGAGACAGGCAAGGCCACCCCTGGGGACTGACACATGGCCCGGAGCCTGGTAGAGTGGGGTGACAGTAATGAGAGGAGGAGGGTGTGCCAAGGAGAACAGGATGCCCACTGCCACCCTGCCACCCTTGGGTACTTGCACTGGGAGTGACTCCGCAGCGGGAACACACATGGGGGAGAGTCAGAGCATGGCCGATATACACGGCTCAAGCCCAAGTCAGCGAGGGCCACCAGTAACTCAAAGCCCCGACCCTGTCCGTAGTCCTACATGAGTGAGAATCTCCCCAAACCAGCATGTCCACATCATTCTAGTGGCCCTGCCACCCTACAAAAGAAATAGCAAAAGAAATATCTTGCTGGCAATGGGAGTGATCTGTCGCCAGGTCACCCCTGCAACTGAGTCCTGGCACCAGACCCCAGGCTCCACTTCATAGGCATGAGTTGCAAAGCTTCACCGGGCTTCTGGTCAACCTGGTGGGGAAGATGGGGTGAGGTGGTAAAGGGTCAGAGATTGCCCTAAAGGAGAAATGCACCTTTGGGAAAAACAGGTACCTAGGACCATGTGGGCCCTGGTCAGAGCTGGGTACTTTGCCCAGACAGTATTGCCAGCTGCAATGATCCTAGTCTCTGGAGGAAGTCTTAAAAACTTTTGAGGAAGGCACTTCCAACCTTTGGGACTCATGTGGGATCTCGTCTGGGCTCAGGTGCAGGAAGGCACTGCACATCTCAGTCCTCTCAAGCACTGGAGAAGGACCTACAAAATTCCAAGGAAGGAACTCGAAAGCTGGCACCCAGGACAGAGACCCAGAATGTCTAGCCTAAGGGAGGCACAGCATGTACTTTATGAAAAGAAACTATTATATTTTTAAAGTTCCACATAAGCTCCTCTCTGATACCACCTCTCTCTCTCCATACTCAGAGATAAACAATGCTCTAAAAGTTTCCTTTGTTTTCTTTATGGTTTTACCACATATATTTGTATTATTTTTTTTTAAAAAGATAGTTTGGTTTTTCATTATTTGAACCTCACATAAATAGAACAAACTTGTATATAGTCTTGCTTCTTCATTGAATCCATGGATCAATTAGGAGAAAATAAAAATATTTATAATATTGCCTTCCAATCCATGCAAATGATTGATCTCTTCATTTGTCTTATTTAATCTTAAATAAAACTTTACACTTTTATCCATAAAAGTTTTGTACTTATTTTGCTAGATTTATTCCTAGGTACTTGATATTGTTAATGCTGTTTAAGTGGTATATTTTAATTTTATACTTTCAAATTACAGTGTTGGTAGTGGATAAAATTGCAATTGATTTTTGTCCATTGATTTTGTAATCAATAATATGGCTAAAAATTTTTAATTCTCATATTTTGTATTGTGTGGTTTTATATGTAAATGATCATATATCATCTGCAAATAATGAGAGTTTTGTTCCTTTCTAGCCACACACATACTTCATTTCTTTTTATTCTTGTTTTATTGAACTAGCTAGGTTCTCAGTATAGTGTCAAATGGAAGTAGTAATAGTAGTATTGTCTTTTTCCTAATCTTATAGGGAATATTTCCAATTATTAAGTATGATGCTTGCTGTATATTATGGCAGATATCTTTAACAGATTAAGGAAGTTTCCTTTTATGCCTAGTTTTAACAGATTAAGAAAGTTTCCTTCTAATCTTAGTTTAAGAATTGTTAATAGCCAAGATAGAGAAAAAATGTAAGTGTTCATCAATGGATGACTGGATAAAGAAAATGTGGTGTATATATATATACAATGGAATATTATTCAGCCATTTGTGACAACATGGATGGACCTTGATGGCATTACGATAACTGAAAAATGAAATGTCAGACAAGGACAAATACCATACCATATGATCTCATTTATATATGGAATCTAAAATTTAAAAAAAAAAAGAGTTCACAGATATAAAGAACAGATTGGTTGTTGCCAGAGGCAGGGGTGGGGTGAGGGCAAAATGGGTAAAGGGAGTCAGAAGGTACTAACTTCTGGTTACAAAATAAATAAGTCATGGGGCTGTAACGTACAGTATGGTGACTATAGTTAATAATACTATATAGCATATTTGAAAGTTGCTAAGAGAGTAAATCAAAAGTTCTCAACATAATAATTGTGTAACTATGTATGGTGATGGAGGTTAACTAGACTTATTGTGATGGTCATTTTGCAATATATACAAATATCAAATTATTATGTTATGCACCTGAAACTAATAAAATATATGTCAATTATACCTCAATTTTAAAAAATCATCAAGAAACCGGAGTTTTATCATTTTTTGCATCTCTTGAGATGATCATATTATGGTGGGTTTTTTCTTTTTTTTTTGCTTTTAACATTAATTTATATCATTAACTGATTATCCAGTGGTAATACAACTTTGCCTTCCTAGAGTAAATCCCCCCTGGTCATGATTTATTAATTTTCTATACACTTCAGGGTTTGGTTTGCTAATATTTTACCTGAATTTTTTGCATCTGTGTTCATAAGTGAGATTGATCTAAATTATCAGTTATGTTAACTTTATAAAACAAGCTAAGGAGTGTTTCCTCTTTTTTGTCTTTGGAATAGTTTGTGAAAGATTGGAATTATTTGTCTCCTGAATATTTGTTAGAACTCACCAGTGAAACTATCTGGTCTCAAGGAACTACTGCAGATTGGAGGAGATTCCTGCTTGTATCCTGGATGGAAGAAAAAAAAAAAGGACATTAACGGGAAAACTTGTGATATTCAAACATAGTCTGAAGATAAATTAATACTACTCTATCAAAGTGTACTTACCTTTGATTAGTTGTATTAAGATTATGCAAAATGTTAACAACAGGGGAAGCTGGGAGAAAGGTGTATGGGTACTTTCAGTACTATTTTTGGAACATTTCAGTAATTCTAAAGTATTTCAAAATAAAAAGTTGGGGGTTTTTTGTTTTGTTTAAGTGGAGAGGGAAGAGTTTGAATGAAAAGGAAAGGCAAATGCAGACAATCATTGAAGCTGAGTGGTGGGTACAGAGGAGCTTGTTTCATGATTCTCGCTACTCTTTTTGTATGATTGAAAATTATTACCAAAAATAAATTTTTTAAAGGAAAATAACCACAACAACAAAAAATTTATCTGGTCTGGGTTTTTACTTTATGGGACAATTTTAAACAACCAATTTATTTTCTTTAAATCTTTTTGGACTATTATTTTCTATTTCCTCTTGAAGAACTTTTGATAGGTTATATTTTTCTAGGAATTTATCCATTTCTCTAAATTTTCCAATTCATAGCCTTAAAGTTGTTAATAATCCTCCTTATTAATCATTTAATTATATGCATCAACCGTAATCTCTTTTGTTTTAATATTTTTCTGTAAGAGGCTTTTCAAAGAATTTCAGGCCTTGTTAATTTCCTTTTATTTTTTTTTCTATTTCATTGATTTCTGCTGTTTATTATTTCCACACTTTTATTTACTTTTATTTCATTACTGTTTTTCTAACTTCTTAGCTCATTGTTAACCTTTCATGTTTCCTAACAAAAGCATTTAAGGATGTAATTTCTCACTAGATTTTACTTTATCTACATTGAATACATCCTGATTTATAGTATTTTTGTTGCCACATATTTTCTAATTTCTATCATAATTTCCTCCTTGGCCCACAAGTTATTTAGAAGAGGGTATCTTAATTTTCCATATATGGGCTTTTTCTAGTTATCCTTTTGTTATTGATTTCTAATGTAATTGCATTATAGTCATAAACTGTGGTCTGTATGATTTCAATCTTTTGAAAATTGTTGATATTTGCTTTATAACTCAGCATGTGGTCAATTTTCAAAAATGCTCCATGTTAGTTGAGAAGAATATGAATCCAATAGTTGTTAGGTACAGTGTTATCAATGCTTATTCAATCAGAGCCGGCTTATTAATTGTGGTGTTCTAATCTTCTGTCTCCTTACTGATTTTGTCAGCTTGATCTAAGTACTTACAAGTTTAGAGAATTCTTACATCTTCTTGGAGAACTGAACCTTTTATCCTTATGAAATGATTGTCTTTAAAGTTTTCTGTCTTAAGGACTATTTTGTCTGGTACTAACATAGCAACACCAACTTTCTTGTGGTTAGTGTCTGCATGGTATAATTTTTTTCACACTCTTATTCTCAATTTTTTTGAATACTTATGTTTTAAACATGACAAATAAACAGAATATAGCTGAACTCTTTAAAACAGAATATATATGTATTTACACACAAACACACATACACACACACCATCTGTAAATCTTTGCCCCATATGTTGGGCATTCAGTCTATTTTTGCTTATTTTAACTCCTGAAATATGTAAATTTATTTCTACTGTCTTATTTTGTGCTTTTTAATGTGTCTTAAACCTTCAATATTTCTTTTTTCTCTGTTTTCATATACTTTTATATTGAATATTTTTCTCTTCCCACTTTTTGCCTGTTTAATTAAGAAGTTATACACCCTTTTGGTGGTTATTCTAGAAATTTTAACTTGGATATTTAGTATCTTTACCATTCTTCCAAACAATAGAATGGACAGAACACATGAACTCTGATCATTCCTCTCCCAATTTACCTGCTATTCATGGTTGTGTATTTTATTTCTAGCTAGCTTTTAAAAATCTCTTAAGAGATTTTTAGTATTGTTGTTCCCTTTAGCCCATATTCATTTACAATTAAACACGTATTTGGCACTTTCCTTGTTTCTCATTTCTTTATTCACATCTACCTTCCATCTGTGTTCACTTTCTTCAGGAAGAAAGTAAGCGCAGCCTTTAGAATTACCTTTTGAGGGTCTAACTGGTGGCAAACTCTCAGTTTTTGTTTGCTTGTTTGAAGATGTCTGATTTTTTCCATTGTTTTTGAAAGATAATACACAAATTTAGGTTGACAGTAATTTTAGTACCTTGGCTTCCGTGGTTGTTAGGTTTAACTGTTGTCTTGTTGAAAGTAATCCGTCTTTACTTTCTTTGGCTGCTTTTACGTTTTTCCTCTTTGTTTATGGTATTCTGCATTTCTACTGGAATGTGCCTAAGTGTAAATTTCCTTTTATTTATCCTTATTGGGATTGTTGGGCTTTTTGAATCTGTGGTTTGTCATTTGGAAATTCTCAGTCCTTATTCCTTCAATTATTGCTTTCACTCCTTCCTTCCTCTACTGTCTGCCTGGAATTCTAATTAGATAATTGTTATATTTCTTACAATATCTCTGTGATTTATAACCACTCTTTTATGTTTCTATCTCTTTGGGCTACATTATGTAAAATTTTCCAGATCTATCTTTCTTAATCTATTCTTCAGCTGTGGTTATTCTGGTATTAAATCCATCCATTGTGTTTTTAATTTCAAATATTATATTTTAAACTTCTAGTAGTTCTTTTGAGTCTTTTTCAAATCTGGCGGGTCATGTTTTATGTATATTTTCAATTCCTTCTCTTATTTCTTTTTTTTCCTTCTCTTATTTCTTAAAATACATGTAACATACTTATTTTATATGCTGTGCCTGGTAATTCCAATGGCTGATGCTTTGCAGTCTGATTCTGTTGTTGGTTGCTTCTGCTGGCCCTTGTTCATGATGCATTATTTCCTTTTGTATTTTGTGATTTTTGACCATGAGCTCATATTTCTTTAGAACTTATTGATGGGAATTCTTTAAGGCCTGTATTAAAAATGGGTACCCCCAGAACAGATTTGTATTTGCTACTGCTAAACACCTGGGAACTACATGTTGAGGTTTACTTTAAACTTAATTCTTGATTTGAGTTTTTTTTAGACTCCCAGGTATAGTGTGAATTTGGGCTGCAAATCTCTGTGTTGGCTGTGTTACAAATCCTCCGGGAATGTTTTTTTTCTCTCCTTCCATTTAGAGTCATCCTCAAGGCAAGCGATTTTCCTTGCAATTTTCTGGGGGTAGAGGAAAGGCGGTAGATTTACATGTGGTTCATCCTTACACAAAAAGAGTACTCCTTTGGGGACCCAGGTTTAAGCAGTGGTGGATGGGTCTATACATAGACTTTTTTTTTTTTTTTTTGGACACACGAGCTTAGTTGCTCCGTGGCATGTGGGATCTTCCTGGAGCAGGGATCAAACCCATGTCCTCTGCACTGGCAGGCAGATTCTTAACCACTGTACCACCTAGGAAGCCCCTAGACGTCTAACTTTGTGCACACCTTAACCAATGAGTTCACTCATTTGGCAAATGCCCTCAAGGCAAAAGACTCTCTAGGTTTTTGCTTATTTCCTGGGTTACCACTTAGCATTTCATTCTTGGCCTCTAAGTGTTTCTTACTTTGCTGCCAGCATAAAATGCATTTCAAAAGATTAAAAAATACTTTGTCAACTATTTTTAGTTGCTTTCAATGAGAGGATTTTTCTGGATATCTAGTCTATCATATTGCCAGAAATGGAAGTCCACCTGCCTCTGCCTGAGGGTTGAGAGTTGACCTCAAGGGTTCTTTCCTGGGTCCTCCTCTGTTCTTATTTTACATACCCTCTCTCCCTAGACAATTTTATTCATTTCCACTACTTTGTTACTCCTTACCAATTATTCCCTGAGTTAAACCTCTGTATTAGTTTCCTACGGCCGCTGAAACAACTTTACCACAAATTTCGTGTGAAACAGCACATTTATTTTCTTACAGTTCTGGAATCCAGAAGTCTGAAATAAATTTCACTAGGATAAAAGTCAAGATGTCATCAGGGTTAATTTCCCTTGGAGGCTGTAGGAGAGAAGTCTTTCCTTGCTTCTTCCAGCTTCTGGGAGGCTTCCTGCACTCCTTGGTTTATGACTTCTCCCTTGCCCCCTCCAGCATCTTACTTCCATCATCACATTTCCTGTTTCCTATTCTGTAGTCAAATCTCCCTCTGCTTCCTTAGTATAAGGACACTTGTGATTACATTTAGGGTCCACGTATATACTCCAGGATAACCTTCCTATCTCAAGATTCCTAACCTAATCACATCTGCAAAGTCACTTTTGCCATATAGCGTGACATTCACAGATTCTAAAAAGTAGAATCTACATAACATTGGGGACCATTATTCAGCCTACCACAACTTCTAATCCTGATCTTCAGACTCAAATTTTCAGTTTCCTTTTAAATATCTATTACACATCCCCTCGGCATTTCAAACTCATTTTATCTAAACTGAATTATATTCACCAGCTCAGCTAATGACATCATCATCCTTCTAAGCATCCAGTTTCAAAGTTGGTATACATTGCTTCTTCTTCACCCTTTACATCCAATTGGTCACTGAACTCCTGTCTAAATCTACCTCTAAAACGTCTCTCAGGACTTCCCTGGTGGTCCAGTGGTTAAGAATCTGCCTTCCAATGTAGGGGACCTGCGTTCAATCCCTGGTGGGGGAACTAAGATTCCAAATGCCACAGGGCAACTAAGCCTGCATGCCGCAACTACTGAGCCCATGCACCACAACTAAAGAGAGAAGCCCATGCACCACAACAAAGATCTCATGTGCTGCAACTAGAACCTGATGCAGCCAAAAATAAAATTTAAAAAAAAAAGTCTCTCAAACCCAGTCCTTTTCTTTATCCCAACTGTCACTACTTTTCAGACCTTGTTATCTATTAAAATCTCCTTAATGGTTCTACCTTTGTCTACTGATTAAAATCCAAATCATTCAAGGCCCTTTGCAATCTGGCCACAATGTGTGAGGCCAGCCTCATTGCTGCCATGCCCTACAAGTACCACTGTGTTCCAACCACCCAAACGATAGCCTGTTTTCTGAGCAAGCCATTCTGCTCCTGCCTCAGGACCTTTATACATTCTGTTCCTTCTGTCTTGTGAAAGGATTTCAATCTAAAACAGAACTGGAGAATCTCACACATGTGCTCTCAGGAAAATGAAACTTCAGGATTGAGAGACTGATTTCTTGTAAATGCATGATTTACAGGAAATTGAGTTATCCCTCAACCAATGAACATCTGCCAAGAACCTGTTCCCATTCTCAAGCTAAAGAACTTGCTACTTGGACTTTAGCTAAACTCCTTGGTCTTTTGAATTCCTTGACCATAAATATGGCCCTAAACCCTCAATGGACTCGCCCGTAGCTTGCTACAGTTTGCATGTCCCAAATTTCAGTTCTTCTACTATTCCCAAATAAAGTCAGTTTTTGATGATTCAAGCTTGCCACAGTTTACCTCTTTTATTTAGGTTGACGGCCTGGAAAATCTTTTCTTATCACCAACTTAAAAAATTCTTTCCAATCCTTTAGGAACCAGGTGAACTCTTAATTTTTCTAAGTACTGTAGGAGTCTACTACACAGTTAGGATTAAGGCTCTGTTAACACTTTAGGTATTGATTCAATTATTTAACAATATTTATTGAGAGTCAAATATGTTGAGGACACTATGGGAAGCAGTGGGTGTATAAAATGGTGAATAAGGTATAAATAGATCTTTTCTTTACAGGGTTTATAGTCTCCAGGGCTCACTGTCTTGGGATATGGACAAACAAACAGGCAATTATGATATCACATAAGCACTCTGCTAGTAAAAGCATAAGATGATGTAGGAATAGACAGGAGGGGAAACAAGTCCAGATTTGGAGGATCATCAAGAGATGACAACTAATCTGAGTAAAAATTGATGAGGGCAAGGGGGATTAGGGAGAGAAAGCGAGCCATCGTGAAGATAGCATTCTACAGTCTGAACATTCGCATCCACCCCCATCCACCCAAATTCATGTGTTGAAATCTTAACCCCCAAAGGTGATGGTATTAGTAGGTGGGGACTTCGGGAGGTGATTAGGTCATGAGGGTGGAGCCCTCAAGGACAGGATTAGTGTTTTTATAAAAAGAGACCCCACAGAACTCCCTAGCCTCTTCCACCACATGAGGATACAAGGAGAAGTCTATGACCCTCACCTGACCATGCTGGCACACTGACCTCAGCCTGCCATCCTCTAGAACTGTGAGCAATACATTTCTGTTGTTTATAAGCCACCAGCCTGTGGGATTTTGTTAGAGCAGCCTGCACAAAGTAAGACACAGCATGTTTGAAAATTTAGATATAAAGAAAACACAGTGTGCCCACAGAGCTGGGAAAAGGTCAGCAAAGCTGGAACATAGACAATGGGGTGGGGCTTGTCAAAAGGTGAAGATGGTGTATGAGCAGGAGTCAGATTATACAGGGCCCTGAAGGCCATGTTCAGAACTTAGGTCTTTATTCTAAGAGTAAAGGAGAGCCACTGAAGAGTTTTAAGCAAATGAGTGACATAAGCCAATGAATATTTTAGAAGATTATTCTGGTCGCAGCAAGGGTAAGAGATGTAAATAGGGCAAAAATATCAATTAGGAGGTTACTGTAGAAAGCCAAGTGAGAGCTCACGCATAGCTAAGCTACAGCAGTGGCAATGTGGGTGAACGCAATCAGATGGATTTGGATTATGTAGGACATTATGAAGAAGAGAGTCAAAGATGCCGCTCAGGTGACTGATTTAAGCTGCTGAGAGGATGATGGGGCCAGTCCCTAAGAAAGGGAGACAGAAAGAGGGACAGCCATCAGTTTCAGAATGTTGTGGAGCAAAGCTTTTGTGCCCTGCTTTCTACCCCATTGGCTCATCTCTGATTTCCATGCAGCTGTGGGGAACAGGTCCCTACACTCTGAGTTTCCTACCTATGCTTTTCTGCCATACAGCTTTCCCCAGAGCTGGGAAAATTCATTCAACCTGGCAAAGGTACAGCCTGGGAATGCCTCAAGTTACCATTTCCTGCAGGCAATCTTCAGCCAATGGATGCTAGCAGCTGGTGGACAGTGCTCCAGCCTCCCTTCCTTCAGAGAGACAATTCACAAAGTCACAAGTCACAAGGATAGTGATGACCAGTCTATAGATTACACAGTGATTACAGTGATTACAGCCAGCAATATGTGCTTTACAGACTTTTGCTCCTTCTTTATCTTAGTATTCTTGCTCCCTCATTCCTGCTTCCTGGAATTATCTTTCCAAATAAACTTCATGCATCTAAGCCCTTGTCCTAGGCTCTGTCTGAGGGAGGGAGGTCCAAACTGAGGTAAATTTCTGGAGGACTTCAAAGTGAAGACCTTAGACCTTCAGGAGAAGAAATTTTGAAGTAGAAGCATAAATCTGGGTTTTCTTTCCAATAAAGACTGAAAACATAGAAGGAGATGAAATCATCCAATGAGAGGAGAAAAGGGCTTATAAGGGAAACCTGAGGGACAGTAACATTTTAGGCACTGGCAGAAGAAGAGACAAGAGGCTGACAAAGAGCTGACCTGAGAGATAGGAGAAGAACCAAGAGTGTTAGCAGATGTGGAAGTCCAAGGAAAAGAAAGATTCAAGAAAGAGGGAATGAATGGTAGTGTGAAATGCTACTGAGAAGTCAACGAAAGTATATATAAGTAGCCATCAAATTTAGCAAATAGAGTTCGTTTGTGACTTGGTGAGAAAACAACTCTAAAAGCACAATGAGGCTGAAATTAGGATACAAAGAGTTGAGTGTTTTGGGGAGAAGTGAGAATATGAAGAGAGTGAATATGGGAAACTCTTTTAGAAAGTTTGGTTTTAAGGGGGAGAAGAAAGATGAGAAGATGGCTGGTTGAATGAGGTGTGTGTGTGTGTGTGTGTGTGTGTGTGTGTGTGTGTGTTTTAAGATGGGAGTTACTTGAGCCTGTTCAGACTGTTTAGCTCATAAGAAGATTGGCACAGAAAAAACGTTGAAGGTAGGGGAGAGTGAGGAACAATGAAGATAATGAATTTCTAAAAAGAAAGAAAGGGATGAATTCCAGGTAGGTAGTTCGATTCAGCCTGAGGGAAGGACTTGTTTTCCATTAAAATAACAACCTGGTTCCCAGCCTATTTCAAAGATGATACAGGCAGATAATTCCAAAACATGGCTGCATACTTCTTTTGCACTAGATTGACTTTATCTGATAAATTTTAATTGCATTTAACCATTGATAGCGCTTGATAATAAATATATATGTCCATCAACTAGTTTACTTGATGTTACCATAATATTAAGATTGTAGTCCCTCAGAGACTCTGAAAAACATGTGTTCCTCAGGTAAGGGAGAGAAAGGGAAGCATCATTAAACTTTAGTGACCTGGCATTATGTGACCTCATCTGCCTTTTTTAGGGGAAGTCAGCAAGTCATTTGCTGCTTTTGTGGTCTGTTCCTTATTTATAAACTGAGGCTCATATAATCAGTATTTATGACTTCATTTATTCCTGGATATTGGTCACAAGTTGAGCTTCCATAAGTTAAACGTTTAATATCTATGAAGTTATAAATGAAGGTAGTGTTCCTGAAGGCCCATTTTATGCTGTAAAATACCAAAATCATTCATGGAAAGACAAATACATGATTTTACATTGATTTTCTAAGTTTGTAAAGAAAACATCAAAGTTTTAGATCCTCTTGGAGAATTCTTTTTATCACCTGGTTGAGACCTCTTAAAAATGCCAGTCCAAAGAAGTTCTAACTAAAGAAATTTTATTTTTCTGGTAAATCTCCCTGAAGCAAGAAAATGCTTGAGTGCTCTAAAGACCTTCAAACTGTGATCAAAATTAGGGCCATCTGTCCAAAAACTATCATTGAAGATTCAGAGGGTAGAAATTTCTTTGAATGTGAAAGTTTTCCTTATTGCTGTGTTCTCTTCCTTTTCTTCTCCTCCTGCACCTCCCCATCCTCTTCCCATCTCTGTGCCTGATTTTATCATCATTGAACACCCAGAGCCCACAGTGGCCTTTGTCTTTAGCAGACTTTGTGGGTAAATTATCTGAAGCTATTCTACTGGTTCTTGTGGCTTTTTCCCTGAAGAGTTAATGTTTTGCCAACCGTCTTCTGAAAGTGATCCAACCAACTTTTGCTTGCAATAAAAACTTCTCCCTTTAATGTCTTGGGGTAGCTCTTTTTCAACATAAATGGACAAGGCCTTTGCAAGAACATTGCCTAATTCAGATGCATATGGATTTGCTCCATGCACACCTACATCCATGAAATCAAAGGTTGCTCTACTTTACTTATGGCACCAATTCACAGCTTCAGTTTTCCTGTCATTTATGATGAGAGTCACAGGCATTGCCTGGTGAGATTTGACCAATCCTGGGAGAGTCATATTTACAATAATAAAGGTCATAACAGCAAGGGTCTAAAGTGAAGCTATTGTGAGTCAGGAGCCATCTGTACTCTTCTATCAGTGTTTATTGTGAGGATTAAGAGCATAAAGTGCTTCAAAAACTGCAAAACCTTATACAAGCGGGAGGAATTATTGTAATCCAACCTGTATAATACATACAAAACCACACAAACCAAACAGCACTAATGCGTTGCTCATACAGGTCTGTGTAGTTAGAATATGAGGCATTTCTTTTCCCTAAAAATCACAGCCTTCTTCTTGCTAAGTTTAAGAAGGATTTTGGTCATCACAGAAAAGTAACACCCAGTGAACAATTCACCCGTGACTAGGAAAGGAGACATTCTTTCTCCAGCCTCCTTCCTGGTCCCCTCCATCCCCATATATCACCCCCAGTCTCTCTCCCTGGCCTCTTGAGGGGCTCACGGTCTGCCACTCAGAATGACATCTCTCGCCTTGGAGTTTTCAGGCTTGAAAAATTCTGACAGACACCCATGAAAGCACAAAACAGCACTGTACCATTCAGATCTGAACTTGCCTTCCACCTCAGTGACAGACTGCTAAATAAAAAAGTTTGTCCCTCCCCAGAGCTTTTAAAGGATAAGTGTTTCTTTTATTGAAGGACAAAAGGAAGAAAGAAAAACACAACCAACTTGTTATAAACCAAGCAATTTGAAATTCTAGTCACATTCTGGAAAAAGTCAAAAGGTCGGTTTTCCACAGACCACCCCCCACCCCCCCACTCCCGCCTTGTGTGACTTTTGGGAAGGCTTTAGGCAGCAGAATGCATGAGAAATTCAGTCTGGGTTTTGCTGTCCCACATACTCCTGTAGCACTGAAGTGCCCTATTGGCTCTGAGAAATGAAGCCTCAAAGCAATTGCCCAGCCCTTTTCCCCTGAAATTCCTAAAAATTAACATAACTTGGGGATGTTGGGTACACACATGTATTAATTCGATAATGTTGATTAAGTCCCAACCACACCCACACATGTTGTCCCTTTCTCTCAGCTGCCCACAATTTGCTTCTAGTCAGAACAGCAGCTACAATAACAACCACAGGAATTTTCGCTAGAATAAACATGATCAGTAGCCCTTGTAATTCTCCATGAAAGCTTAAAAAAGGAAAAATAAAAAAGAGTTACATGAAATATGTTTCCCTTGAGTCTACCATGATTCATTTCCATGCTTATTTCCAATGTTATTTACTTAAAAGATAGTTTATAGATCTTTTAAGTCTCCATCAAAGATTAAGCTGGGAGAAATGGACCTTTGGACCTGACCTTGGTATGGTGCTTCATAGTTTACAGGGCACTTCTATGTTCATGATTTCCTTTCATCTACACAACAACAACGGTTGGGTAGGTACTACTGTAGATGAAGTAATTGAATCTCAGAGAATTCAACTGGTACACCTAGGATGCTCAAAACCAGACCATCTGACTTTCTCCACCACCCCATGTTTCCTTAGGTAGATGAATACAAAGACAATAGGACACAAGAAATGATAATATAAGAAATCTTCAATTATAAAGAATACAGAAAAAGTTTAAAGTGAGAGGATCAAAAAAAAAATTAAAAAGACAATTCTGATTTTTCTGTACACAAACACATATATATCACTGTTTACAATTTTTTAAATGAAAATCTATTTTTCTTTTAAGGAGGTCGATGGTATTAATAAATTGGAAAAGTAAAAAAATTTTAACACGTGTTTCTATTGATTTATCTGTGGTGGTAACACTGGGGCTGCTCGTAGGCTATCTTCTCCCACATAATAATTATTATTTACTGATGGCAAAGCTCTGTGGATGTGACTAAAGTGCCAGTGACATAAAGAAAAGCCTGTTTAAATGATCTGCAAAGCAGGGCCACAGCTGTAACTTTGCCCTGGCAGAGCCTGTCAAGTAAATAGCATGATCTTTTCAAACACAGCCATATTATTTTCTTCCTAGCACTTGTAATTTGTTAAAACTCTCAGTGTGCATGCCTTTCTTCCTAATAACAATGGCAATTGGCCAATTTCTGTATTTATCTCTTGCACACACATTACTTCTACGTATATTTCATCTGGTTTCTATATTTTAAGAAATTATATATAGATATTGAAGAACATACCTAGCTGCAAATTTTAAACAGAATTTTGTGACTAGTATGGTATAAGCTATAATTCAGTGATGTAACACTGAAAAATGCCGAATAAAACAATTTTGTTTTAGATGCTATCAAAGTAGCCCAAGATCAACTGCTGGATCTGCTTAGAAGAAACACACACACACACACACACACACAACACCGTGATACTTCAAAACTGCTGATATTTGGTTTTGTAAGACATACTACATTTGATATTTATAGGCTTAGTCTTATTGCCAGAGCCCAAGAGCATCTGTCTGGGATCCCAGCCATTGTCTACCAACTTACTTGTACCTTGGTAGATATATGAATATCCAACAGCTTTCTAATTTAGAAACGATGGGTGGATTTTCAGCGACTTTGATTTTATTCATAACTTAAAGATTAGGTACTAAAACAGGAGCCACCTAACATCACTGCCAAGAAAATTAATCTTTAATATAAATTCCTTAAGGCATGACTTCTCTCTCTGCACAATTATACAGTCTCAGTTTCTGATGAAATCCTGAAAGTTATAGAAGCCAACCACTCTTTCCAAATAAGGTGGTACATAGGTTCAGAGGTGAGGTTCTGCAAACAGACTGCCTGGGCCTGTACTTGGGCTTTCATACTTACCATCTATGTGAGACCAGGTAGGTCTTTCGATTCTCTACACTTCTGTTTCATTTGTTATATGGGAATACAATAGAATGTCCCTCATTGGGTTGCCACAATCGAGATAGTGCATGGCTCAGTACACGTACACAGTGGGTGCTCAAGAAACCTGAGCTTTTTCATTCTTACAGCATTCCCGCCACATGGGCACTCAGCCTTTGGTTGAAAACCTTTAGTGGCAAAGCACTTTTCACCTCCTCAGGCATCCTTCTAACAGTTTTGAATCACTAACTCTTAAAAGTTCTGCCAGAACTTAAATCTCTCTTCCCTTTACCTCTTCGTGACCCTGACTGCACTTCCTTGGGCCTTTCGGGGAAAAAAAAAATCACTGTTATACACAATTTTTTCTTTAAAAGCTTAAAACAAGCTAATCTGTCTCTTTTTTTCCCTCCTGTGAGTCTTTTCCCCCATGTAAAAGATTTTCAAATATTTTCCTCATATGCCATGTTTTCAAGGTCCCCTCCTTGTCACCACCATGATTATTTCCCTACAAATCTCATTCGGTTTATGTCCACACAATAGTCTTAAAATGTGATACACACAGTTAATGAAATAGTCCAGGTGAGGACTAAGAAGTTAAAAGCATATGAAATTCTGATTCTGAATACTGATAGTTTTGTTTCTTCCTTTCCAACCTGTACACATTTTGTCTCTTTCTTTCTTTCTTTTTTTCATGCCTGGTTTAATGTTCAATAAATTGCAGGGAGTGAAGGGGGCAATAGTAGGTATCCTTGTCTCCTTGATTTTAAAAGGAAGCCCCACTATGTAAAGCAAATTTTGTCAGAACTTGTACTAAGGCTATTGGAAATTGAGGTGCAGTTACAAGAAGCATAGAGGTTTTCTGAGTTGTAATAGAGGTTAATGCCTGTGATGTTTGTATCAGACAGTCTGAATGAAAAACAAACTATTGAAGCTGTACTTTTTATACCTTGTTTCACTATGAAAATTGTCTGCTTTATCTTGAGGTTGAGGAAGATTGTTACACAGATTTCCCAACAATTGTTAAACTATTAGCCAATAAAACAGTCTCAACCACTTTTAAAGCAAACATACTCTGAAGCTTTGGCAGTATTATAGGACTATAGCTTTCCTGATTCTGGACCTTAAGCTTTTACTAATGAAGCCCAAGATCCCAATAGATTTTTGGCAGCCGAAGCACACTGATGCTGGCAACCTCAAAGCTTCCCCAACCCAAGGTTATATAATTGGTATTCTGAACCCAAGAGCTGGTCTTTATTCATATTAAATATTATATGACAGAAGATATAGGTAAACAGTTATATAATATGAGGATCTCTTTCTAAGACATGAAACGCGAGAACAATTAAAAACAATTAAATGATTATAGGACTTCCCTGGTGGCGCAGTTGTTAAGAATCCACCTGCCAATGCAGGGGACATGGGTTCGAGCCCTGGTCCGGGAAGATCCCACATGCCATGGAGCAACTAAGTCCACGTGCCACAGCTACTGAGCCTGTGCCCTAGAGCCCACGAGTCACAACTACTGAGCCCACGTGCCACAGCTATTGAAGCCCGTGAGCCTAGAGCCCGTGCTTTGCAACAAGAGAAGCCATCACAATGAGAAGCCTGCACACCACAATGAAGAGTAGGCCCCACTCACCGCAACTATGAAGACCCATTGCAGCCAAAAACATAATAAAGTTTTTTAAAAAAAAAGATTATAGACTTAACTTCTTAAAAGTGAAAGTCTTTTTGTCAAAAAAATAAACTTCATAAGCAAAAGAAAGATGACAAACTTGAAAGAAACATTTGCAGTATGTATTTCAAGAAGGATCAATGTACATAACATATAAGAAGCCCTTAAGAAACATTAAAAATACACTCTAGTTAAAAAATGAACAAAAGATATGAACATAGATGCTCCAAAACAAGAAATGCAAATAGTCAACACATGCATGAAACAAAGTTCAGGTTCACTAGCATTCAAAGAAAAGCAAAATAAAGCAAGACTCTCATTTGTGATGATAAAATGGCAGGAATTTTGAAAATCATAATATTCAGTGGTGAAGCAACAGAGAAATGAGCCAAGATTCTCATACATTGCTAGGAGTTTATCAGAAAGAAATAACTATAACATTTTTCTAAAAATATTGTCATAAGAATATTCATGGTAATCGTAAAGAAAAAAGGGGGAAACATATTCTAATTGTGTGAATAATAGTACAGTCATGCAATTGAGATATTATTTAATGATTTGAAAAACTGTTTGATTTTTAAGCAAAAGAAAAAAGTTTAGCAAATAGTATTACACCGGGCTTCCTAGGTGGTGCAGTGGTTGAGAGTCTGCCTGCCAATGCAGAGGTCACGGGATCGATCCCAGCTCCAGGAAGATCCCACATGCCACGGAGCAACTAAGCCCGTGTGCCCAAAAAAAAAAAAAAAAAAAAAAGAATTTATAAAAAAAAACAAAATAGTATTACACCATTTTTTGAGAGGAGATTGGTTAAATAAATTATGGTATATTAAAACAATATTACAAAATAATATTTAATGATTTGGAAATGTTTATGATTTCTAAGTGTTAAAATGTTTAGAAAATAGCATTAAATGGTTATCCTAATTATATTTTTCACCAAAAAAAAGACTGTAAAAAAAAGAGAATAATTTTCTCAATATTTGGCAATGAGCATATGTTATTCTTGAAATTTAAAAAAATTTAATATTATCTTTCTGGACACAGCCATTGTTCCATCTTGTAGGATCCTCCTAAACAAAGTGTTTTTCCTCAGTAAATTTGATAAGAATGTACTCAACAAAAGGGGTGATAAAAAGGTTGACTAGAACAAGGTCAAGGGGAGAACTTTATAGTAAAAGCAATAACAAAAGCAAAACTAAAAGCAAGGACAAAAAACCTCCCTCCAGACTGAAACAATTCTTTAATTAGTGTCCTTTGGGTATGAGCACTTAACAAGTTTCTAATTCACTGATTTACACTCACATTTAGTGAAAATTTCTCAGTCTTGTCCGTAAAGTATTACATGTCTTAATGAAGAAATTTGCTGAAGTTCAGATGTACATTCAGCCACATTTCCCTAGTACATTATTCTTTTGATTGCAAAGAAGACAGACTCATTTAGGTCACCTTAAGAAATTAGGGGTTTTGTAAGATGACACCAGTACCTAAAACTAAATAAATCCCAAGAATCAAGGCAGTTCTGAAGAAATGCTCCTTCCATTCTCTCTTTTATGATCTACATGGGGCCTCCCTCAAGTACTGGCTTCTGTTTCAAGATTTATTTGCTCTTCTTTTGAAATTGATTAACCAGTTTCTTCTATATTGTCCCACTCCAAATCACAGACAGAGCTAACCTGATTAGCCACCACTGTGAAAAGAGTAGCCCAACTCTGCTTCCCTGAGCAGAAGGCTATGGGCGAACCATTCTCATCTAGAAGTTTAACACTGCCATGGGAGGCACCGTGACTGATGTGTCTGCTCTTCCTAATTTGCTAATTCTGGCAAAGAATGACATGATATGTTCACAATAAACACATTCTGCCTAATAATCACAAATTTTACTTTTATATATACTCATAGACCAAAGCATGGGGAGAAAAAAGAGAAAATGGGAAGAAGCAATATTTGAATAAATAATGCCCAATAATTTTCTAAAAATCCAAAATATATCAGCCACAAGAAGGGCTATGAACCTCAAGAGATATGAATTTTTAAAAATTAGAAATTCATATCTAAACACATCATAGTCAAACACTGAAAACTAAAGATAAGTAAAATCTTCAAAGTAGCCAGAGAAAAAGACACGTCTACAAAAGAACAAGAATAAGACTAATAGTTGCCTTATCATCAGAAATAATGGAAAAAGTGGCAATGGTATGTCCGTCATCTTTAAAGATTCTGCCAACCTAGAATTCTACACCCAGTGAAATATCCTTTAAAAATGAAAGCAAAATAAAGACATTCCAGACCAAAAAAATCTGAGAGGATTTATTGCTAGAAAACTGATATTGAAAGGAAGAAGGAATATATCAATAATCCCAGAGAGAAGCATAGAAGTGCAAGAAGGAACAGAGAGCAATAGAGTAAAAGCCTGGGTAAATCTAAATGAATATTAACATAAGACAATAATAATAACACATTATGGGGTTTCAATAGTATGTAGAATTAAAATATGTGACAACATTAACACAAAAGGCAGTACAGGGGCAAGTCGAGTGTTCTAAAGTCCTTACATTGTCTGGGAGATGGTGAAGTATTAATTTGTGTTAGATTCAAGGCTGCATTTTTCTCCAGGGTAACAACAAAAGGAGTAATAAAGAATGCATACCTAACAAACGAGTAGAGGGAGCTATAAAATAAGTCCAAAGAAAGCAAGAAAGGAGATAAAAGGGAACATAGAAAAGCTGAGAGAAATAGAAAATCATATGGTAAAGCAAAAGCATTTCTAGAGTTACAAAAGACATTTCATAACAATAAAAAGATCAGCTCACCAGGAAGGCATAACAATTCTAAATTTCCAAGTTTCTAATAACATAGTTTCAAAATATCATAAAGAATATTGACAAAACTAAAAGAAGAAATGGATAAATTCACAATCAGAATGAGATTTTTTTAACATACCTTCCTCAGTGACTGATAGAACAGACAAAAAAATCAAAATAGAGAAGATTTAAGTAAATTTAACCAACACTGACTTACATAGAACATTTTTATTAGTCAAGGTTCCCCAGAGAAACAAAACTAATAGAAATATAGTTAGGTAGGTAGGTAGGTAGAGTTTACCCTTGAAAAATGAGGGCTTGAAGTTGATGGGTCCACTTACATGTGGATTTTTTTCAGTAGTAAATATACAGTGTCATATGATCCAAGGTTGATTAAATCTGGATGTGGAATGAGGGATTCTGAGGAACCGCATACAAGGAGGGCCAACTGTAAGTTATATGTGGAATTTTGACTTCAGGGAGAGTTGGCACCCATAACCCCCGTGTTGTTCAAGGGCCAGCTTGTGTGTGTGTGTGTGTGTGTGTGTGTGTGTGTGTGTATACACATATGTATGTATGTATGTTTGTATTTTTTAAAAACAGGAATTGGCTCACTCAGAGTTATGGAGGTAATGTCCCACAGTCTGCTGTCTATAAGTTGGAGAATCAGGTAAGCCAGTGGTATAATTCAGTCTCAGCCTGAAGGCTTGAAAACCTGATGTCTGAGGACAGGAAAAGTTGGATGTTCCAGCCCAAAAACAGAGAGAATGAATTCACCCTTCCTTTCCCTTTTTGTTCCATTTAAAGGCCCCAGGGGATCAGTGAAGGGGGTTTCTTCTCTCAGCCTACTGAATCAAATGCTAATCTCTTCCAGAAACACCCTCACAGACATACCTAGAAATAATGTGTTACCAGCTATCTGGGTATCACCTAAGTGACATGCAGTCAGGTTGACACATACAACTAAGCATCCAAACTTTGCACCCAACAAATAAAGGAAACACAATCTTTTCAAACATACCTAGACATTTATTAAAATTGACCATATGCTGGGCAATAAAGCAAGTCTCAGCAAATAGCAAAGGATTAGAATAATACTAAATTCTTTGACTATGATGGAATAAAGCCAAAAATCTATTACAAAAAGACAATTAGGGCTTCCTAGGTGGCGCAGTGGTTAAGAATCTGCCTGCCAATGCAGGGGACACGGGTTTGAGCCCTGCTCCAGGAAGATCCCACATGTCGCGGAGCAACTAAGCCCGTGCACCACAACTATTGAGCCTGCACTTTAGAGCCCGTGAGCCACAACTATTGAGCCCATGTGCTGCAACTACTGAAGCCCACGCACCTAGAGCCCATGCTCCACAACAAGAGAAGCCACGGCAATGAGGAGCCCGTGCACCACAACAGAGAGTAGCCCCCACTCACCACAACTAAAGAAAGCCCACGCACAGCAAAAAAAGACCCAACACGGCCAGTAAAATAAATAAATTTATATTAAAAAAAAAAAGATAATTAGAAGTTCCCTAGTGTTCAGAAATAAAAGAAACAATATACTTCTAAATATCCAGTGGGTCAAAAGAGAGATTTCAATGGAAATTAGAACATATTTTCAACAAAATGATAAGAAAAATACTACATATCAAAATTTGTAGAGTGCAGTAAAAGCCTAACTTAAAGGAAATTTTGTAACTTCCACTGCACATATTAAAAATAAGAAAGCCTGAAAACCAATGACCTATATATCTATCTAAAATATCATATCCAAAGAAAGGTAAAGCCACAGAAAGTAGGAGGAAAGAATAAAGATTAGAAATTAAGAAACAGAAAACAAACATGGAGAAAACCAAATGCCAAATATTGGTTCTTTGAAAAGACTAAAACAATTGCAAACACTTAACACTAATCAAGAAAAAAAACAAAGGTACAAATAACCAATACTCAAAAAAAAGGAGAGACATGAGTATAGATCCTATCAGTGCTGAGACTATACAACTCACATCTGTCAGAATGGTTACTATCAAAGACAAGAAATAACAGGTGTTGGTGAGGATGTAGAGAAAAGGGAACCCTCGTGCACTGCTGGTTGGAATGTAAATTAGTGCAGCCATTATGGAAACCAGTATGGAGGTTCCTCAAAAAATTAAAAATAAAACTATCATTCAATCCAGCAATTCCACTTCTGTGTATTTACCCAAAAAAATAAAAACACTAATTCAAAAAGATATATGCATCCCTATGTTCATTGCAGCATTATTTAAAATCATGCTGGATGTGGAAACAACCTATGTGTCCACTGATGGATGAATGAATAAGAAGATGTGATATACACATACAATGGAATATTCAGACATAAAAAAAGAACGAAATCTTGCCATTTGTGACAACAAGGATGGACCTTAACAGCATTTTGCTAAGTGAAATAAGTCAGACTGAAAAAGATAAATAAGTATGACCTTTTTTATAAACAGAATTTAAAGAAAAAAAAAACAAGCTCAGGATATAAAGAACAGATCGGTGGTTACCTGGGGCAAGGGGTGGGGGTGGGGAGTGAAATAGGGGAAGAGAATCAAAAAGTACAAATTTTCAGTTATAAAATGAATAAGTTACAAAATGGGGATGTAATGTATAGCATGGTAACTATAGTTAATAATACTGAATTGGGTTTTTCACAGTTGCTAAGAGAGTAAATCTTAAAAGTTCTCATTATAAGAAAACAATTTTGTCAAGCGTATGGATACCAAGAGGAAAGGTGGGGGTGGGATGAATTGGGAGATGGGGATTGACATATAAATGCTACTGATACTATGTATGAAATAGATAATTAATGAGAACCCACTGTAAAGCACAGAGGACTCTACTAGATGCTGTGCAGAGACCTAAATGGGAAGGAAATCCAAAAAAGGGGATATTTGTATATGTATAGCTGATTCACTTTGCTTTACAGTAGAAACTAACACAACATTGTAAAGCAACTATACTCCAATAAAAAAATTTTAAAAAAAACAAGAAAAAAATTTTGTGACTATGTATGGTGATAGATATTGTGATGATCATTTTGCAATATATACAAATATTAAATCATGTTACATACCTGAAACTAATATAATGTTGCATGTCAATCATAACTCAATTTTTGAAAAGAATATAATAATAAGAGGATATTATAAACAACTGCATGCCAATGAAATGGACAAATTTCTAGAAATATACAACTTAGCAGAGTGGACAAACAAGAAATAGCAAATATAAGTAGTTCTATCTATTGAAAAATTAAATTCATGGTGGGAAAGGGATGGAGTAGGAATTTGGGGTTAGCAGATGCAAACTATTATATACAGAATGTACAAACAACAAGATCCTACTGTATAGCACAGGGAACTATATTCAATATTCTATGATAAACACATAATGGAAAAGAATACAAAGAATGTGTGTGTGTGTATACACATACATACATATAGATGCACATACATATAGCAATCACTCTGCTGTACAGTAGAAATTAACACATTGTACATCAACTATATTCCAATTTAAATTTTTTTAAAAAATTAAATTCATGAATTTAAACCTTCCACAAAGAAAATTTCAGTCATAGATGGCTTCTTTCAAGAATTTTTCCAAACACAATAGGAAAAACATTAATCTTACACAAAATCTTCCAGAAAACAGAAAAAGAGGGAATATTTCCAAGCGTTTTATGAGGTCTGTATAACTGTGATACCAAAAACTGGCAAGAACATCACAAGAAAGGAAAATTACAGGTTAATCTCTCTCAGGAACATAGATGTGAACGTCCTAGACAAAATACTAGCAAATAAGTCCAGCAGCACTCTTTGGAGCAGCAGCCCCAAAAAGGGAAAAAAACAAAACAAAACCCAATGTGCATTACCATTTGGATTAGTAAAATACATGGTATAGTCGAACAGTGAAATATTATACAGCAGTGAAATTGGATGATTTCCATTTACTTCTATACACAGCAACATGGATGAATCTCACAAATGTGATGTTGAATGAAAGAAGCAAACACAAAAGGTACAAAACATAGGACTTCATTTACGTGAAAATAAAATCAGGCAAAATTAATGTGCACATATAGAAATCAAGATAGCAATGACTTCAGAAGGAGGAGGAGGATAATGACTGGGAGGGGACATGCAGGGGTGTTTCCGGGTGTTGGTGGTGTTCTATTTCCTGATGTGGTGCTGGTTACACAGATAGGTACACTTCGTCAAAATTCATGGAGCCCTACACTTATGATTTGTGTACTTTTTTGTGTGCATGTTATATTTCAATTAAGAGAAAAGAATAAAATCATTGTAATTTCTTTACCTGAATTGATGTCACTCTCACCAGTCTGTGTTATTCAGAATCGATCATCCCACTCCCCTGTAAAAATTACAACTCTATTTGACTTTGTAACTACTTCCTTGGGGACTTGCAATTCATTGGGTTATAAGTACGAAATGGCTTTCTTTTTCCAATAATCTGGCCCACTAACCGTGCTCTGCCCCTGCCATTTTCTTACCGGGTGTCAACTCTCTTCATCGTGTCTTGGCTCCATTCCATTCATCAGCCTCTTCAAGTTATCAGGATCATTCTGGCAAGTAAGGTTCAATTCTGTTTATTTTCGATTAAGCCTCAAACTGAATTAAAACTTTTTTTCCTCCCTTCCCTCTAGAGAAAGGCAGACAAGTCTGTTTCTCGTGGCTTGGAGTATGGTGGAGGGTGGGGGCTGATTTGATGGCAGGAGTGCTCTATTCTATATACCCTCCCCTCTCCTTCTTTCCAGTACTTCACTTCTAAGGTCAGGGCAAGAAGAGAAATGAGGAAGTAGCTATCTCATGTGGCTCCCCAGTAGGAAGCTGGAAATTCCCTCTCTTTCAGATGCTGCTGCTTCTCTAGTTAACCCTGTCAGATTTTCAATGCTCTCTAAACTGGGGAGAATCCAAGTTCTGGTTCCCTCATTGGTGAGGGTCCTTGGGATGCCTCCCTTGCTGTCCAATTCCTTGAGGCATATCTTGCATCTACTTGACCTCCTCCACAAGGGGTCCACTGAGCAGCAGGGGGTAATGTGGGTGACTGTGGTGCCCTTTCCCTCATCTAGGTCATCTCTCTACTGCCCCCTCTCCTTGTCCTAGAACATCGAGCGCTCAACTGGTGCAGGAGAGATCAGAGGTGAGACAATCACCAGTCTCCAACCTGTAGAGGGGGAAGCTTGGGCATCTCTAAACTTTATAAGCAGTTCTCTTGAGTGCTCTTCTCTAGACTTTGAAAGGAAGAAGTGCCTGCATCTCCTTTATTACAGTGAGAACGTGGTGAAGAGAGGAAATAGACTATCCTTAAAATTATTCTACTTCACAAAAAGCTAACCTCCTCTCTACTCACCTTCTCCTTATACCTCAGGGAATAGGGATGGAGTGGTTTGAGGAGAGTTTTTGTATTAGGACTATTTCCCTGTATTGACATTTCTTGGTTAGTTGGCCTAGCCATAGGTGGTCCCTGAACTTAGAATATGTGAGCTCATCTCCTTCTGTGCACAGCGTTGGAACTTAGCCAGGGCCCAGGGAACATCCCTGTTGACATCCTATTACACTTGTCTCCAGCCACCTGGAAGTTTTGTTAATCTTCACAGCATGTGTTGGGAAAAAAAAAAAAGAACAATTTTGTATTAACTAAAAATATGGTAGGAAAAGGAATGAATATAGGAAACAACTGTAATGATTTTCTATTTTGCAAAGCAAATTTACCTTCAAGAAAATTTGGAGAGTTGTGTTCTTTATCTACATAAATATAATAAATCATTCCAATTTATTTGAACTGTTTTACCTATGTGTATCTCCATCATTTTAATACTAGATTGCCCATTTATAAGATTTCTATTCTTACAAGCTTGATGTGATTCGGGATCAAAATTGAACATGACAGTAATGCACAGTATGTTATTGAAGACAAAGTATACTATTTGTTAAAAGCACAAAACCACAGTTTAAAACAAGCAAGAGCGGGTAAGATATATCAGTATTTAGTGGAGGGGAGCAATATTTTATTATAGTCAATAAAAGGTAAGGATTAATTTCCTTTTAGAAAGGGGGACAATGCACATTTTACACAGTGTGATATGAAAAGTATTATTAGCACAATAATACTATCACACTAAAAATGGAACTTATTAGTTATCCAGTAAAACGGCCACTTGCTTCTAATCAGTATCATAAGTCACTTGACAGATCTGAGGTTTCCTTAAAGGTTTTGCTTTACTGATCTGCCCTGGGTTTGTCATTCTCATTTCCCACATAGTTTGATGCATGGAGATGCTTGCTATAGCAGATGAAGACTGTGGTAATCTAATACAAAGAAATGCCACAGAACCAAAAAACTATAATATATATAGTATTTTTTAAGGAAAAGAACTTTCTCGTAAAAATCTCAATGGGGATGTCTTCGAAGACAAAATATTAAAGTCAACCTTAAAATATCACTTAATATAGTAAGGAAAATTCCTTTCATGAGGTTTGACTTTCTATGTAATACATAGCCTGGTTCTTTCTTATAAGCCTTTGAAAAGTGCTGGGAATAGAATATACTATACTTGGGATTCCAAAAGCTTTTGATTATTCATTAACAATTTGAGGATTATTAGACTACACTTCATGTAATTTAGAATAAGATTTTTTTAAACTGAAGTATAGTTGATTTACAATATTATGTTAGTTTCAGGTATACAGCAAAGTGATTCAATTATATTTTTCAGATTATTTTCCATTATAGGTGATTACAAGATATTGAATATAGTTCCCTATGTTATACAGTAAATCTCTGTTGCTTATCTATTTTATGTATAATAGTTTGTATCTGTTAATCTCATGCTCCTAATTTATCCCTCCCTCCCTTTCCTCTTTGGTAACCATAAATTTGTTTTCTCTGTCTGTGAGTCTGTTTCTGTTCTGTATATAACTTCATTTGTATTATATTTTAGATTCCACATATAAATGATATCAAATAATATGTCTTCCTCTGATTTATTTCACTTAGTATGATATTCTCTAGGTCCATTCATGTTGCTGCAAATGGCAATATTTCATTCTTTTTTACAGCTGAGTACTATATATATATATATATATATATATATATATATATACACCCTACATCTTCTTTATCCAGTCATCTGTTGATGGACACTTAGGTTTTTTCCCATGTCTTTGCCATTATAAATAGTGCTGCTATGAACATTGGGTGTCTGTCTTTTTGAATTAGAGTTTTCATCTTTTCCAGATACATGCCCAGGAGTGGGATTGCTGGATCATCTGGTAACTCTATTTTTAGTTTTTTTGAGGAATCTCCATATTGTTTTCCATAGTGGCTGCACCAATTTACATTCCCACCATCAGTGTAGGAGGATTCCCTTTTCTCCACACCCTCTCCAGCATTTATTATTTGTAGACTTTTTGATGATGACCATTTTAGCTGGGCTGAGGTGATACCTCATTGTAGTTTTGACTTGCATTTCTCTAATAATTAGTGATGTTGAACACCTTTTTCATGTGCCTGTGGGCCACCTGTATGTCTTCTTTTGAGAAATGTCTAGTAAGGTCTTCTGACCATTTTTTGATTGGGTTAGTTGGCTTTTTTGACATTGAATTGTATACAATAAGATTTTTTAAATGTGGATGCTGATGTGGAATCATATCTAAAGATATTGTGCCCATATATAACCTATCTTTAAATTTATCTAAATTCTTATAAATGTCTCACAGTTTTTGTTTGGCTGTGTGACGTGGCTTGTGGGATCTTAGTTCCCTGATCAGGAATTGAACCTGGGCCCTCCTCAGTGAGAGCACAGAGTCCTAACCACTCGACCACCAGGGAATTCTCACAGTTCATTTTAAGGCAATAAATTGATTAACATGTTCACTTTAAAATATTGTTTCTAAACTCTTTATTAGTATCAAGTGGAAAGAATTTGTACCGTTATTATGGTAAGGGGTAATTTTAAGTTATTTAATAACTCCCAGAATCAGTTTCTTATCACATAGGATAATATGTTATTAACAAACAACTTTGTCTATGGTCAAAGAGAAACACGTCGTTGCACGAGGCTCAAAATTTTTGTGAAAATATTTAGGAAACTAAACCATAGATGTAATTAAATCCCAGTGAAATACATTAAACAATTATTGGAGAAGTAGCTATTACTCTGACCATCAAGGTTGATATAAAAAGTAAACAGTTTAGCCCAGACTGCCCTCAGCCAGTGCGGCCAGTCAGCTCTGTTATGGCAACCCGCAGCCCCAGTGCCGTGATTAGTGATGATGAACCAGGTTATGACCCAGATTTATTTTGTGTACCTAATCATTATGCTGAGGATTTGGAAAAGGTGTTTATTCCTCATGGACTAACTATAGCCAGGACCAAATGGCTTGCTCGAGATGTGATGAAGGCGATGGGAGGCCAACACACTGTGGCCCTCTGTGTGCCCAAGGAGGGCTATAAATTCTTTGCTGACCTGCTGGATGGTGATGGAGCCATTCCTATGACTAGATTTTATCAGACTGAAGAGCTACTGTAATGACCAGTCAATAGGCGACATAAAAGTAATTGGTGGAGATGATCTCTCAAATTTAACTGGAAAGAATGTCTTGATTGTTGATGATATAATTGACACTGGCAAAACAATGCGAACTTTGCTTTCCTTGGTCAAGCAACATAAACCGAAGATGGTCAAGGTTGCAGGCTTGCTGGTGAAAAGGATCCCTCGAAGTGTTAGATACAGACCAGACTTTGTTGGATTTGAAATTCCAGACAAGCTTGTTGAAAGATATGCCTTTGACTATAATGAATACTTCAGGGATTTGAATCATGTTTGTGTCATTAGTGAAACTGGAAAAGCAAAATACAAAGCCTAAGATGAGAGTTCAAATTGAGTTTAGAAACATCTGGAATCCCATTGAAATCACCAATAAAATTATCAAATGTTCTAGCTCTGTGACCAGCTGCCTAGTAAAGCTTATTGCATGTATCTTCTAAGGATTTTATCTGTTTTGTATTTTATAAATGTCAGTTGCTGCATTCCCAAACTTTTTATTTGTACTATGAGCCTATGGCCTATCAGTTCCCTTTGAGTGGATTGTTGTTTGACTCGTGAATGAAAAACCTCTTAAATCACACCACTGAATGAAAATTTTGAAATTGTATCTGTAAGAAACTTTTAAAAAGAAGAATGTATTGGTTTTTTAATTGGTATTTTAATTTTTATATATTCAGGAAAGAACAGAAGGGATTGAATATTGTTAATTATACTACTGTGTGTTCAGAAAAGTAAGAAGCAGTCAGTTTCATATCAGTTACAGCACTTAGACGTTTTGTTATGTTGGATAAACTGTATGTCCTGAAATTATTTTAGTAGGTGTCAGTAGTATTAACTGTATTTACTTGTTCAGATGATTTCTGGTGAATCTTTGTCAACAATTCCTTTTAAATACAGATCAATAAGTTCCAAAAACCTACCACTTTTTGAATGCTTCAATGTAAAAAATCCCTAAAATAAAGGCTGTCTCATTAAAAAAGAGAAAAAAAGAAGTAAACAGTTTAACTTTATAGGGTTATTTATTCATCTTGCTGGGAATGATTCCCATGATTTTGAGAAAGATTCCATACTTCTCTCTTTAGATCCTAAGTAATAGGTTTAGAATACGGAAAATCCAAATTATACTAGTCTCTTGATTCCACAAAAGTAGATTCCCTTCTCTGTTCCTCAGTAGTTCACCAATGTGATTGTTTTTTATAAATGTTGTGAGAATCAACTAACAAAGTAATATTTGGAAAGTTTTTTGAGCTCTTTGGACCACTTGTGACATCAATAATTGCAGGATTCTTTCCAAACCACCAATTTTTCCTCTCAAAACTCTACTCTATTTTTGTACCATCATTACCTCTTCCTCTATTTTTAATAAGATTTATTTCAAACTATGAAATACATGCTTATTGTAGGAAATTTGAATAATAAATACAATTGAAAGGAAAAATACCCATAATTCTATCCATTTTTCCTCCAGAATTTTGATGAAATAATTGCAGTCTAAACAAGATGTGTTACATCCTTTTTTTCAATGCTAGGGGAAAAAGTCTTTAAAAAAAATTCACTCAGGCTTTTGACAAATTTAATTAACACTCATGGACTGTTTTATGGTTAACTGCATCCACTCCCTTTACAAGGAAGGCAATAGAGGTAGTGCCTCACAAGTACACTTGAATTCAGAAAATTAAATGCTAGCATGATTTCACTCCATTGTAGGTATTTCTTCTTCACAAATATCATTTTAATAGATGTGTCAATGATAGCTATCACTTATAGAAAGCCTTATTTAATTATATAATTTTTACATCATCCATAACAGTAAATTAGCACGTCTCACTTTACTAAACAAAGGTCTGACAGCAACCACAAAGCTCTTAGGCGGTAAAGTGGGAATTTGAGGGGATTTGAACACTACTCTCTCTGCTTCCAAAGGCATCCTTTCTACTACAGCCCAACGACTCATCATGAATATCGTAATCTGCTTAACTAGGTCCTGTGGTTGGGCACTTCAAATGCTCCCTCAACTTTTTTCTTTTTTTAACTAATAACAATAATGTTAGAAGCAATATCTTGGAGTATAAAACTTTGTTTTTATGATTATTTCCACAAAATAGAGCTTAACATTTGGATTAGTGTGTTAAAGGCAGGAATATTTTTAAGGCAATTTGTACATATTATTCATTGCTTTCCTCAGTGAGACTGTTCAAATTACAATCCAATCAGCAGAACATGAGGCTTCCTGTTCCACTGTGCTCTTTATAAAAATCTTGGTTGATTTAATAGATGAAAACTGATTCTTTGTTGCTAAGTTTAAAGTTGTTTTGGTTGCTATAATTCACTGTGTCTTAATTTTCCATTCTACAGAGTGAACCTTATATGAAGGCTGGCTAAGTCTTTGAATTAGAAAAGGGAAGATGGGGGAAAAGGTCTTTAGACTTTTTATTCCCTTTACTCATTCAACGGTTATGTAGTTCCTATTCTAGGTCAGGCATTGTGCAGTGTTCAGGATATAAAGATGAAAGCCCATCCCTGACCTCAAAGAGCTTGTGAACTAGCAAGAGGAACAGACATAAATAGACTATAGTACAGTGTGACTGGCACTGAGACCAAAGTAACACAGAGGAAGATGCTTTGAGAAACACAGAGGAGGGCACTTAAACCAGCTTCAGGGAGGTCCTACAAGCCTTTTTAGAGATGCTGAGGCCTGAGCTCCACCTTGAAGAGAAGCAGAAGTTAGCCAGCTTTTTCCTGACATCCCAGGATTAATTGCTTCCTCATCTATGCTCCTTTACTAAACTGTAGTGTACTTATTCGTTATGTCCCTTACTTGGCTGATCTTCTTGATGGGGAGGGACTATATCCCTATTTAGCCTAGGACAATGCCCCAAAAGTAGTAGGAATGCAATTAACATTTGTTAAATTATTTTGAAATTCTACCCATGTAACTCTTTCCTCCCATACCTTCCTCTTGACATTTATATAAATATATGTGGTTTTCCTTTATATTGTAAAAATAGTAGTGTTCACCACAAACCCATCAGAATGGCTAAAAGGAAAGCATGGAAAATGACAAGTGTTGGTGATGGATTTGGAGCAACAGAAATGCTCGTACATTACTGGAGGCAGTTGAAATTGGTACAGCCACTCTGGAAAACTGTCAGCAGTATCTGTTAAAGCTGGGTCATACCTCATAAGCCAACAATTTCATTCCTAGGAATAAGTTCAACAAAAATTATGTGTGTGTTCACCAAAAGGCATATTTTCACTAAAAGCAGCACTGTTAATAATAGCTCCAGGACTTCCTAAGTGGCACAGTGGTTAAGAAACCGCCTGCCAAGATGTAGAGAATGGACTTGAGGACATGGGGTTGGGGTGGGGGGCGAAGTGGAAGTTAGTAGGAAGTGAGAGAGTAGCATAGTCATATATATACTACCAAATGTAAAATAGATAGCGAGTGGGAAGTTGCTGTATAGCAAAGGGAGATCAACTCGATGATGGGTGATGACTTAGAGAGGGCCAGGATAGGGAGGGTGTGAGGGAGTCGTCGGAGGGAGGGGACATGGGGATATATGTATAAATACAGCTGAGCCACTTTGGTGTACCTCAAAAAGTGGTACAAGAGTGTAAAGCAATTACATTCCAATAAAGAGCTTAAAAAAAAAAAATCCACCTGCCAATGCGGGGGACACGGGTTCGATCTGTGCTCCAGGAAGATTCCACATGTCAAGGAGCAACCAAGCCCGTGCACCACAACTATTGAGCCTGGGCTTTAGAGCCCACGAGCCACAACTATTGAGCCCACGTGCCACAACTACTGAAGCCTGCGCACCTAGAGCCTGTGATCCGCAACAAGAGAAACCACCGCAATGAGGAGAATGTGCACCACAACGAAGAGAATGCGCACCACAATGAAGAGTAGCCCCCATTCACCGCAACTAGAGAAAGCCCATGTGCAGCAACGAAGACCCAACACAGCCAAAATTAAATAAATTTATTTTTAAAAATAGATAAATAATAGCTCCAAACTAGAAAATATACAGATGCTCATCAGCAGTAGAATGGATAAACTTATGGTGGTATGGTCACACGGCAAGGAAAAAGAATCACAATATAAAGGAATTTCATAATAATTTTGAGGGCAAAGAGCTAGTTTTTTTAAAAAATCACTTACTGTATGATTACTTTTATATAAAGAATAAAAATAGGCAAAAGTATTCTATGCAATAGGAGTCAGGAAAGATCAGTCAGAAGTGGAAGGTTAGTGGCTGTAAGGGAATAGGAAGGGAGAGCTTCTCGAGGTGTTGGTAAGGTTCTGTTTCTTAATTTGGGTTCTGGTTATACCTGTATCATCAGTTTGTGCCCTTTTCTGTATATGTATTATACCTAAAAAGGTTTTTTAAAAAAAATACATCTTATTTGAAAGAAAGCTGGAAAATACACAAACGTTTTAACATTTTAAAATCACCCACAATCTACTATCTAGAAATTATTTTTAACATTTTAGATTCTCCTTCTAGTCATTTTTTGAAGCCACAGTGCTTGTGCCATCTCCTCCCCCTCTCTGCTCTCCACATATTTACACACACACACACACACTTTACTAAATTAGGTTCATTCCTATTTATTTTTACTTCTGATTTTTTATTTTTAAAGTTAATCCATATCAACAAATATCCGTTGCAAGTATGTTTTTAAACTGCTGCAATGTATTCCATCAATATATATGTAGTATATGGTGTGTATATATAAAATATCCTGGAAGAGACAGAGTGTGTGTGTGTGTGTAGCACGTGTATATATAAAGTATTCCTAGTATATAATAATACATATTCCTAGAAGAGAGTACGTGTACACACACACACACACCCCTAAGCTACTAGGTCATGAACATTCTCTAAGCTCTGCATTCATTCTATATTTCCTTCTAGAAAGGTTGCGTCTCACTGGCAAGGTGCTAGAGCTCCTCGTATCACAATCCAACCCCAGGTCACTTATTCTTATTTTTGTTCGTTGTTAAAACTGCGGAGCTTAAAACAGGACTAAGGAATCCGCGGTTTCGCACCCAGCTGAGGCGCTCCGCACGAACGGGGTCCCCGCACTCCGCACCCTCCCACGGAGCCCCGCACTTCGGCCGGCAGTGCGGCCGCGCTTGCGCCCGGGCCCCCAACGCCTCGCGCCGCCTGGTTGCCGTGGGAACCTCAGAGCACCGCGGCGCCCGAAGACCCAGCAGTGAGAGGTACGGGGGCCCGACCATGGAGCTGCCGGATCCGGTCCGCCAGCGGCTGGGAAACTTCAGCCGGACCGTGTTCAGCGACTCCAGCCGGACCGGGCCGGAGTATAACGAGGGTCCGGGTGAGTGGCGGAGGCCCAGCGCAGGGCGTGTTGCCCGCGGAAGACCTGGCGCGGGTTTTCCAGTGGCCAGATTTTGCCCAGACCTAAGATGGCGGTTTCGCCTTCAGCTGGCTCTCCGCAGTGCGGGAAGCTCCTGGGAGGAGGGGCCGGGCCGAGGGATGAGGCTGGGACCAGGACCAGATAGCCGGGCCCAGTTACCCAGCCGGTTCCGGGCTGATAGTGCTGCGGCCTGGCTGGCCAGTTGCAAGCGGGGCTGCCGAGATGGCGCCGGCCTTCCTCAAAAAATGAAAATATAAAAGCCGCCTTTGCAGCCCGCGTCCGGCCCCTTGCCCTCCAAAAAGGCTGGAGACGGCCGACTTTTGCTTTTCCTCCACGGTGTCCGCCCTCGCTTTTCTGGCCAGAGTGGAGGGAAAACAACCCAGGCAATCTCTCCTTCCCACTCCCCCTCCCCTACCCCAGTAACATATCTTTTCCTTTTCTCCTTCCCTAGAGACCAGACCATTTTCTGGCAGAAGACATGGAAAGAAGCTTTGGTTTTTTTTTAGTGAGTTATTTTAAACGCTCTCCAATCTAGAATGGCAGCTGCCACACTAGCATCGCCTTCAACAAAACTCGTCCTCTCCCTGCCTTTTCCTTCCCCTCCCCTATTTATAACTCTTGCCCTAAATCAAGTAACAGAATACCACGATGCTGCATTCAGCATGACAAGTGACAACGCAGTTTTCTGCAAAACAGTTTCCTATCTTAAATCATGATAGACAACATTACTGTTAAGCAAACCCACGCGGCTTTTATCACTGAGCTGTGCTGGGAAATAGAAATCTTTTCCTCTTTGTCGGTTTAGGGAATTTTTAAATGGAGCAAAGTCATTCCTCATCATTTCAATTTTTCACCCTGATTACTTGCCTGTCCTCCCAGTTTAGGCCTGGTCATGATTTAGGATGTATAGAGAAAAATATAATGTGAAAAATTCGGTTATTACGTTTCTGATTCTAAAGCCAAGGCTTAACTGGCACTAAAATCTGATGATGTAACGTATCAGGGGTTTTCTATAAAGGGCCAGAGAGTAAATATTTTAGACTTTGCAGGTCTGAAATATAAAAATATTTTAGGTCTCTGTGGCAGTCACAAATAATGGTAATTGAATAGACATGGTAGTGTTCCAATAAAACTTTATATATGGACACTAAAGTTTGAATTTCATGATTTTCAGTGTCACAAAATATTATTCTTTGATATTTTTGCCCCATTTAAAAATGTGAAAATCCATTTTTAGCTCACTTGCTATACAAAAACAGGCAAATGGCTGGTAGTTTGCCTACCCCTGATTTATATTACATAATGTTTTAATTTAAATTCCGTGTACAGAACTCAACCTGTACAGAATTTAGTAAATTCATATCTTGTGCTTTCAAGGTTCATTTACATATTAACTTGATTTTCAGCTGCATGATTGTAAGTTTGATCTGCTGAAATATAAACATAGCATAACTCTTAAGATGCTCATGTACAAAATTCTTAACATAAAAACTTCTTTGCAAAATTTGACTACAGTGTTTGCTCTAAAGTTATTAAAATTTTCAGCTTTACTAATTTATCATTATTTTTCTACATTGTCTTTGTGGATCTGAAGTAGGTTTGATTATTTGTACTGTAATTACAAGGGTATATATTATGACCAAATCCACAGCTGACCAAGAGTTGTATTATTTTTATGAAAAAAATCCTAGACAAGTGAGTTACCTTCAGATTTAACAAATTTTAAGAAGGTATTCCTTAAACCTTATAGATGCAGATGTAGAGAAGGGACTTCTGGGGTGGGGGGAGGGGCTGGGCTGGAATGAAGTGAGAGAGTAGCATTGACATATATACACTACCAAATGTAAAATAGATAGCTAGTGGGAAGTTGCTGTATAGCAAAGGGAGATCAACTCAATGATGGGTGATTAATGACCTAGAGGGGTGGGGGATAGGGAGGGTGGGAGGGAGGCTCAAGAGGGAGGGGATATGGGGATATATGTATAAATGCAGCTGATTCACTTTGTTGTACAGCGGAAACTGGCACAACAGTGTAAAACAATTATACTCCAATAAAGAACTGAAAAAAAAAAAGAATGTATCTTTTATCAGTGGTAATTTAATAAATAGGCACAAGCCAAAGTAGATCATAATAGTCAGGGATATTCTTGGAGGTAAAGGAAAAACCTTGCTGTGAGAGACCATAATTATTTTATATTTTAAAATTGGTAAATGATAGATACAAAATACTCAGCTATGGAGGAAAAGAAACAAAAATCTGTTTTTAAGAAATTTATTTTAGAGTCTTTGTAAATGCCTTCATTTGGAGCAGTGGATTTCAAAATATATATCTGCTCTTAAATTGTTAGAATTTAGTGAAATTTAGGATGCATTTGTAGGGCTTCATTTTAAAAATCAAATTCTTACCTTAGGACCCTTCTCCCTTATATGAAAGGAAAAGGCATTATGTAATCAGCCTTAGATAATTGAAACTCATGTATTATGAATGGCTACACTGGTAATGTCCTTATAATAGTATGTTTTCATTAGTTCATTCTTTCTGCTTATGCATATTTGGTATTTACCATGTGTAAAGCAAGATGCTAGGTTCTATGAGGGTCTCAAATTTGGGTAGAATGTGCTCTGTGCTTACAGTGAGCCTGTGTGTAAGTAAAAGAGAAGGAAAAGGGACTTACTGAGTGCCTAGTAAATGCTAGGCATAGAGCTAGGGTGAAGTAATTTATATTATCTTTAATCCTCACAAGCAGTTACCATTTTACAAATGAAGAAATTAAGGCTCAAAGAGATTAAATAATTTATTTGAAATCTGGCATCCAGAGTTCTGAGGGAGTTTGGGGAGCTCCGTATTTACTTGAACTCCAAAGCTCATGATCTCTTCAGTCGCCAGACTGTGTCTCAAGTGAGGGGAGTGTGGTTCTTTGCTAACACTTTGGGGAAAGAGATTTCTGCTTGGAGTAGGGGAATGCGATCAAGAAAGGATTTATGAGAAAAGTGGCTTTGAATTGGGTATGAATGAACAGGTGAGATTAGGATATGCTGAAAAGGGGTGTGTGTCTAATTACAATTTGGGGAGATTAGGTTTTGCATGAGATTTGTTTATGTAAGAGATTAGTTGTTATATATTTTATGTGTTCATTTCATAGGCTGTTTACATATAACTCTACAAAGGAAATAATTATTATCTGTTCAATAGGATTCATATTGATATATCTACATTTAATTTATACCAGTAGTATGCAAAAAAAGTCAGCAGACTGTAATGGCAAAATGATAAAGTAATTGAAAAATATGAAACATACCCTCAAATAGCCAACATAGGAACTAAATAGTATTATAATGACTATTTCCTTTCACTGTCAGTGCTTATAAATAGGCTTAAAATTTGGAGTTTCATTGAGCTGATACTATAGTTGTTCATTTTAAGGAGCTAAAGGACATATAGGGCATAGACCAGGATTAAGAGTTTGTTCCTTCTCTCTCTGTTTCTTCTGTAGATAATGAAACGGTTTCCAGTTTGGCACTGCAGATGTCACTTTATTTTAACACTTACTTTTTCCCACTTTGGTGGGTGAGCAGCATTATGATGCTTCAGATGAAGGTAAATCTATGTTTTACTACTTCGGCTGAGGTCTCTTCTGCCATCCCTGGCATTGTTATGTTGTCAATAAAATTAAAGTTCTTCGTGCTTTTTTTAATCTCAGGTCAGTCTTACTATACATGAGATTTTATAAACATGTTTATTTTTGGGTTTTTTTAGTATTCAATCTTGCCTGATTACTACAAATTCATTGTGGTCACCATCATCATCCTGATAACCTTAATTGAAGCTATCAGGTTGTATCTGGGCTACATGGGGAACCTGCAGGAGAAGGTAGGCTCTTCTTTCCTTTTTCTCAGTGCTACTCATAAAAGCAGTAAGATTTTCATAACAAGGAAAAGGCAGTGAGACAAGGTGGAAGGAGCTAAGGCCTGTAGTTAAGGCCTAGCTCCAACTTCACCACGTCTGTCACTGTGGTCTGTTTGCTTAATCTCTTGAACCTTGACTTCTTCACATATAAAATTGGGGAAATATTTACTTAACAGGTTTGTTAGAATTAAATTAAATAACTTATATAGGGACTTCCTAAGTGGTGCAGTGGTTAAGAATCTGCCTGCCAATGCAGAGGACACAGGTTTGATCCCTGTTCCAGGAAGATCCCACGTGCCACATAACAGCTAAGCCTGTGCACCACAGCTACTGAGCCTGTGCTCTACAGCCTGTGAGCCACAACTACTGAGCCCATGTGCCACAACTACTGAAGCCCTCGTGCGCAGAGCCCGTGCTTGGCAACAAGAGAAGCCACCGCAATGAGGAGCTCGTGCACCACAATGACGAGTAGCCCCCCACTCACCACAACTAGAGAAGGCCCATGTGCAGCAACAAAGACCCAACATAGCCCATAAATAAATAAATTTATTTAAAAAAATAACATATAAAGTACCTAAATACAGTAAAGACTTAAGAAGTGATAGTTTAACCTCTTTTCACCAGTCTTGAAAATACTCGGTCAATTAAGCATGATTATTTGGATGCTGAATAAGAAAATGGGGGAAAATGACAAACTCATTTCCTGCTCAAGGTACAAGGTACATGTTTTCTGAATCATCATGCTGCCTAAGCATTTACAGTTACCAGAACTTATGGATAATGCCTAAAGATTCCTGTGTTCTTCCAGGCCCTTCATAATTAGGCCCCACCCAGCCTATATTTCTTGCTTTTTCATAACCCAAGCATCCATTCCAGGCTGATGTGTTGATTCCCAGTCATATTCATTCCACATCTTTGCTTACTTAAATCTTGCCTCTTCCTCCTTCTACCCAATTTTAAAAGCCTACCTCCTTGAATTCTTTCTTTTACCTACCCTACTTACTCTCTTATTTCTTGTAGCATTTAGTCTATAACTCTAAGTGGTGCATTTCATTATTCACTAAAGTGTAGTATTCTAGGACTGTCACATAAGTTAGTTTTCTCTTCCAGTCTAGACTGTAAGTTCTCTGAGGACAAGGACCATGTTGCACTTCTTTTGAATTACAGAGCTCAAAATATAGGTTCACAGTCGTGCTATCAAGTAGTATCACTTGCTTATCTATACAAACAAAAGACTGTACTTCACTGATCTGATACTCGTCCTGTGTCATTGCAGGTTCCTGAGTTGGCTGGCTTTTGGCTTTTGAGCCTTCTGTTGCAGTTGCCTTTAATTCTTTTCTTGCTCTTTAATGAAGGTCTAACGAATCTGCCCTTGGAAAAAGCAGTACATATCATCTTCACTATGTTCCTTACTTTCCAAGTTGTTTCAGCATTTCTTACCCTGAGGAAAATGGTAAATCAGTTGGCAACTCGTTTCCACCTCCAAGAATTTGACTGGCTCTCTGTGAGCAGAGGAGACATGAGAAGAGTAAGATCCTGTATAGAAGAGATTTGACCCAGTGCTGTTGAGTGAAAACTTGAAGGATCATTCTAGAAGACTGCAAGAGTTAGGAAAACACTGGAGGACTAGCACCAGAAAAAGGATAAAGCAAGTGTTTTGAACCGTATACTGTCTGGCTCTGAAATTCCAAAGTTGCAGGTAATGAGACTGTGCATCACATGAAAGCAGTACATCAGCCCTGAAGCCTACATGTTGCCTACCTGATGTCAAGTATCTTAAATTTTTGGTTGCTGTCAACTTTTTCAGGTGTGTAGAAATCTTTATTGGTGGCATTATACCTTTACTGTAATATTTCTAGTTAGTACCTATAACTAGAAATGTGTATATTTCTTTTAATCTTGTTGGCTATCCATGTCTTGGCAGTACATCTGAAGCATGTGGAAATGCTTGTCAGTACTCCGATGTATTAGACTACATTTGTAAGCTAAGACATCAAACTTTCATGTCTGCTAGGGTCTTAGCTGTTATACTGAGGTTAAGAAGAAAACAGGTGGATTATCATGGTATTAGGAAATGTTTTTATCCTAAAATTGTTACTTTCATAAAACCATGTTGGGTATTTATGAAAGCAGTGTGCAAAATGTTTTACGATAAGTTACAAAATATTTATGTTAAAGTATCTGTAGAAATCTTTCCTGTCTTGTAGAGTTCTCTTGGGCTTATTACAGAGTTGCAAGAGGGAAAAGGAGAAAAGTACATATATTAGAGAGCCTTCTCTGTAACTGGCACTGTACTGGGCACGTTAACCCTTGTGATCTCACCTACTAAATCATTATTCACTGAAGAACTGCTTCATACCCAGTAAATTCACATTAAGATTGATCTGAAAACCAGGGTGTCTGGTTTTTTGTTTTGCTTTGTTTTTTAAATTTTTATTGGAGTATTGTTGCTTATAGTATTGTCTTAGTTTATACTGTACAGCAAAGTGAATCAGCTATTCACTGATATATGTATACATATCCCACTTTTTTGGATTTCCTTATCATTTAGGTCACCAGAGAGCACTGAGTAGAGTTCTCTGTGCTATACAGTAAGTTCTCATTAGTTATCTATTTTATACATAGTATCATAGTGTATATATGTCAATCCCAATCTCCCAATTCATCCCACCCCCCCACCAGGGTGCCTGTTAATACAAAGAGCTTGGATGGCCAGAGGGACTCATGATTGTAGATGAGCATGTTCCCTTGCTAGTAGGAGAAACCTATGTAAGGAAAGTCTGTTTAAAAAAAGAAGTTTGCTTGGGTGTATCTGAACGTTATTTTTAAGTGATTATTGGATTGTCTTAAGGGATACAATATTTTCTTTCCTATACAGAAATGTGCCTTTATAAGTAATATATTTTACTGAGAGATAGTTGTGGCTACATTAAAAATCATTCTTTCTAATTTTCCTGTTCTGTAATTCATGCTTATTTTAGGATTTCCATGTTGTGCCTTATTCATTCTTGTATTGCTTAATTTTTGAAAATTTTTTCACTTCCCACTCTTAATCACACCTGACCAGTCTATTTATGCTCTTTTTACTATTATATATAAAGTTCAGTCACATTTCTCTCCCCCACGCACTGGCTGATTAACCTTTCCCCTATACCAAAGCTGTCACCAGGTATATCCCAATAATTTCAAAATAGAATTCTGTTTGGATAGTTTATTAAAACATATTTGTTTGCATTTGTTTCCAGATAGGAATAGATAGTTGGGTTTATAAGAAAATATAAAATAAGAACACTAAATCTACATGGCAGATAAATTAAGGGGATGATCAAGAAAGACTTTTCTATTTAACAATTGTGACCAGAGTTTTATTTTAAATATCAGAGCCTCAGATACATTTAAACTTTAATTTGGGGTTAAGAGAGTAAGCACTAGAATGTTAAGAGTGATAATCAAAAAATGTAACAACTAAAAATTTTGGGGAAATATATTCAATTTATTAAATTAAAAAAAATTTGTTCTAATAACTATATTGCTTAAAATGCAGATATAATAAGGATGGGGGAAAAGAAACTGAGAAAATCATTTGAGAATATGGCCAAGTTGTTTTTTGTCTAAAGAATAGAACCATGATTTTGTGTTAGGCTGAACCAATATTTTCTGTTGGAGTATACCTGGTTCCCTATGTAAGCATACGAAAATTTGAGATAGAGTAGATATTTCCATGTCAGCACATTTGGAGTTTAGGCAGTTCTTCTTTTTATTTTATTTGAATAAGTTTGTCCATCTATAATTCCCACTATATCTTCCTCTCCAGGGTTCACAACACTGTTCTGAGGTTTTCTAGTTAGGATATTGAGCTTCACAAATACTTTGTCTTTCACATATTTTTTTCTTCCAGGAGTTTTTTCTAATCGTAGACAAGATGGATGTAAATTTCTGTAAATCAGAATGATTTTTAAAAATTGGATTTTAGAAAGAGAAAAACAAATACTGTATGCTAACTCATATATATGGAATCTAAAAAAATAGTACTGATGAACCCAGTGACAGGGCAAGAATAAAGATGCAGATGTAGAGAAGGAACTTGAGGACACGGGGTTGGCGGGGGCGGGGGGGGGGTGAAGGGGAAGCGGGGACAAAGTGAGAGAGTAGTGTTGACATATAGACACTATCAAATGTAAAACAGATAGCTAGTGGGAAGTTGCTGTATAACAAAGGGAGATCAACTTAATGATGGGTGATGACTTGGCTGGGATAGGGAGGGTGGGAAGGAGTCTCACGAGGGAGGGGATATGGGGATATATGTATAAATACAGCTGATTCACTTTGGTGTACCTCAAATACTGACACAACAGTGTAAAGCAATTATATTCCAATAAAGAGCTTAAAAAATTGGATTTTAATCAACATATGTTTGAATGCCTAGTACAAGGAATAGTGGAGTGTTCACAGACAAATAAGTGTGCTCTCTGTTCTCAGGGGTTGTTGGAGGTAAAGTCTTAACTTCATCAGGGAGGTGGATTGAATGAGTTCCTACCTAGTACAGCTAACAGTCCTTGACTTCCAGTGCATCTCCCCTCTTTGTTCCTAGCATTTAAGAGTCCAAAATTAGTACACTGGCCCTTCATTAACAGCATTTAGCAATCACTACTCCTCTCATTGTCATAGCGCCGGGAGGGAAGGGGGCGGGGGCAGGGAGGAATGCTGTTAAACACACTCGCAGATACACACTCATCTGCACTTGCCCATGCGTACAATAACAAGACGTTTACCTTCTGGTGGAAAAAGCAGATGAACAAATCAAGGATTGCACTGTAGGATTACAGAGAAGTCATAAAAGATTAGGAATCTGGGAAGGCTTCCCAAAGTAACACTTTGAGATTGAAGACTGAGTTGGTATTAAGTGTTAGTTTCTGTATTAAGAGACAGAAGTAGGGACTTCCTTGGTGGCACAATGGTTCCACACTCAATGCAGGGGGCCCGGGTTTGATCCCTGGTCAGGGAGCTAGATGCCACATGCATGCCGCGACTAAGAGTTTGCATGCTGCAAGTAAGGAGCCCGCAAGCCACAACTAAGACCCAGCACAACCAAATAAATTTTTAAAGAGACAGAAGTAATAGTGACTCTGAGTACTGTTTCAGGTATTACGTGTAGTTTGATAAAACTGGTGGGAAGGGTGCATGAGAAGAAAGAACACAGAATAAGAGAAGCTTGGGAGGAGCTAGTAAGCTAAAGACTCTAACATTCCGCATAGTTTAAACGTGGAAATATCACACACATTTAGTTTTCAGAAAGATTTCTCTGCAAATAGTGTTGAAAATGAACTGCAAGGGTTGGGCTAGAGGTAGAACTTGATGAAGCAGTCTTGGAGAGAACAAACTGGCCTGGGTAAAGTCAGGGGCAGTAAAATAAACTTGAGTAGAACCTATGAGGATTTTTAAAAAATAATTTTATTTTATATTTTAAAATAGGTATTGAAAAATTTTTCCTAATTTATCTTTTTGGGGATTACACACAATGGTAAGCAAAGTGACATACTCACTATCTTAGCTACCCCGGCCATTGTTAGATTATTATTAGATTTAAATAGAGCTCTATCTGAAATAATCTTTTATAAATTTTATTTGACATGGCATACCTAAATAGATCTTAATTTGCGTCTGTGAAGAGTATAGTTTTATAGTTTTCAAAAACTTAAATTTTAAAAGAAATTGAATCAAGATTTTGAGAGTAAAGAAAAATCATTTATAATCCCACACCCTAAAATAACAAATATTTGCAAATATTCTCTTTCCTTGCAGTTTTCCTGTTGTAAATGCTTTTTAAAACCTAGTTGTGATCACCAGCACTTACAACTTTGGACTCTGCTTTTCTGAAAACATTATAAATTTTTACCTATTTTTCTACATAGTCACATAACCATTGTCTAAAATGAATGCAGAATGTTCCATCAAGTAGATAGACAGTAGTTTATTTAACGTCTCTCCTATTGTTGGATATTTGTGTTGTTTTCTTCTTTTGCATTTATACTGTTGGGCCTCAGAGCAGGCTGCCGCAAGATATGCTACAATGACATATTGATTATTTTGAATTTAAGTTACTTCATCAACAGCCAGTGGAGAAAAAATGATATAGAAAAACACTGTGACCCCCCTCTTTCCCCATGAAAGCAGAAAATAATCTCCCATGTGAAAGTATCCTCCTTATACCAGGAGGATAGAAAGCATCCTTATCACCAGAGTTAGGAAACTCAAGGCTAAGGAAACTCTGTAGACAAACTTTATTACCTCTCCGTTAGTCTGCTACCCCAAGCACAGGCCCCTTTGTTAAATCTTCACAAATAATTGTTTTCTTTGTCTAAAAATGATATATAAACAGCCTGCTTTGGTCACTTTGGGGATCCCATTTCTATGAGACCTCCGTACATATGAATTGCATTGGTTTTTTTTTTTTTCTTCCTGTTAATCTGTTTGCATCAATTTAATTATTAGACCAGCGATAAAAACTCCCCAATATGTAACATTGTAATGAACATCTCATGTATATAGCTTTTTCCATATCTTAGATGATTGTTTTTAATTAGTAAGCTAGAGTCTCAGAAGTGAAATTGCTGGATCATAGGGTATGAATATTTTTGAGGACTCGATGCATATTGCTGAATTATTATACCCACTCTGCAATTCTAAAGATATTGCAATGAAAATTTTGACAAGGACAGACTTAGGGACCTTAGTCACCCATTCATCTCTGTGTTTCTGAGTAGCTACCATAGGAACAGAATCTCCTAAGGAGGAAAAAAACGAAAAGCTGTGAAAGGAGAAGTGCAAAGAATAAAAAAAAAGAAAAAAGATTTTTGAATTAAGGGGAAACTGATAAGGGACAGGAAAAGGCTTAAGCAAGCTGGTCGCAGTCAGCAACAGACAGATGTGACACAAGAAAAACTGGGTCATTGAGTTGGGACAGCCCTAGGACATAAAAAGACTGAAATGAAGCAAAGCTCTGGATTACTTTGTTCTTGAATATTGAATTTTTTCAGAAGCATGGAGCATGAAATATTATAGTGATAAGCCAAGATTGGAAACATAGCCAAGAAAAAGAGGTCTTTAAGGGATTGTTTAAAATGTGCTGAAGGAATAATTTGGTTTGGTCTTAAACAGCTCAAAAAGTAAATTGACATAAAGCTTTTGCATAACAAAATAGGCCATGGAGGCAGAGAACAATGAGGCAAGTGGAATGGTTTATCCTGTAAATTTGTTACAAGGTAAAGCATTAGATTTTTGGTCCTAGAAAAGGTTTGTCAGCAAGCTTTAATGCTGTATTTTTTAAGTGCAATTAATACTGATTTGTTAGGGGTATACATCTTATTCTAGCTTTAAAAGACTTAATTTGAGGGTTTTAAGTCAATTTAAAAAAAAACTAAACAGTTAATCATTTAAAAAATCATTCTAGGAACCAGTCTAAACATCTCCCACCCACTGCATCCCCCACTGCCCAGCCCCACCACAGTGTTTAAGCATTAAGCATTTTAAAACATTCAGGCCCTAGAAAACTGTGTTTAAATTCAGGTTTAACCACAATGCTTACATTTATCCTGGTGCTTATATAGATGTACATCTTTCAGAAAATGAGGCTAGGCATCTGTGTGTAATCATTTTAACCTCAGTCAAGGAAGAATAGAACTCAAAAAAACAAGGCACAAACCAGGGGATAGATACGACACATATTCTATGAAACATTAAAGACACTTGGAAATTTAGCTTATCAACATGCTCAATCTAAACAAGCTCCACAGCCATACCCTTGTCTGGAAATGGGTTCCCAACCCAGTGAGGTCTGTACAATCACAGTGTATATATCACTGCTATTTTTTTTTTTTTTTTTTGTCCTTCATTGTTCCACAGGCCTAAGTGTTTAGCATTTGGCTACATTAAAAATGTAGACTTTTAAAAACAATATCAACCAAGAATGGCCTTTTCTTTTAATTTTTCAGAACTCTAATAGCACTATATTTGGCTGATAGGAAAGTGGTATTATCGATTCATCCCTAAAGGGTTTTAGTTCCTGATCTTGAGTTATTTATATTCTAGTCGAAAACACATTGAAGACACTGCTCAATGTTACAGCTCAGAAGAGACAAATGTTTGATATTCAAGTTCAAAATTCAAATTCAAAAAAATGTTTGATATGCACCCTTAATTGTTTTATGAATGCTTGACTCATTACACCTAGAAGTAGTAAAATGATTACTAAAGAGAGTGGAAGTTTAGGACTTTGCTTCAATAGCTTTCCTAAAAAGAATAAAAGTAAGAGTCAGATTTTTTGCTGTTCTAAAAACTAGAGCTCCTAATGGCCAATAAGCCCTTGCTAAGGAAGGCAGGAGAGCAGTTCACTGTTGATTTTTTTTTTTTTTTTTGGTAATTTACGAAGCAGAGCAGCATGGGATATGTTCATGCTTTTTATATTTAGTATGCTATGATTTTGTTCTGCAAAGTAAACTTAATTTACTTAGCTCCAACAATATGCCATCCACTATGCTTTGATACTCCAGGACAAAAAGATAAATAGGACTGAGTCCCTGCCCTTCCAGCCAAGGTCTAGCAGAGGAGACAAATTTAAGGTGATCATCATGGCTTATGATAATATTGTAATAGAGCTATGTAAAATATGAAGATAAGTAAGGAATCCTGACTAGGAGGCAAGACAGTCTTTCAGACAGATGGAACAGCATGGGCAAAGGTAAAGACATCTGAAAATATAAGGCCTGAACAGAAATGAAAGTGGTTTGATGTGATTAAAATATAAGGTATGTAGAGAAGGGCCTGAGATGAGCTGGAAAGACTGGCATCAGGATGTTCTGTCTTTTATATATTATAATAAAGAGTTTGAACTTTATATTGTGGGCAATGAATGGTGTATCTATATTGAAACAGAATTCGAAGACATTGCTGCCATATTTGAAAATGATAGAAAGCTGAGAGGGAGAGCTAATTTGATAGACAATAATCACATTTCAAAAGAATCTCATAACAGGCTGAAATGCTGGCACAAATACATTTTACACACACACACCCTCCAACATACATCTCTCAAAAAAATCAGTTCACTAATAATTATGGAGCTCATTATGTGCTGTTTTTCAAAGGAAAATATCTAGGTGGTCTTATGAGAGGAAAAGCATATCTTAATAGAAGTATAATGACTAGATCATGGAAAGAAACAATCTCACTGTTCTCTTCCATGTTATAGTAGAAAATATCTCATCTTTATTGTATCTTCCCTACAGTTATATTTATTGAGAAATCTAAAAATGAATCTAATCATGCCACTACTCTCCTTAAAATTCCACCAGACTCTCCACTTCCTGCAGCGGAACACCCACACTCTTTAGCATGGCGCACCAGACTTCTTCCCGCCTGTCTAGTTCATCCTGCCAGCCCTCCAGTCCTACACCTGCAGCTCTTCCAGTGCACCATTCTGGATTTTACCTCCGGATCTTTTCCTTCCATTCTGCTCTCAGCCTGAAGTAACTTTATCCACGTGGTGAAAGTCTGCTTATCTTGTAATGCCTGGCTCAACTGTCATGTCCTCTATGGAAACGTTCCATTGTCTCTTACCTACTTCCAGGTAACACTTACACACTTTTCTTTGTATCGCTGCTTCTCATCTTTTATGAGTACATCTAAAATGATTAATTATATGTCTTTTTATATATTGGGATCATACTACTTAATTGTAAGGTCTTCCTGATAAGTGTCCTATTCATCCGTGTATTTCCAATGCTTAACACATTGTAAGTGTTCAATAAATATTTGGTGATGTTGGGGAGCAAAATTTGCCATCCCAGGATGTCTCCGGTGTGTAGATTATTTCACGCTGAAAACAGTCAAGGCCCAAAAGCCTCAGGAAGAAATTTTGACCTTCCCCCTAATTGCCTAAAAAGAATTTAGATGGAGGGCCTGCTCCCAGAACAGAGCTTTCGCCAGAGATACCTGCAACAAATACGGGCTAGGTGTGGTGAGGCAGACTCTCAGAGATCAGAGTCCACTGTGTCCCATTGTCTCCGCATGGTCCAGCAAACATCTATTTACCAAATATTTGCTTTTCCATCTTCATGTTAATTGCCTTCCTTTCCTATGAAGTCCCAAACCCCTAACCTCCAACATCCTCTTTCGTCTTTAACTGGAAATGGTATTTAATGTAAGGATTCCAGCTGTTTTGGCAAGTTACTCAGTTTTCCTGGATCTCTCCCATGTACACATGTTACTAAACTTTTGTTTGAATTTCTCTTGTTAATGTCTCATGTCAATTTAATTCTTAGACCAGCCAGAAAGAAAATTTCCTCCTCCATGACAGTGAATAAATGAATGAATGGACTTAGTTAAGGGGAGTTGATGTTGCACAGTGGTTAAAAGCATGGGTTTTAGTAGCATAGACATATTTACACTACCAACTGTAAAACAGATAGCTAGTGGGAAGTTGCTGTATAGCAAAGGGAGATCAACTCGATGATGGGTGATGCCTTAGAGAGCCAGGACAGGAAGGGTGGGAGGGGGAGTCGCAGGAGGGAGGGGATATGGGGCTATATGTATAAATACAGCTGATTCACTTTGGTGTACCTCAAAAGCTGGTACAAGAGTGTAAAGCAATTATGTTCCAATAAAGAGCTTAAAAAAAAACAAAACAAAACACGGGTTTTAGAGGCAGATAGACCTATGCTCAAATCCTTGTTCCATTCATCAGCTTGGTAAAGTTAGTTAACCTAACCCTTAGTTTATTCATCTTTAAAATGAGTGCTTATAAGACTTTTGCAAGAATTAAATGAGATAAACATAGTAGAATAAGCATTCATATATGGTAAGTATTCTTTTTATAATTTTATATTCTGAATTTCCTGGACAATTTAATTCCTTCTGGGTCTTTAAACTCACTTCATTGCTTTACAAGCCCTGCAACTGGACCCTCAGGCTTGATCAGGCAGGGGTTTTGATTACCTCCACTTAAACTGATAAGGGACTTACCGATAATGTATATAATAAGAGCTATATCTGCTCTGAGTTCCCTGCACACTGAACACAGGCATAAGGCTTGCCCTCTCTGAGGGGCTAGGTCCATTTGGGAGATCAAGTTATAACTGCAGGGGTTGCTTAGAAAGCAAAGCTTTAAAAGAAGGAAATCCAATATTGTTACAAGGATGTTTTCAACAAGGTAGTATATATCCATTGGGGACATTTCCACTAGAATAGGTCACATCCAAGATTTTTTTTGTTACGCCTTTCTCTTGAGGCAGTATGATCTTGGAGTTGTAAAGGTCTTTGGAAGTCATGGTTGATGTAGGGAGGTAAGACAGATACATTGTCTCAGGTGGCCAGCTAATTATTTTGGTACTGTCTGTGTGGGTTTAGCAGTTTGATCCTTGGATTTTCCATCCAGAAACTCCATTTTGTTAGTATATCCCAAACTAAACAGACTCCAAAGACGTGACCACAGTAACTAAATTCATAAAAGATTGATGTACAACCCAGGGTACAAGTTTATTTATTTATATTGCAAAATACAACTGCCAGTATATTTTCTTTCTATAGGAAATCTATTTAAAAGCCAAATTAAAATAATTAAAGTTGCTTGGTAATCATGAGATCAAACAAATGGGTGTTCATGTCATCTAGCTATGATAACTTGAGGCACTCATCTCTGCTCTAGAGATGTGTCTGCCAAGGAACTGACTACTTGAATCCATGCTGATCAGGGCTCCCTCTCCCCAGGACTGGGGAATGCCATGAGCAAAGTCAGGGAAGCCAGAAATTTCATTTCATGGTGTGTATAGGGAATCCCATTCAGAGTGTGTAATGTTCAAGGGTGAGCTGAGAGGAAGAAAGCAGACAGATGAGGCTGAAAAGGCAAATGAGACCAGATCATGGGAGGCATAAAATGGTAGAAGGAGTGACCAGGGCAGAGCAAAGAATTATTAAGTGGTACTAGAGAGCTCAGCTGTGGGTGGAAACCATGGATGCATGCAGCTATTCCAACCTATGCAATTGGGTCATTTTCTAGAGCTTTCTGGGTACTCTTGGGCAGACGGTAGATGGTTAAGTTGATCCAGAGTTAGGAGTATATGGAGCAAATGCAGTGGAAAAACTGGAAGATTTTCAGGATATGTTTATAGTGGCAAAAGGAATGAACCCTGAGATTTCTACTAAGTGAAACCATGAAGGATAATTAGCAGAAAAGTGTGGGGCAGAGGTCCTGATGAGGTAGAAGGCAAGTCTGAATATCTATCCCCACTACAGTCAATGAGCATCTTAAGGACAGGGACCAGGTCTTATTCACTGTATCCCGAGTACCTAAGACCATGTTCGGCACATTGTAGGCATGTTAGAATGTTAGGTGCATGCACAGAATGCATGTTAGAACTAAGAGCTCCTGCCTCCGTTCTTAACATACAGTAATTTCTCTAATAGATAAACTCCCTAGAAGGTAGAAATGCCACATTTACTCATCCCTAAATGTTTTTGGCATTTAAAAATATCTTAATTTTAAAACGAATAATTACTCTTAACTAAGAGCAGATTTTTCAAATTTTGACAAGTCTCCCAAAACTAATAACAAGTAACAGCCACCACCATTTAACTGAAGGTCTGCCATGTACCAGACGCTGTGCTAGGGCTTTATCCTTATCTCATTCAATTTGCATGACAACTCCGTAAGGCAGAAATTATTCCTATTTTACAGAAGCTAAACCTGGGACTTAGGAGAGGTTAAAGAACTTGTTCAGAATCACACAAGTAAACAGAAGACAAGATTTAAACCTAAGCCTGTTGAGCTCTAAAGACCACGCTTTTTCACTAAGCAGTGCTAACTAAGTATGTCCCCAAACATACACACCAAAAATATATCTGGGGTTGATTTAGACCTGTCCAATCTGGAAGCCAAAGCAGGAACGATGATGCTAGTTTTCCTCTTTGGACCTCAGACCTCTAGGGGATCAAGAAAAATAGTGAAGAAGGGGTACACAAGCTACTATCATTGCCTTTTAAAAAATAGAATAATATGTTTACCTATGGAAAGGCTGAACAATTTTTTAGCAAACTAAAAATCTGGGTCTTTTGCTTTTGGTTGGAATTACACTAACTCAAAGCATTGGCCTTGGTCATTTCAGGTTCATCCAAGCTGACTGGCAGTTAAGATATGTATTTGATTAATTTTTTAAATGGGCAATGCTTTTGATAAACTAATTAAAAGGACTGCTATTTTCTGATGTAGTTCCTTCTGAAAAGCTAAATGTCTTTCACACACTATCTTATTTATTCCTCCAAGGAATTCTAATAATTGTATTATTATTATATTACATTAATGTAATACAGATCTTCCTCTGCTTACAATGGGGTTATGTCCCGATAAACCCATCATAAATTGAAAATATCATAAGTTGAATATGCATTTAATGCACTTAACCTACTGAACATCATAGCTTAGCCTAGCCTACCTTAAACGTGCTCAGAACACTTCCATTAGCCTACAGTTGGGCAAAATCATCTAACACAAAGCCTCTTTTATAATAAAGTGCTGACTATCTCATGTAATTTATTGGATACTGTACTGAAAGTGAAAGGCAGAATGGTTGTGTGGGTCCAGGGTGGTTGTAAGTGTATCAGCTGTTTCCCCTCGTGGTTATGTGGCTCATGGGCCGTGGTTGCCCCTGCCTGGCATCACGAGAGAGCATCATGCAGCATATCAACAGCCCAGGAAAGGGTCCAAGTTCAAAAAGTATGGTTTCCACTGAATGCGTATGACTTTTGCACCATCATAAAGTCCAAAAGTTGTAAGTAAAATCATTGTAAGCCAGGGACATCTGTAATCATTATAATAATGCCATTTTCCATTTTTCAAATGAGAAGAACTGAGTAACAGAGCTCTAGTAAGTTTATCAAGATCATATAGCCTGTAACTGGCAGAACTGGTATTCAAATTGAGGTATGTCCGATTCCAAAGCTTTGCCACATAGTTGAGTTCTACAGATTAATGGAGGTCCTATCGTTTGGTAGGCACATGGGGTTCTAGGATGAGTTAAGATACTGTTCAAGAGACTTATAGTCTAGTAGTACATTTCAAAACTTGGGGTGTCAGAGAGAGTAATAAAGGGGTGCTTGGGGGGGGCCTCTGGGCCCCACTGGATGGGATTCTGTCCCATTTCAAATAGCCAAGGCGTCCAGAGCATGAACCCACTGTTGGGGGCAGGAAGCAGCAGTGATTTTATTTTATTTTTTTAAAGGCTCTTTATTGGAATGTAATTGCTTTACACTGTTGTGTCAGTTTTTGAGGCACACCAAAGTGAATCAGCTGTATTTATACGTATATACCCATATCCCCTCCCCACCACGACTCCCTCCCACCCTCCCTATCCTGGCCCTCTAAGTCATCACCCATCATTGAGTTTATCTCCCTATGTTATACAGCAACTTCCCACTAGCTATCTGTTTTACAGCTGGTAGTGTCTGTATGTCAATGTTACTCTCTCACTTCGTCCCCGCTTCCCCTTTGCCCCCCCCACCCCATGTCCGCAAGTCTGTTCTCTATGTCTATTTCTTTATTCTTGCCCTGTCACTGGGTTCCTCAGTTCTATTTTTTTTTTGATTCCATATATATGAGTTAGCATACAGTATTAGCAGCAGTGATTTTAAAGCAGCATGGCATGCACACTCACATCCTCTTTAAAACAAAACCCAAAGCCACATTTTATAAAGCAAAATTCCTGCAAATGCAGATTAATGAAGTACAACTGAGTGCTCATACAGAAGCTAACAAAGGAGAAAAACCATCGGTCATGTGGGGTTGTCAGAAAAGGATTCTGAGAGGCAATGTAAACCACGGGGTGCTCCTTGCCAGTTAAGATACCATGCTTTTCTGTTTCTCTTAGTAAAGGTCCTGGTATTAAAATTTAAAAATAAGAAAACCTTTCCACAAATTCATAACTTCTTGAGTCCTATGAATCTATAACTCAGACGTTTCTAAATTGTAATCTTTAAAATGAGAAGTTGCCAGATCTTTCTCAGTATTTATACCTCTGTATTTATATTGTTTGCTTTTTTTTTTTTTTTTATCAGAGTTGACTATTTTCTGAAATCCATTTTTGGTTCTACAGAAACAAAAAGGAGCTGACTCTGGATTTCGTAGATGTAAAGACCGTGGAGCTTAAATGTCCAAGCTTACCTAATAACATTTTGATGGAAGGTTTTTTATTTTGTTATGCTTTGACTTTTAAACTTAAAAAAAATTAGAGTTAAGGGTGAGGCCAGTGTGCCCTCAGGGTGTTATTGTGTGCTCCGTATCACACAGAATCTTACTAACACATCTATGGCTTTTGCCACATTTCTTTTGAAAACTTCAGTCTTATAGGTTATAAAAACAGCCCCCAGTAAGCTGCTGCCTTTACTGTGTGAAACGGACTGCGCCAAACATTTCCCTTTGCAAATAAACCCAAATCAGCACACGGATTGAAGGGTGAAAAAGACACAACAAAAATACCAGAATAATCAAGCAGAGCAATCACAAAGCAATGTGATCCTCACCGAAGACAAAAGCAATTCACTTGTAGCAAACGCAGCTGCAGTTAATAGCATTGAGTTGTATCAAGAGCAGATAGGAGTTCCCACACATGCCAGATTTTCATGATTTCAGTAGAGAAAACTCCACCGTCTACTTCATTCAGGGCCAAGAGTAAAGTCAGGCAAATGGAAAATATGCTGGAAACTGTGTTGTGACTCTCCAACAAAAACATTCCTTCTCTTTTCATTTTAACTATTTGAGACAGTCAAGCTCTGGAGCTAGCAAAGGAAGAGTCAAGTCACCACTTACCCTTGGGGCAAACCCGCCCTGGGAGTGTTTTACTGTAATTGCTTTCTGAGATGCCCGGCAGTTCCAGAATATGGTTACCCTTTCCAAGCCTTGGGGCATCTGCGCAGCAAATGCTGCCAACTTCCAGTCACCTGGTAATGGTGTCCATTTGTGGAAGGCACGTTGTTTTCAGGTTTCATTCCTGGCTTAGCAGTGTAAGCCCCTGTATTATTGATGAAAAGATAGCCAGATACCCCAACTGGGTATGACTGTGTGTGAGGGTGGGGGGCGGTTTGTTTTTACATCTGACCCCTCAGCAGAGAAATTGTGCTAAGGCTGGGGAAGTCTTTAATTCCACTCCCCAAAAAGAACAGAATAAAACAGAGAAGGAGGGTCAGCAAGCCGGAGCTCAGCCTAAGCCTTTTAAATCCAGCCTCTCCGTAGGTTAGGGACTTTGTTTCTTTCTTCACTGATTTCCCTAGATTCTGGATTCAATTCCTGACCTTCCAGTCAAACCGCAAAGGCAGTTTAGCTTTGAGGAGCACTGTATCACTGAGTCCTCTGCATCTGAATGGCAGTCATGGAATGGCAGTCACAGTTGCTCCTTGCTAGTTGCTTCTAGGATTGCCCTAAATATCATATGTTTTCCACTTCTTTTTCAAAAAGCTCATTTGTTATTAAAAAAAAAAAAAAAAGTGTGTCCATATTTTGATTGCTTGTTATAAATAGTCTTTTCCTCCTTCATGTAAAGTTCAGCAAGGTCAGTACCAAGGCCATGGCTTTTATTCTCCATGTGGCATCTCTCTATGGCATTCATCTTAATAAATAGAAATAGCTTTGCATTTGGGTCATACCTTTCTACAGTAAGTATCTGTGTTTAAACGATCATCTTGGTCACTTTCAAAGCCACTTGGGAAGGCAAAAACAGGGAATCATAGACTCAAGAAGAGGAAATGACATAGCCAGATCAAGTTCATGCGAGCACAAAACCTGGATCCAGGTCTGACCATTGGTCCTGAGGCAGGAGACAGATGGGCCCCAGGCTGAGCAGCTGGAGTTCATCCCCTGTGGACAGATACTCCAAAATAGCAGGAGGGAGAAGCCAAGCCCTGCCCAGATAAAAGACAGAGACCACATATTTCTCTTCCTTAAAGTCAAGGAGACTTTCCCAACTATACATGCACAGAAAGGCTTCTTGAAGGTGAAAAAGTAAAGGGGCATCACCTCATAGTAAGTGATGTCAACCTACCCATAGGCCTCTTCGCTAGAATCCATCTTGGCTGAGAGATGCGTGCACACACAGGAGGACCCTGAGATAAACCACATACAGACTCAGAACCAGGTAAAGCAAGATGACTAGCCAAAGGAAACTCAGAAGAAATGCCCCATAAAAGTGATTCAAACCACCATGAGGGCACGACTCTCTCTCTCTCAGCCCGCCTGTGTGTCTATCCACATGTACCCTTTTCCTCCTAATAAACACTTTACTTATTTCACTACTTCCATCTCTCTGTGGAAATTCATTTCTACACAGCTGATGGGCCAGGGCCTCGTCACTGGCCACTGGTCCCTAGTGGTCTAGTGACTCGGATTCAGCACTCTCACTGCCATGGCCTGATTTCAGTCTCTGGCCGGGGAATCGAAATCCTGCTTCAAGCCACTGCAGGCCAAAGTCACCTGGGACCAGTCCTACAAGGCCATACTTTCCCTACACTCCTCTTTAAGATGCATTGTTACCTAGAGTTACAGCCTGGAAATGTACTGAATACCATGACCTGTATCTTAACTATTCTCTATTTCAAAGTAAACTCAGCGTGAGTTCTGTGCAAGTTTTGTTTGCTTATTTTGTTGTTGTTGTTTACTTCAGCTTTCTTATTAAAAAACATTAATCCCACCCACTCACCTATCTCAGAGGCATTTTTGAGTCAACTGAGGTCTATAAAAGGGCTTGGAGAAAGGTAAGTGTTATGATTAAGGTGAGCAGAACAACGGTCCCGCAAAGATGCCCACATCCTAATCCCTAGAACCTGGGAACATGTTAGGTTCCATGGCAAAGGGGAATTAAGTTTGCAGATGGAATTCAGGTTGCTAGGCAGCTGGTTTTGAAAGAGGGAAATGACCCTGGTTTATTCAGGTAGGTCCAGTGTGATCACAAGTATTCTTACATGTGGAAGAGGAAAGCAGAAGGGTGAATGTCAAAGGGACAGGATGTGAGAGAGATTTGCCCACCCATTGCTGACTTTGAAGATGGAAGGAGGCACAAACCAAGGAATGCAAGCAGCCTCTAGAAGATGCCCAAGGTAAGAAAACGGACTCTCTCCTAGAGCCTCCAGAAAGGAACATATCCCCTGCTCACACCTCGGTGTCAGCCCAGTGAGATCCATTTGTGTTGTTTTAAGGCACTAAATTTGTGGTAATTTGTTACATAGCCATAGGAAACTAATGCAGTTATTAAAATGTTTGAACTTCTAAGGACTGAAATACATTCTCAATGTTTATAAGAGCCGAGCGAAATACAGTGAGTTGTTCCCCAGTGTCTGCCTTGTGAGTCCACGAAACATCTAGTAAGACCACAGCGCTGGCAAAAGCACACAGCCAGCCAGAAGTGGTAAAGCCCTGACTGGAGCTGCGCCCAGGATACCCTGAATGGGGTGTGTGATACCCTTCCCCACTGTTAGCTGGGAACACCCTTTCCCATCTGCCCCCCCCCCCAACTTTGCTATCACCAAGGAGTGGACGGGTGATCCTCCTCTTGCTTGTTGCCCCTCCCCCAGAGCTGCGTCCACTTTGTCTCTCTCTTTCAGTTCCCCCGCTATACTTTTCAATCCCCTCCAGTCTGCTCTCAGCTCATTTCCCAGGCAGCAGGAGTCAGAGTGCTGTGATCCGCCCTGGGGCCAAATCCCTAGGGACACCTCTGCCATCACGTTCCAGATTCAGGAACGGGGCAGAGTAACTGAGCAACTTCATCCTTACTCTATTCTTGTTGGAAGATCATGCCTGCTTCACATCTCATCAGAGGGCCTCCAGGGACAGAGGCAGAGTAAATGCCAGATTTGAAAATTATTTTCCTCCAGCTGTGCATTAATATTGCATCCCAATCTTGCCCCAAAGCCTGCTCAAGATGAAAAGCTTGAGGAGGTTCCAAAGATGGATTGGAGCCAAACTGATTTTTGTCCACATCTCCAGCTCCCCCTCCCCCAGCAGCCTTATCATTAAAATGACAATCCTGCCCCAGAGAGTCCTCTATTCCTGCAGATTTACACACACCCAGCACCCCAGCCAGGCCTCTGAGGCTTTTTCCCGGTCAATTCAGCTTCCACAGGAACATCCACTCTGACCCACATTCCTGGAACCGTTTCTTTTGCAAATCAGCAGGTTTTAAGCAAAACAAGGGCACATTTCAGGACATTGAACTACGCAATTAGCTGAGGGTAAATTTGGCAAAGCATCTGGTCTGCTCACCAAAATGGAAATACAAAAAAAAAAAAAATGCAGCTTTTAAAATTAAACATTAACTGTGTAAGGTTAATTCTGTGCAAGTCTACTTGAAATGGCACAGAGCGGCACTGGCTCTGTACAGGGGGTGGAGGGCCTGGGATTCCTGGGGCTGCTTGGGAGAATCACCCACGGATTGGGGCAGATGCTGAATCCGGGGACAAATATCATTCAGCGGTGCCAGAAAATGACAGTGCATAGCTGATCATCTGTTGCCATCTCCTAACGTCAACTTCCAGCAGGTTTTAGCACTTTACCAACAGCAAAATTAGAATTGTGCATTAGAATTGTGAAAAGGACACGCTGGATTAATCAAATTAAAGATATACTCCCTGATCCCTTGGATCTTAAAACACATATCCTATGTAGAAACCTTGTACCACTCTTCCCTTGTATAATGCTAGGTCAAAAGCACAGGTCAGTGAAACGATAGAAGGACAATGAAGAGAAGAAAGCGGTGGTGGCAAACACATTCACTATCAGACCCTTTGAGCCACTTCCATTTCATGAATGTTTTTCTTGAAGTTTTGTAATCTCCCCACTCTGAGAATCAGAAAGGCCAGTTTGACATAATATTTCCAAACACTGGAGTGAAATAACACAGGCAAGGTTTTCAGGGGAAGAAGCAGGGGAGCATGGAAGTCAATATTATCTTCTCCCTGCTTTTGCAGCAATAGGCAGACCCTAGAATAGAAATTGTGAATCAGTTAGGAAAATCATAACTGTTCTTCTCTTATCCCTCATTCTGCTCATCTGAGGAATTCTTATGTAATTACCCACCAGCTGACTTTACAGTATGACCATCCTTTTTGGTCCAAGCCAAACTATTCCGAACAATATGACAAACGGGTAGAAACAGAATTTCAGTAGTGATAGCTGTAAAAAGCAATGAAACTGGGACATCTGTAGAGACATGGATGGACCTAGAGACTGTCATACAGAGTGAAGTGAGTCAGAAAGAGAAAAACAAATATCATATATGAACACATATATGCAGAATATAGAAAAATGGTACAAATCAACTGGTTTGCGAGGCAGAAACAGAGACATAGATGTAGAGAACAAACATGTGGACACCAAGTGGGGAAAGGGGGGAGGAATGGGGGGGAATGAATTAGGAGATTGGGATACCAAATTGTACACTCTAAATATATGCAGTTTATTGTATGTTAACTGTATCTCGATAAAAGCTCTTAAAAAAAAATGGAATTTCCATAGTGATAAATACAGAGTTGGTGACATGAAAAAATATCAAAGCACTCAAATAGAAGCTGGAAACTAAAAATGTCACACAGAGGAGAGGGTCCTAGTGGACCAAAAACTGAACAAAAGTCAGCAGGTCTTTAAAGGACAAGGATAATACTTGGGAGGCCAAAAACAAGACCAGACCATGTATGTGCTATACAAAGTGGGTGGAGTTAGCTACATGTGGCTATTTACATTTCAATAAATTAAAATTAAAACTTCAAATTCAGTTCTTCGGTCAGCCTAGCCACATTTCAAGTGCTCAACAGCCACACGTGGCCAGTGGCTACTGCATTGGACAGATCTAGAACTTTCTCATTACTGCAGAAAGTTCTATTGGATGCTGCTATCTAGAGATAGAGAAGCCCTAGAAATAGTCTGGACAAGTACCACCAACATCATTGGAAAATAAAACCTTTGAAAGAGGCATTAAGACTAAATTAAGTTTCTTAAACTTTGAAAGGAAAAAGTTGAGGAGTGACTTTGGGCTTTAAAACTATGTTAACTGCTGAGAAAAGACCAGATGCTTTCCACTTGTTTGAAGAGCTCCAACAGGAAGCTTGTAAGTTAGTTATAAAAAACCTCTAATCATGAGGTGACTGGACACTGGAAGAGACTAGGAAGGAACACTGCCCAATTTGTATCCTGGGAAAGATTTAAAAATAGAGTAGCAACATGACATCTGGATTGACTAGAATGAACTTCGTCTTAATCACCAATTTGCTTTGATCAGTTCAAGTCCAGGATATAGAACACTCACGTGACAGGCACAAAGGAGGGTGGCTGCATGAATGCTGCAGGTTTTTGTTTTGTTTTGATCCATTGTACATACAGGGACTAAAATCCCAAAACACAGCCTGAGATCTTGACCTCAAAGTCTGGCTACTTTTAGGGACTCCCCTGGCAGTCCAGTGATTAGGGCTCCATGCTTCCACAGGTTCTATCCCTGGTCAGGGAACTAAGATCCCACGTGGTGCAGTCTGGCTACTTTTGCTTCACCCCACAGTCTCCTTTGTTTCCAAAGGGAATTAGAAAATCTCGCATCAGGCTTTCCTTTAAGCAGCCCATTGCATCTTCTTTGAGAAGCTGCAGAGAAGAGCTTGTGGTGACCTCAGATGCCCTGACTAAATTAGCATGGCTATAGTGTGGGTCAAGGGTAAGAGCCTGGGTTTTGGAACCAGACAGCCCCAGATTCAAGTTCTAGCACTTCCTCTTACCAGCTGGGTAATCTTGGGCCAGTCTTTTAACCTTTGTATTAGATATACTCTCTTCATTGCAAGTAATATTTTCTTTTTTAAAAAATGGAAAATTTATTGGTTTGTGTGCTTGAAAAGCCCATGGGTCTGCTCCCCTTGTATAAGGAATCTAAATTTGGGGGGTAGCTCACTTACAATACTCCTCTTTTGTCACCAGTTTTGTTTACTAGTCTCTTCTGGTGGCAACTGACATAACCCCAATCCAAACTATCTAATGTAAATAAGAACTGCATAGATTCATGCAGCCTGGGGTGGTTCAAGAGTACAGCAAACTTCAGACATGGTTGAACCTAGGGACCCAAATGATATCTTTCTCTTCATCCCCAGACAAACTTGTTCTATATGGTGAGTAACATGACTACCAGAAGCCAAGCCCCACACTTAACCTGACAAGCCCCCAAGTGACAAAGATCATATCTTCCCTTATAGAAAATTCCCAGGAAAGTTTCTGATTGGCCCATTCTGGGTCAATGCCCATTTATGGGTCAATCACTAACCAAGAGGATGGCGCTCTCTGATTAGTCAGGTCTGGGTCACATGTTCATCCTTTTGCCTAAGGGTGGATTGTAATCCCAAACCCAAACTGCACTGGATAAATTACTCACAGGAAAGAAGAGTCTTGTGTACTGTATGGTCCATAACAACGTGCTCACTGCAACTTCTCAGACTTGGTTTCCTCATCTGTAAAAAGGGGATAGAATATTTTTCTCATAGAACTATTATGAGATTAAATGAAGTAACTTATGTAAAGCATCTAGCATATTGCTTGAAAGATGGTAGCTAATATTTTTGCAGAACAATCATCTATTATTTCGTTTAGGACACTTGGTGGCTTTGTGATCTGTCAACTTGGCCAGGCTGAACTATATCTTTCAGAATTCCTTTTCCTGTGTGTCTCTGGTTAGACTGAGCTGCAAGAGAGAGTCACGGGGTAGAAGTGAGGCAGCAGCCATTCTGTAGCTCATACACATTGTCACTTAATCTGCTGGCTCACTTAGTTGGTGTGGGAGCAGCAGTCATGCCTACAAGAGTTCCACCTTCCCCTGGAAGCCTCTTCAGCTTCTCTGACTACTGGGCCAGATGTGTGTTTAGCTCTGAGATAGAGGGCACATCTGCTCCTGCAGGACACTCATACCATCAAGTCAGAGGCAGGGAGGACTGACATGGGTTTCAGTCCTTCTTGGGCTCCACCTCATGCTTGTGGGTTCCAGCTTGTCCTTGTTTTCTACTTTACAGCCACCTTCCCTTCCCAACTATCTTCGTGGAAGACTTCAAACTCAAGCAATAGACATGAAAGAAAACAGCCTTACAGAGACTCTTTAACAAGCCCCCATAACTGTGCAAGGTCAAATCCCCCCTGCCACCTCTCTCCTCTCTCTCTCTCTCTCACATACACACACACACACACACACACACACCCCTCTAATTTGTTCTGCCTCTCTCAGTGGACCCTGACTGATGATACCAGAGCCTATTTTTTCTAAACTCCCCACAATCTCCCTTTTGAGCTTAAAGGAAAGAAGACTCTTTAGAAATTGTTTCAAAAGGAACACAAATTAGGATAAAACTAGAGCTAACTTAACGTAAACTTAAACGTAAATAATAATTTAAAAAAGAGAGTTAAAAATAATAATAATAAAAAATACCGTAGCATCAACCACATTCAAACCACCCCACCCTCCTGCCCAGATGCACAGTAAATGAAATAAATGGGACCAGCACCCTTTATTAACGATCCTGCATTGGCTTGTATTTGCCCAAGGTCAGTAGCAAAGCCCATGCAAGAGGCAATGAAATGTTGGGCCAAGGGGATAAGTTCAATTACTTTAATCAAGCAGGAATCCTATTCTGTCTAGTTACATATAAGCGTAAGGCCAGTGAAAGAGCGTATCCACGACACCTGTGTATATGCAATGTGGGAATTTCTTGCCACGTACCTCTCAGCACTTGGAGACTTGGCTGGGTCCCCAGTGGCAGCTGCCCAGGACAGTGTTCTCTGGACTTCTGCATCCCTGCCCCCTCTATACAGGAAGCAACAAAGCAGTACATGCTGCTCTCTTCTCTGCTCTGTAGGGAACTCATAATAGGCAACGCTGGCTAAGAAAGGAAGTATTCCCATCCCGTCACATGAACCGCCATGGTGGATTCAGGAAAAAGTGATTTCACTTTGAATCTCCATCAAGGCATCTCTCAGGATAGGGAAACTCATTGGCTTCTTAACCTTCCCTCCTAATTCTGTCTTCAAATCTGTCTTGTTTAGATGCACCCACCTGAAATTTACCACTAGTGTCATTTATTGTGGACCCAAGTCACAACCATATGAGATAGTTTAATCATCTTTTTGTCTTGTAACAGTAAGTAGAGATGCTTCCAGTCAGGAGTGGGAGGTTTACTGGCAGCTGGTGGGGCTTTGGAGGGTGAGGGTATCGGGGAAAGGAGCTCAGAGAGCGGGGGCAATAAGTGGAAGTTCCAGGAGCCAATATGGCATGAGTGCCTTACGTTGCTCCGGTGCTGTGCAGGGCTGTCAGTCAGGGGGCCTCTCAAGGTGTGAGAGGGCACCCTAGGAATGTAGAAAGGCCCTGAGCTTCCCTCTGCCACAGCTCGGCCTAAGGCCACATATCCTGCCTGCCTTTAGCTCAGTCATTTCATGGGTCACGTCAGGGGCGGGGCCCAGGTCCTCTGTGATGATAGGTCAGATGCCTCTGGCTTCCTGACCCCAGTCCTTGACCTCATCTCTGATTCTAGCTGCAGCCTATACCGGCCTCATCCTGATAGCATCTTGTCTCAAGAGCAGGCCTGCGCCTCTTGCCTCCTCTGTTTGAGGATTTCTGTGATGCTGTGGACACGAGTGGGAGCCCCCCTGAACTCATATATGTACAGCCTTGACACACAGGGGAGCAAATGCCTCCAACAGAACCTTCAAACAGCGGGCAACAAGAGCTGATGACGAATGCCTCTCTGGCTGATCAGCAGGTGGACAATCCTGGGTGGGATTAAGCTCCATTTACAGAGCCATGACCTGGATAACACACCTATATTTGCTTTTTTCCCTTTTCCCTCCCTTGCCCCAGTGCCTTGCTTCTGCTCCCTGGAGTCACCTCCCATATAGATTATACACAATCTCACATCTTGGGCTTTAGCCTTCTAGAGAGGGGACCCAGGATAGGAAAAATAACATTTCTGTGTAATCTCAACAAACCCCAGGGCCCCACAAGGCTCAGTCTTGGCAGAAAGTCCAGCAAACAATAATGGCATCATGCTAAGGGTATTGAACCTTTAGTATTTATAAAGACACATCAGATATATATACTACCAACTGTAAAATGGATAGTCAGTGGGAAGTTGTTGTGTAACAAAGGGAGTCCAACTCGAGGATGGAAGATGCCTTGGAGGACTGGGGCAGGGAGGGTGGGGGGGACTCGAGGGGGGGGCGTCAAGGAAGGGAGGGAATATGGGGATATGTGTATAAAAACAGTTGATTGAACCTGGTGTACCCCCCAAATAAAAAAAAAAATCTATGTACTTCTATAACTTTAATAAAAATAAAAACAATGAAAAAGCCAAAAATAATAATACATAAATAAACAATTGTTACATGAAAAAAAAAAAAAACAAAAAACAGATGATTGAACTTGGTGTACCCCCCAAAAAAATTAATTAAAAATTAAAAAAAAAAAAAGAGACACATCAGGGCTTCCTAGGTAGCGCAGTGGTTAAGAATCTGCCTGCCAATGCAGGGGACACGGGTTCGATCCCTGCTCCAGGAAGATCCCACATGTCGTGGAGCAACTAAGCCCATGCATCACAGCTATTGAGCCTGCGCTTTAGAGCCCGTGAGTCACAACTATTGAGCCCGTGTGCTGCAACCACTGAAGCCCACGCGCCTAGAGCCCGTGCTCCACAACAAGAGAAACCACGGCAATGAGGAGCCTGCGCACCACAACGAAGAGTAGCCCCCACTCACCGCAACAAAAGAAAGCCCGCACACAGCAAAAAAAAAAAAAAAGACCCAACACAGCCAATAAAATAAATTAATTAAAAAAAAAAAAAGACACATTGAAGAGGAGCCAACACTTTCTAAATAACCCTTGTCTGGGCCCCAAATCATCTCACAGCTACTCCACACCTCTTTGCATGCCATTCTTGCTCTTCTTCTTTTCGATCTCTTTTATTGTATGAATGTATTTAGCTTTTCTGGCTTAAATCTCTCTCTCTCTCACACACACACACACACACACATACACACCCCCCAATCCCATCTCTCTGCTGTCCTCCTCAGTCAGGAGGACAGCAGCAATCTTCTTCAGTGGTGGGGGCAGAATGGGGGGCTCCTACTTCCTCCTGATGGCCTCCTCCTTTGGTTCTTGGATGAACGTTAGACTGCAAGCTTCTAGGGCACAAACACAGAGGCTGGCTTGCCTAGTCCCTACAGCAAATCTGCAGGGAGACAACCTTTTTCCTGTAACGACACACATAGAAATGAGCATTTTTGTGCCACAGACCCAAGTAAATAGTTAAAACTGCCATCCCAAGGGCCAAGGGTCTCCCTATCTTGCTTGGCAGGGTCCCCGCTTTCTGCACACCAGCGTGTCAGGCCACCCCCGTTGGGAAGGCGCGCGGCGGGGGTTGCGGGGTGGTTGGCGGGCTACGGGGGCGTGTAGGGCCCCCACACTGGGGTGGGTCCCGACAACACGTGGAGAGCTGGCTCTCCCTTGGCTTCTAATGAACATGAGCCCTGCTTGATATTTTCCTGCACATTCCTACATTGCCCAACTGCCTCCCTGCCCCCATCCACACATTCCACAACACGACAATTAATTGTGCTCGGCTGTTGGGCAGGCAGCGCTGGTGTGCGCGGCCACGCCTGCAGGCTTGTTTTGTTCCCAGTTTAATCAGTGGGTGTCCCTGGCTGTCCCTCAAAAAGCAGACAAAACCAGCCAGCTGCAGACCCAGCCGTCAGTGAGCCCCGACACTGGCATTCGAGTGGCCACAAGAGAGCCCACACAGGGCCCGGAGAGGCCCCATTCTTCGCCTTTCTCCTCCTCACAATTGACAGGCTCCGAGGGAGGAAACGTGAGCGCTGGGCTTGGCAGCGGGGCAGGAGGCTCTTGTTAACAGCTTGCCTTCCTGTTTACACGGGGTCTGGCAAAACTGTTAATTTCTCTCACGGAGGTGACAAATGGGAAAACCAGAACGCCAGGGAGTAGCAGCCTGGAAAACAGCCTCGGAACGACTCCTTGAAGCAAAGCAGGAGGCTGAGGGTCAGGGGAGGACCACCTTGGGTTCCCAGGCCTGCCGAAGAGGACCTTGTGTGCGTAACTGTCCCTCCAAAAAGGCGCAGTGAGCCCCACCGTGTGGGCATGCCTCTCCTGCTGCTCTATTACCCACCAAAGTGGCCCATGACAGACACTGTGAAGTCCCTGTGGAGTGAGCATCTGCATTAGGACCTGTGGAGTCTGTCCCCATCATCCACAAGTGACCCCTGATCTGGGTCTGAAGCTGAAACCATGCCAGGAAATACACCAGGATTTGGTGGCCCCTGCCTGCTGTTTCCTCTTGGCATCCTAAACGCTGGGCAGTGTTTCTCCACTCTAGCTATACATTGAAAGCACCTGGAGAGAGTCTGATTTATTATTCTGGGAAGGGACCTGGACACTGATCTGTTTTAAAAGCTCCTCAAGGGATTCAAATGAGCAGCAGCCAGGGTTGAAGTGGTTAGGAAGGAAAAACTTTTCTTCCACCCTCTTAGATTCTGTACTGAGGGACTTCAGATTTAACTGACAAGTACAGATTAACAGGAGAAAAGGCATACAAACATTAATATTTTACATGCACGGGAACTCACATAAAAGATATGCCCTTACCAAGGAAAGAGGGTCTGGGCTTCAAGGGACAATAAATTATGGGGAAGTGACAAGGAAATATATGTGGAAAACTAGTGGAAGATAAGGGTAATTTTAGTAAGGTTTGCTTCTGCAGACTCATCTTGGTGCTGACTCTTGGTCATAAGAGTTGCTCTCCCTTTCCTGATATGGGAATGGGGATGTCTTCAAAAGAGAAATTTATGCCCTGCTTTAGGTAGATAAGGGGAGGGCAGAGAACTCTTCCTGCAACTATTGCTTCTCAATTGCCTTCAACTTAAAATAATCCTTATTCCAAAATGGCATATTTAGGGGTGGCATATCCTGATCCCCTTTAAGAAATACTAGTAAAGGATAAATTATTGTTGTCGTTTTCATTATTATTATTATTTTAAGTGCAATGCTAGCTTATTTCTAAAGGCTGTTTGTAGAGGTGAGGATGGAGGCAAGGAATGAGATGGCAAGGAAGTGAATTGCAACAGTCACAGCCCCCTGCTAGGGTGAACAACAGCCCTATTTGACTGCAACTGGGGCGTGGATTTGGGGAAGTGTTCCTGGGATGTGGGACTTTGGGTGCTGAAACCGAAAAAGTCAGTCCCCCCATCAGTAGCTCTGAGGGTGCCATGGGCTGTCTTTTACCGTGTGGGTTCCCTGGGCCCCTGAGCCTCTTGAAGAAAAGAGTGGAGTTATTCATGCCTGTGTTTCCCAGTATCTGCCATGCAGTAGGTGCTTGTTATCAGGTTCCCAATTTTGCTGCCTCCTGTTTAATTCAACTAAGGTCCCTAGCTGCTGATATATTAAATAGAAATGTTACCATGCTTTCATGGCCTAGAGAAAGACATAGTGTTATTTGTTCTAGAGAGAAAAGCAGCTTCAGAGTGGGTGGGTGAGCAGGTTGTAGGCTGAGCTTCGGGAGAGTAATTGCAAGCCTGTGGACACAGAACACCATGGCTGCAAACACCACAGAGGAATGGAGCTCTTCTCACCACAGATATAGAGCTCATTTAAATATCCCTATGCACACAATTCCCACAAAAAGTAGCTATTTTGGAAGTTTTGTCTCTTATGGAAGGAAAATCAAAATTCTCTCTCTCGTCTCTCCGCTTCAGTTTTACCTGGAGAGGATTTGTGGAGAGCACTGCAGCTCTCTACTTGGGCTCTTGGAAGACTCTCAAAGCCCGACAGGCAGGACCTTCCAAAGCTGACGACGGAGGCTTCCCCATCCCCCCACACTGTCCCCCGCCCATCCTCAGGGTGGGCACCCCAGGATCCTGCCCATCGCCTGTCTGGGAGGCTCCCACCATGCCCCCTTACTTCTACTCCTCCTGCAATGGTCAACTCAAGCCTACGCTCCTCCAGGAGGTCCTACCTGCCCTTCTCTCTTCTGGAATTTTCCAAAGGAAGCAGAGTCCATAGCGCACTGCCCAGCATCCCTCTGTAATCCCTCCTGGAAGTAACCAGGTAATTCATTCTGCCAACATTTCCTTTGCTGATATATTCTCTGCTCACCTCCGCCCACAGGCCATCAATCCTGGTATTCCTGGGACTATGTGAAAACCTGGGTGGCAATGGTCTGCCCACCTGCTCACCATATTATATAATCAGTAAGAAAGAAGTTGGGGGTGAGGGTGGGGGAGCCTGGTGTTGGTTCTGCTGCCATGATGCCCTGGGTGTGAGTTCTCTGTGTTGGGCATCCCTCCAGAACATCCAGGGCCACAAGCTATCTACCACCTCTGCTGCAGTCCCACTATGTTCTCAGCTCCCAAATCTTGGCCAGATCCTCAGCTCAGCCCCACTGGGAGCAGCAGAGCACCTGATCAAGAGCCTGACTCTGGAGTCAGCTATGCAGGTTCTGCCTGTGTGGCTAGATCCTCCTGATACTTTAATTTTCTCATCCATAAAAATGGGGATAATAATAGTAACGACTTCACTGCGTTACTGGCAGGATCAAGTGACCTTTTCTTAAAGCAATTAGAACAGTGCCTGAGACATAAGAAATGTCAGTTATTTACAAGTCCTTTAATAGAAGGGAGAGGAGCCACTTGATTTGTATGAGTCCTGTGTCCTAAACTTTTCCCATCTCTGGGTTTGGTCCTTACTGTTAGAGGCAGTTCTGGCCTCTCTAGGAACTTTCTACTCTAGCCACTCCTGGTTTTCCTTCTGTGCTATACGTCGCCTCCCCAGAAGGCCAGCCAGGACCAAGTTCTTATAAAGGCTGTCTTCAGTTGCCACCCTGATATAGCCTATTTCTAATTGTTTTGAATGTGTTAGTCTTGATCTCTCAAACCTCTGTGTGCTTCTTGAGGGAAGCAGTTCTGCTGTGTGCATTTTCTTTATCTCCCAACTATGCCTAACATAGTTCTAGGCACTGTCTGAGTGACACATTCGCACCTAGGAGAACCCAAAAGCAATTTCCCACTCCCCACTACCTAACGTCCATCAGATCAGAAGTAACACTGCAGGGACCCCCTAGACCTTGGACATCTGGGTCTGGAGCAGGCAGATTGACAAGTACATCTGCCTTGGATTTGGTAAATTGGGATTGTAGAGTGATAACCCACAGCCCTAGCCTCTGTCCACTCCCTGAGGTTTGGAGTAAGCCCAAATAGCTTTATTGGGAGGCAGACAGGGGAAGACACCAGCCAGAGCCAATAAACAGACATCCTCTCTCCCTTGGTTTGATTCCCTCAGCAGTGCACTGAAATAATGCTGAGCCTAAAGTCTGCAGTAATGAAATAGACACAGGTGATGAAGGGGCTCCAGGCTATAGAGAAAGTGCCCCAGCTCTGCTGCAATTCTCCATGGCCACCCATATTTTACTGGAAAGGGAGCTGTTTGTGGTGTCTCTAGGGTTCTTCTGGCATTTGAGAGCCTTTGCTGGAAAATGCTTTTAGATTAGCATTAAGTCTGTGTTATCCCTGAAAAGACTGGCTGAGTAATAAGTGAACTAACCCATCCTGTTTTCCATAAAGAATTCTAAATTCCTCCTACTTCTCTGAACAAAGTATCTGTATTCCCACCCATACTGTCAGCTACCCGCTGCAGAGGATGAAACCCCACCAAGTTCTGCTTTAACACAACTAACCGGCTATAGGCCGGTCCCCCCTTCCAGCCAGGGTCCTCCTCTCTGTGTCTGAGTTCTTGCTCTGCTTCACTATAGGGAAAGGCAAGTTAATGGGGCCGAGTCCCTCTGCCAGACGGGCTGAAACACCACACCCTACTGCAGTCAGCAGCCCTTGAGAAGAGTCCAGATGTTACATGCTTTGCTGTGCAGAAATTGTCAGCAAACAGCAAGGCAGACGGGCCCCCACTTGCCATGTGCACCATATTTTGCCTGGGCAGCCAGGCTCAGCCTGTCCCTTGCCTGAAAGGCCCTCCGTTCTCCTAGGTACCTGTCAATCCTACTATCTTTCATCACTCAGCCCTAGCTCCTTCTTCTCTTGTATCTATTCCTTCAGAATGCATTTACTGAGTACCTGCTGAATTTGAAGGAGTAGACTAGGGATGGGAATACAAAGATGAAATTCACAGGCCCTACCTGCAAGGAGCTTCCAATCTAGGACGCCTTCTCTGACCGCTGCAGCCCACTGGCACCTGCCCTTTTTTGAACTCCTCTGAACGTCACCTGGTCGGTCCAGCCTTGGCTTTTGTTAACATTATCCCCAACTTACAGTTGAGGTAACTGAGCCCCTGAGAGGTTAAGAGCACAGTCCAAGGTCACTGAGTCAGTTGGTAGCCCTTAAGTGCTCAATAAATTGGTCTTATTTCCCCAACTGGTCTCTAAGCTTCCTGGGAGGTGAACCAGACACTTCAGCTCCTCTACATACAGCTTTCCAGTCACTCGTTTGGACACATTAAGTGCCCAATAAAACCTGATGACTTTGGATTGCTCTTGGGTCAGCCCAAGGTCAGAGGGTTGCTCCACCTGGGACCCCAGACCAGACCTGCATCTTGAGAGGCTGAGTTTCTTCCTCATTGCTCTGGCCTCACCCCACATTCCCTCTGTGTGGCCTCCTTTTGAGAAGCAGCACCTTTCAGCCTCCAGAAAGGGACGTGCTCCTCACGGTGGCAGACAGACTTCACTTGCTCCAAAGGCACTATTCTCAGGACAGGCCCAGGTCAGAAGCCTTTAGGATGGGCGACCCTTACTTAAACAGGGGTTGGTTACAGTCTTCTTCCTCAAGGAAAATCAGGTTACCCTGATTTCTTTTTTCCCGTGAGCCATTTGTGGGGAATAGGAGATAATAAAGCTGACTTTTCCTCCAGAGGAACTTTTCGGGCAGTTCTTATAAGGGACTGTGGTCTTATCAGGAGAATGCAGTGAGGGAGGGGCCAGTGGAATTGTGGGAGCTCAAATGGACCCAGCCCCCCGTGGTGGGCTGGCCACAGTGAAGTCACCAAGGACCCTGTGTTCCTGGGCCTCTGGCCAAGAAGGTCAGGCCTGGCTGTCATCCAGCCCAAAGCTGCTGAGATCATGCAAATGTCCACCCATAGACACGGCCTCACCTGAAATGCCACAGGGCAAAGTCTACCTCTGAGTGTTTGTTCTGCAAGGGCAGCTGTACCAGGCAGGGGAATTGAGGAAGCAGGAAGTGAGGACTCTGCATGGGAACGTTTAGATCTCAGGATTCAAGTCAAAAGATTTGAAGATTTGTTTGCTGTGTTTGTGGCAATTTAAACATCCATTTAATTCTCTCTCCAGAGTAAACTCCAGTTGGGAGAGAGGCCTCAGGAACTTGGATTTAAATCCTGGAGGTGGAAGAACAAGGAGGGAAGCGCTCAGAATAGAGAGAAAAGGTGCCCTGCCCCTCCAGACGGCAGAGGCGGTCAGCGTGGTGGGGGAAGCTGACAGATGAGGCCTAATGATGGCAAAGGGAAACAAGCCGACAGTAGGGCTATCTTCCTAGAGCTTGGAGTCCTGGAGGAAGGAGCAGCTTGCTGGCCCCAGAGCTGACATTGCTTTCGGGGCCAGGGAAAGGAGAGGACACCCTCTGGAAGACGACGCAAAGCCAGGAAGACTTCAGGATACAAAGGTGGAGGTCCTAGGGCTGGGGTGGGGATGAGCTTCCTCAAGGGCAGGGGAAGGAAGAGAGACTGGACAACTGGAGACACACTGGCAGCTGGTCAACAGGACCCAGGCTGGCCGGGCAGTGACGGCCAGGAGACAGCCTGCTTCTGGGGCACCAGACACTGCCTCTACCCAAACAGCACAAAGCTCCAGCCAACAGAAAAGCCACCTGGGCCTCCTCGCACACTTTCCTACTCAGGAGCCAGGCATGTGCCACCTCCTTCTGTCTCCCTGACCTCACTGACTACACTCAGCACAATGGCCAGATGCTCTCCAAATGCTATTTGCCTGCCATCACCTGGCAACAGGCAGAATGAGTAACTCTCACCTTTATTTTCATTTTTGTTTTCTTGATATAAAATTCCTTAGAAAGAACTCTGAAAGTGAGGAGGAGAAATCCTAACTTGGTAACACCACTGAATGTTTCCATTTCTCAGGGCAAATCAATCTCTGGATTTTTAATTTAAAAAAACAAAAAAGGGGAGGGAAAGAAAAAAGAATTCACTAAGGAAGCCATAAACAAAATGAAAAAATCTACAGAATGGGAGAAAATATTTGCAAACAATGCGACCAAAAAGGGCTCAATTTCCAAACAACTCATACAACTCAACAACAAAAAACAACCCAATCAAAAAATGGGCAGAAGACCTAAAGAGAGATTTCTCCAAAGAAGAAATACGAATGGCCAATAGGCACATGAAAAGATGCTCAACGTCACTAACTATTAGAGAAATGCAAGTCAAAACTACAATGAGGTACCACCTCACACCAGTCAGAATGGCCATCATTAAAAACTCTACAAATAACAAATGCTGGAGAGGACGTGGAGAAAAAGGAACCCTCCTACACTGTTGGTAGACATGTAAGTTGGCAGAATCACTATGGAAAACAGTATGGAGCTTCCTCAGAAAACTAAAAATCGAATTACCATATGAAGCAGCAATCCCACTCCTGGGCACATATCCAGACAAAATTCTAATTCAGAAAGATACATGCACCCCAATGTTCATTGCAGCACTATTCACAATAGCCAAGACGTGGAAGCAACCTAAATGTCCAACAGAGAAATGGATAAAGAAGATGTCACATGTATATACAATGGAATACTACTCAGCCATAAAAAAAAATGAAATAATGTTATTTGCAGCAACATGGAAGGGCCTAGAGATTGTCATGCTAAGTGAAGTAAGTCAGACATAGAAAGACAAATATATGATATCATTTATATGTGGAATCTAAACAAAATGGTACAAATGAACTTATTTACAAAACAGAAATAGAGTCACAGTTGTAGAAAAACTTATGGTTACCATGGGGGAAGGGAGGAAGAGATAAATTAGGAGATTGGGATTGATATATACACACTGCTATGTATAAAATAGATAACTAACTATATAGCACAGGGAAATCTACTCAATACTCTGTAATGACCTAAATGGGAAAAGAATCTAAAAAAGAGTGGATATATGTATATGTATAACTGATTCACTTTGCTGTACACCTGAAACTAACAACATTGTATATCAACTATACTCCAATAAAAACAAAACAAAAAACACATGCACCCCTATGTTTATAGCAGCAAGATTCACAATAGCCAAGACATGGAAACAACCTAAATATTCATCAGCAGGTGAATGGATAAAGAATATGTGGTACATACATACAGTGGAATACTACTCAGCCATAATAAAGAACAAAATAATGCCATTTGCAGCAACAGGGATGTAACTAGAGATTATCAAACTAAGTGAAATAAGTCAGAAAAGGAAAGACAAATACTGTATGATATCACTTGTATGTGGAATCTAAAATATGACACAAATGAACCTATGAAACAGACTCATGGACACAGAGAACAGACTTGTTGTTGCCAAGGGAGAGGCGGTTGGAGTTAGTAGATGTAAGCTATTATATTGGGCCAAAAAGTTCATTCCAGTTTTTCTATTTGGCCAACCCAACATATAGAATGGATAAACAATAAGCTCCTACTGTATAGCACAAAGAACTATATTCAATATCCTATGATAAACCATAATGGAAAATATTTTTTAAAAGAATGTATATATGTGTATAACTGAATCACTTTGCTGTACAGCAGAAATTAATACAACATTGTAAATCAACTATACTTCAATTAAAAAAAATAATTAACTGAAAATGGCCTTAACAAGAAGCTAAATTAATCCATGCAGTTTGAAAATGAAGATAAAAGTCTTAGTAAAGTTTGTACTTCCCCGAGATCACACGTGTGACAGGACCAAGTGACTTCCCAGTCTTGCTCACTACATCACACCATCCGGCCCCATTTTCAGGGAAGAGCTTAGCCCAACCACTTCTACCAGATCTAACCTGAGGCTGGAATATGCCACTAGCCTTTTTAGGCAAGTACCTTCTTATATACTAGGAGTTGCCTGTATAGTATATAAATTTATACAAAATAAAAATTACATGTGTGCCTGAAATAACATAAAGTGTATTTGTACATTTTCTGGAAAAATAAAGGGGGTGTTCAGCTTGGTCCTCTGGAGGTGCCCTGACAGAAGGTAAAAGAGGTGGCTGCCTGCATGGCTGGGCCTGACGTGACACAGAACTGAGCGGACCCCATGGTGCACATTCAGAGATAGGGTGTGGGGCTCGTAGGTTACCTTCCCAGTTCCAAGGCCAACACTTAACTCTATCGAGCTCTCTTCACTGCCTCTAACCAGTTCTCCCCACAACCCCTGAAGTCTCCTTACTCAGTTCTCCAACAGAGATACTCTATGAATCCCTGCCCTTGAGGTCAGACCTGCTGGCACACAGAAATCTAAGCACCTCTGGGGCTCTCCCACATGCCTGCTCTGCCCTATTAGCTGGCTGTATGGTTCTGGCAGTGAGGGATCTTACTCTCCATCTCTCCCGTGTTTCAGAGGTGTTTCTGCGATGAAGACCCAGGTTCCACTCTGACAACCTCACTCCCCCAACACCCACATCCACAGCACTTCTATCCAGCAATCCGGAGATTTCACAGGCAGGTGACAAACACAGGAACAGCTCGAGTCAGCGCCCCAGTTGTAACTCTCCTGCAAGCTACTACTTTGTTAAGGTGACAAATATGACTGTCTCTGGCACTTCAGGCTAAACATCAAATGAAGATGTGGAGTCCCTGATCCTTTCATTCTGGGGTGTGGGCCAGTGAAGCAGTGTGCTGACATACCCCCACCTCCTTGCTCCGTGCACGGCCCTGGCCCCCACAACAGCCTCTTTAGTAGAGCAGGCAGGAGGTAGCGCTGGCTACCTCTGCAGGGTGGTGTGGAAGACCACCAGGATTAGGGTCACCCCCAGCCAGGGATGAAATGGAAGGGAACTGGAAAAGCAGGAAACAACTCCAGCCTCTGCATATTGAGCAAAGCTGCTCCAAGCCTGGGCTCCCCGCAGCTCCGGGGCTGCTGTTACCACTAGAGACCCCTAGCCTTGGGAGCCAGACCCATCCAACCATCATACTGAGGGTGCTGAGGATTCAGTCTGAGTCAACAACACCTGGTTTATAGTGAGGACCTGCACTCTGACTAGAAAAGAAAAAAAACAGACATGGCATTTGAGAGACCAGCAGTAGGTGGGCCCCTGGGGAAGCTGGGGCCACCTGGCCCTCGGAGAGCAAGAACCTCTGTGAACAGTTGCCTCCATGCCTCTGGAGCTTGGAGGAGCCCCGTGGGCCACAAACTCCCGGCTCTCTCAGCCCTGAGTCATCACAGCCCCACCTGATCCTGCAGCCAGAAAACCGAAGCACTGAATTTCAACCAAAGGGCCTGAGAGCTCGAGAGGATTCAAATAGAGCCACTAGTGGGCAGTTTTGCAATGAGGCTAAGCAGAACAAAGCAGCATAGAGCTCTGCCAGGAATCAGAAGAAAAGAAACCCTCTGTTGGCGTCGGGGGGCCGGAGGCCCACTCTGCCTCCGGAGGCCTTGGCTTGGCACCAGGGTGAGGCTTCCCAGAAGTGTTTTGACAAAGATACTCCAGAAGTCTCTATGGTACTTCCAAGTTCACATGTTCATAGAATGTTAAAGTAGGAAAGGACATCTTGTGGGATTTTTGCAAGTTCTCTCTTCTCTGGGCCACAGTTTGCGTATGTGTATGAATTAAAGATTGGACCAGATCAGCAGGCCTCAACCCTGTCTGCACATGGGAACCTCCTAGGGATGTCCTGATCACAGGCTCCCGATGCTTGAGAGTAATCCAGGAGGCAGGTGTCGGGGAGTCAGTGGAGGAAGTGCTGCCACCAGTCTGGCTAAGATTTGGAAATTGTTTAAGTGGGGCGATGGGCAAATGGGCAGGGGTGGGGGGAGGAAATATTGTTCTGTTCACTCTGTTTATTAGAATAAAAAGTTAAAAAACCAAAACTACTGATACCCTAAAACGAGCTATGCCTGGGTCTCACCTGGAACCTATTAAATTGGAACGTCTAGGGGCTGGGACCCTGGCCCTGAGGTTTTCACAAGGGAGTCCCCAGGTGATCCTGCTGTGCGGGCAGGATTGGGAACACGGGGCTAAACACTCTCCGTGGTCCCCACATGCACCTGAGTGGCTGAGCCACCGCACCTTCCACCAGACATAGCAAGTCACACTCTGGTCCCATGTGTTTTAACGTCCTGCTGCAGGAGCCCTTCCTCTCAGAGGGGAGTGATGGGAGCTGCACTCAGAGCAGGGGGTGCTCTGCCAGGCCTTCACCGGGGTCTTCTAGTCAGTCCGGTCTGCCCCCGTTTATGGTGACCCCTCAAATTGGCTGCTCCCCGAGGCCTCCAGGACCATCTGCATCAGCTCAGGGAGGATGCAGGCTGCTCCTCTATGTGTATCAGGAAGCTCTGGGCAGGACCACTCCCTCTCACCCACACAGCAAACCTGAATTCAAGCCTCATTTACAGTCTCCTCATGTGACCACGCGGTCTGGCCTCCCACCTCTCAGAACACAGCGAGTCACATTCCTGTTGCATTTGGGTTGACTTCCCAGCAGACACTCAACATTTCTGGACTCCTTCCCAGCATCCTTTTTTTCCCCATTGCATTTCAGCATCTGGGACCCAGAAGGAGCAAAAGGCTCAGTTTGCATTTCCACACAGGATGCTCAGTTTCCTGGGGCCCCCAAGAGATTCCACCTGCTTTCCCTGCCCCCTCAGCCCAGAACCCCAACTGCAGCACCACCCCCACCCACATCACCTTCCGTGAGCCTAAACCACATGCTGGATTTTCCTGCTCTCTCCCTACTGGGGCAGGCGTTTACATTCCACACTCCGGCAAACTTCTCAGAAGGTTCCCTCCCTGTCCAATCCTTCGTCCTTTATCAATAACAAACCAGCTCTGCAAGGCAGTGGGGACCTTTTGGAAATGAAGGAACTTCTTAGGTCATGTTCCCACTTTTTCACATAGGTACTTCCGACTGCCTTTCTGGAGCTGAAGTTGTTCTCCAGTTTAGCATTTCAGGCCTTTCCTTTCTCATTTCCCATTACTTCCCTTTTTTTTTTTTTTTTAAATTAAGGCTTCTGCTTTAGTCATTCTGGTCTGCTTATGTCCCCACAATGTACCTGTACCTTGAGGTCTCTGCTCAGGCTAATTCTCCTGCTTCAAAGAATGGACTGCCCTTCTCTCTACCTGCCACCCTCAGTATTTGTCAGATCACTTAACAAAACTAGTAGATAGGGTGAAACTTCTTGAATACTAGCATCTCTGTGCCTCTACATTCACATATATCTGTAATTCAACACGTACTTATTGAGCACCTTTATAGAGCAGCATCGTGCTAACTGCAGGGAAGAAAACTGAGCAAAACCAGGGGTCCCCTTGGCACATTGGGGAGGGGTTGGTTTCATCTGACTTGCCTTCCTAAGTCGTGGGTGGGGTGATCTAAGCCAGAATGAGAAGCCGAAGTGACAGACTGAGTGACATCCTACATAGGCCAGAGAGGGGTGGTGACGTGTTTAAGGTGGCATGGGGCTGCAACCTGGGTCTTCCAATTCTAATTTCAGGGCACATCCATCTTTGCTCACTTTCTGATGCAGGGGGCACATGGTGGAGGGACCTGCGAGCCCTGAGGTCTGGGGGTTTGAGTGTGATGTGGGGGTTTATGAAGACGTGCGTGCACACAGAGCCCGGGCTGAGGGCAGGGAGCTGGGCGTATGGGAGCACTGGGGGCTGGATGGAGGAGGAGACTGTTCATAAGGAAACCACAAGCTGAAAACACTGAGAATCGGCCTTAGCGGGCCAGTTTCAGGCTTCAGTTTCCAACCCCTGGCTTCTCTGCTTCTACAGCAACTGTCAGCCCACTGATCTGGCAGCCAGGACTGAACACCCAGGACCTGAACTCCAGGTTTGCATAGTGAGAGGAAGGCAGAAGTGAAGAACAGGGGTGCCGAGTGCCGTGACCAGCCTTGGACTAGAAATGGCCTTGGGCTCTCATCCCAGCACTCAGGATAAATCCCTTTGCCCATCAGACCCTAGCTGACTCACTGAATGTGAAACGAGGGCTGGGGCTGGCTCAGGGGTTTTCAGCCTGAATCACCCAGAGAACCTGTGACCTGGTAGATGCCAGGCCCACTCCAGAGATGGGATGCTGGGGTCATGGAATGAGATTCAGGGACATGTCTGGCTAACCAGTGCTCTCAAATGGCCCTGGACCATCCTTGGTCCTGGTTCACAGTTTGACCATCAGTGGACTTGGTCACCTCTGGGGTCCTTCATAGCATCTCCCCGAAAAAGCCAAGTTTCCTTGTGCCACATAGAGGGGATGCCACTATCTTCCAGATGCCCCTGCCTATTGGTGTGGGGTGGCCCAGTAGAAGAAGAGGCTGGGTGGCCAAGCAAGACATCTGCCTACAGGGAACCAGCAGTCAAGCTTGGGGAGCTGAACTGGAGCCGCAGAGCCTCCATGCTGTCAGCTCAGGTCTCTGAGGTCAGGCTGACCTCCATCTCCCATTGCCCGGGCTGGCCCAGCCACTTCAAATCCTAACCAGGCCAAAGCTCATTTGAACAAACTTGTATGCCAGAGAGCAAAGTTCAGGGCCTGAGCCCTGGAAGCACTTTGTGTGTTCCCAAATTCCGGGAGGTCAACATGTTGATGAGACCTAATAGGAGCCCAAGGGGCTGGCCAGAGCCCCAGGGACCCAGTTCCTCGGTAGGAAATCCGTACTCACCAGTTTATACCTTTGAATCTCAATTTGTCCCACTCTGCATGCACCATCAAAAGTTCCATCTTTCAAAGGTTCCTTACTCCATAAAGCTGTCCCTATCCCCCCAGCCAAAATTACCTGCTTTTTCTTCTACCACTTTGTTAACCATTTTAGCGCTCATCTCCTACCCTAGTTAGAAGAAGGGATTGTCCCATTTGTGTTCTCCTGGGAGTCTGGTACATAGCAGGTGTTCAGCAAATTGAAAATGGAATTGAATGAGACAAGGGGGTTAGTCTTCCAGTTCAAAAAGTGAAGAAATTATTGTGGTTTGTTACTATTTTAAATAAATCATTGATCTAATGTTATATAGGTTGCCACAGTTTATTAAAATAACCATCTTGCAAGGAATATGCTACATTTCCTAAAAATGATAACTGTTCATAATTTATATTAGACATAACTAAAGGAGCCCCAAAGATGAACTGCACAAAGTAGGAATGGCAAGTGACAACACTTAGCATCTATTTTTTTTTTCTGAGCTCCAAATTGAGTGAATGGTATTCTACCTTATAAAACAAAAAGGATGATAAACAGGGAAGGAATTTTTCCCAGGAAGGCACACAGGCCCACAAGGACTGCACACACAGCAAGCAATTATGATAGAAGCAGGGCCTAAGAATGACAGAGTTCCTCTCAACTCTATGGACTCATACTTATCCCACAAAAGACACAGACACAGTTAGGACCATTGATGCAGGAGTGCTGGTGGAAGGGCAAAAGCTATTTCACACCTGGGTCTGAGGTGGCCCCTGGTGGTAAAGGGAGGTTTGGGACACCAACTTCTCCAGGTTGATGGTAGTGCCTGGAATCAACAGGGCTGAGGAGGAGGCATCTGCAGCCCACACTGCAAGGAATTTCTCTCAGAGTAAGCACTACTTATAGAAATAACTGGAAAAAAAAAAAGCAACCATCAGGACAATACTTGTTTTGGGGTCTGATAGGCTCTGAGCAACTACGTCTGTGGAAAGTAGATGAAAATGAAAGAAGATGCTGATATGGTCTAGGACTCAGGTGGGATACCCAGGCCTGATAACCAGCTTACAGGAGAGGGGATGTAAAGCTGAAATCTTTTGTTTTAAAAAAAAAAGGGGAGGGGGGTGGGGGACTTCCTAGGTGGCGCAGTGGTTGAGAATCTGCCTGCCAGTGCAGGGGACACGGTTCCATCCCTGCTCCAGGAAGATCCCACGTGCCGCGGAGCAACTAAGCCTGTGGGCCACAAATATTGAGCCTGCACTTTAGAGCCTGAGAGCCACAACTACTGAGCCCATGTGCTGCAACTACTGAAGCCCACGTGCCTAGAGCCCGTGCTCCACAACAAGAGAAGCCACGGCAATGAGGAGCCTGTGCACCGCAACGAAGAGTAGCCCCCACTCACCGCAACTAAAAAGAAAGGCCACGCACAGCAAAAAAGACCCAACACAGACAACAAATTAAAAATATATATATATAGAAAAAAAAGGGGTGGGGTAGGGTAAGGGGTTTGTGGCTAAGAGTAACCAATGGCCCCGAGACATTCATGACAAAAATGTGGAAACACTGTGGCAGAAAGAAACCCTGAAACTCAAAGACTGAGTCCCACTCCAGGGGCATCCTGCCCGATGGCTCACCATAATCAGCTCACCTTAATCACTAAACTGCAGCAAAGGGAAGAAGAACAACTAGTCTACTTCATGGAGCCTCAATTTTGTCACCTATAGGATGTATACAGGGACTTCCCTGGTGGCGCACTGGTTAAGAATCCACCTGCCAATGCAGGAGATACGGGTTCAATCCCTGGGCCAGGAAGATCCCACATGCTGCAGAGCAACTAAGCCCATGCGCCACAACTACTGAGCCTGTGCTCTAGAGCCCAAGTCATAACTATTGAGCCCACATGCCACAGCTAGTGAAGCCCACATGCCTAGAGCCCATGCTCCACAACAAGAGAAGCAACCACAAGATAAGCCTGTGCACCGCAACAAAGAATAGCCCTTGCTCACCGCAACTAGAGAAAGTCCATGTGCAGCAACGAAGACTCAGTGCAGCCAATCAATTAATTTAAAAAAAAAAAGATGTGTACAACAATTATTTCTACCCATAGGTTTGCTTATGAGGATTAAATAAGATCACAGCAGGGCTAGTAGAGGCTTTCCCTGAGACCAGAGCCAACAGTACCTTGGCTTGGCTAAATAACGTGTCAACGGTCTGCATTCTGGTATAGAAAATAGAGGCGCTCTGCAGTTATTCCTGTAACTGAATGGGACATGAGCTCCATTCCCCGCTATTTTTTAGTATTTTTTTGGTTTTATGACTTGTCCTCATTGCCTTGCTTACTTAAGGAAAAGCATTTCATCGGGGCTTGAGAAGAATGCAATACTCAAAAATGTTTATAGCAAGATGACACTTTTTATAATGTTACAACGACATTTGGGCTGATTGTGAATGTCCTCTTTTCCCCTCTGGTTAGGAACACATGAAAAGTCAATTAAGCAGCACAGTTTGTTTTGTAAGCTAAGTTAGTGCGCAAGGCAGTTTTGGCACTGTTTATGGAAACGAAAAGTCTTTGCCCTGTTTTGATTCTTTATAGAAGTCTCTTGTTGTGACAGGCTGGAAAGTGAACTTGATGAGAATGTGGGTGCTCCATGGAGGGACCTGGTCAAGAGGCTTGGCCAGGAAGCAGAAGCATGGCACTGCAAGAATGCTGCATGCCTGGGACCCAGGACCGGCCTTCGGTGGAAGGCCTCTTAATTCTGAGTGACTCTGCCTTGAACCAAGCTGACAGTAAAGAAATTCCAAAGAAACAGCCCTTTAAGTCCAAACAAATGCAGATTTCAGTGATGTACAAGAAGGAGCCCCTGAGGGGCCAGGTCAAGACCCTGCCTCTCTGCAGCTACAGTAGGTGCCCTAAGAGCAGGTGTGTCCTGCTCTTGCCGAGACAGCATAGAAGACAACCAACCCCCACCCCCGCCCCCCCTGCACAGACACAGACACACAGACACACACACACACACACACACACATGCGCGCGCACGCGCGTGCTCTGCTCATTATTAACAAAAACCACCCACTGACTCCCAATAATACCTGTGACATTCTCCCTACTGTCACATCTGATTGAAACCTCTCCCACGAGGGCAGCAATTCTCCAACTATCTCACAATTTTCAAGCAGAAATTCTACAAGCATGGAAACCACATGACCCCCAAATTGTACTTCTAAATATTCGTCCAAAAGAAATGAAGTTGTACATGAATATTCATTGCAGCTTTATTCATAAAAATTGTCAGTCCTCTTTAAAAACAAGCTAATTTACTTCAAAACCAGAATTAGGGACTTCCCTGGTGGCATAGTGGTTGGGAGTCCGCCTGCCAATGCAGGGGACACTGGTTCGAGCCCTGGGAAGATCCCACATGCTGTGGAGCAGCTGGGCCCATACACCACAACTATTGAGCCCACATGCCACAACTGCTGAAGCCTGCGTGCCTAGAGCCTGTGCTCCACAACAAGAGAAGCTACCACAATGAGAAACCCGAGCACAGCAACCCAGAGTAGCCCCTGCTCACCACAACTAGGGAAAGCACCGTGCGCAGCAACAAAGACCGAATGCAGCCAAAAAAATAAATAAAATAAAATAAAAATAATTTAAAAAAGAAACAGCATTAAGTTTCTCATCTATGGGATTCCATATTGGCAGAGTGTCTGAAGGTGCTTCTGGGTCAGCTGTCATGCTCACAAATGTCCAGAAACCCTAAAGCACTTCCCTGGCCTGGGTTTGCTGCAGACACAAGCAAGTGGACCAGCAGTTGCAAAAGTCTCTCCGAAAGGCCCAATTTATCTTGAGTTTTCTATTCAAAACATTCTTCTACCTTTAGTATCAAAACCCATGTGTTCACCTTCTGGGTTATCAGTGCCAGGTTGCTGAGGGGATGGTGCCCAGCTCAGCAGTATCACATGCATTACCTCTTGATCTTTGTGATGTATTGAGACAGTGGGTTAGGTTATACCTGTACTGTGGATGAGAAAACCAATGCCCACAAAGAAGTAACTTGCCCGAGGCCACACAGCTGGTGAGTCTCAGGTTGGGATTGAACCCACGTGGTCCAGCTCCTGTAGTCGCTAAGGTTGCCACCTTACAGGTGGAATGAAATACTAAGGATGATCTCTGAGCTGCACCAAAGGGGAGCGTGAAGGCCTCCTCCCAGGAGGGTATGCACCGCAGAGTACCGCTCTGCCTGCTTGTCCAGGCTGTATATCCTGCCCTGCAGTGTGTGCGCCACCTGGTCTCCACGCACAGGAACAGCGTCACCCATCAGCTGGCCTTCGTGCCCTCCTGAGAGGCTCAGACCAAGAGACGGGGTTTTAAAAGCCTTGAGTTCTAACCTTCACAAGTACTAATTCCTCATAATAGCCCTATGCAGTAGATTCTGTCAGCAGCCCCCATGTAACAGACAAGAAGATGGAGACATAAAGGGGTAAAGAAACTTCCCCGTCATCTCCAGCTAGTAAGTGGCAAAATCAGATCTAACATCCAGATCTTTTTCTGACACCAGCTCTGTCTTCTCAGAGGTTAGAGAAATAAGCCAGGGGGGGAAATGCTGGTGCAAAAAGTTACGGTCTTAGCTCCTTTGCAGTAGAATAGCCACTTGTGGGTTCAGTGGCAAAGCAGTGGTGGGACCAGAGGCTGCTGGGGGCAACCCCTCAGGTCAGGCCACAAACAAAAGCCGATTAGATGAAGGTCTTAATCACAGGCTTGGCTCAGAGCCTATAGCAAAGCTTGCAGCAGGTCCCTGCTCTGCCCCAGAGCTAAGAAATTCCCATTGGGCTAGCCCAGCCCTCTGCAACCGGGCAACCCATCTCCACCCCCACCTTCTGGAGATGGGCACTCTCCCACTGGAAACCACGGGGATTTCCTAATCAGATTAATTTTGGTCAAGAATCTGGTGGGGAAACTCTGATGAGCTTAGTGAGAAACTCATTCCAAATCTAATACAGATCTTCCTCCACTTATGATGGGCTTAGGTCCTGATAAGATATTTTCAACTGAGGATGGGTTCAAGTGGAAAATGCATTTAATACATCTAACCTACCCAACATCACAGCTTAGCCTAGACTACCTAGACTCACACTTACATTAGCCTACAGCTGGGCAAAATCATCTACCACAAAGGCTGTTTTATAACCAAGTGTTAATTATCTCATGTAACGTATTGAATAATGTATTAAAAGTGAAAAGCAAATGGTGTTACGGGTCCAGAACGATTGTAAAATTTATGGGTTCTTCACCCTCGTAATAGGGCCGCTGACTGGGAGCTGGGGCTACGCTGCCCCTGCCAGCATCACAAGGGCATATCCGCACCTCGCTAGCCCCGGAAAAGGCCCAAATTCAAAATTCAAGGTCCAGTTTCTACTGAATGCATATCACTTCCACACTGTCAGTCAAAAAATCCTAAGTCGAACCATCCTACATCAGTCAGGACCATCTGTAGTTCATGCTACCAGGAAGTCCTCCCCTGCGCTTTCAGTGCACAGAGAAACGGCTGCCTCCCCCGCTGGCGCCCTTTATTCCTCACAGCACGACCACACCCAGGCACACACTCCCTCCTCTCGCCTTCGGGGACAAGGCCGCTCTTCCTCCAGGCCCTCCTCCCTCCAGCCTCCATCAGCCCACTCGCTGGCTGCTGCACCAAAAGCCTGCCCTCTGCCCGGTCTCGGGTGAGACGCCAAGCGGGCCAGGCAGAGACGCGCTAGGTTAGAAATTAAAAAGACGCAAAAGGCCGCGTGGCTAAGACGGTGACGCAGCAACGCAAACAAAACAGACGGCGGCTGGAAGAGAGGCGGGGAAGAGTCCCACGTCGCGGAGGCGGCCCTTTGCGCGGTGGATGCTGACCCCTGTCGGCCGTGCGCGGGGACGCAGCGTGGCTGCCACCGAGACTGTGACAGTGTCTCCTCCGGAGGAGCTGAACGTTCAGTGCAGCCACAGCCCCAAGACCCCGCCTGGGGGCAAGGGCCCTGGAGGGGAGGTGGGGGGAAGGCAGGGACGGGGAGGACGGGGGCAGAGGCCCTGAGTTCTAGTCCTTCCCCCCACACCACCATCCCATAATAGTGCTCGCAGCTCCTCCCAGTTCTCAAGTGCTGTCAACCCATATGTTTTAGGAGGAGATGGGCAAGGAGGAAAAGGTGAGAGCTCCGCAGTATACATGGCGCTAGTATCCCTCCAGGGCCTACCTGTGCCTCCAAAAGTCTTCCCCCACCAGGGTCTTCCTGCGGGCCGGCCAACTCCAAGTCCGGAGCTAGTGAAGCAGCTTTGGTTTAAGAGATGGTTCCTGACTGGTGGGCTGCATAATGGCTCCCAAAGATAACCAGGTCCTAATCCCTGGAACCTGTGAATGTTACCTTATAAGGCAAAAGGGATTTGGCAGGTATGATTAAGTTAAGGGTGTTGAGACGGGGAGATTATCCTGGATTCCTCGGGTGGGTCTTAAATGTTATCACAAGCGTCCTTTATAAGAGGGAGGGGGCAGGAGATTTTACTACCGAAGAGAAAGAAAACCGTTTACAAAGGAAGCAGAGAGAGAGATTTAAGATGCTACTCAGCTCATTTTGAAGATGGAGTCGTGGACCAAAGAATGCAAAAAATGCAGCTCTAAAAACCAGAAAAGACAAGGAAATGGATTCTCCCCTGGAGGCACTGCTGACACTTCAGTTTTGGCCCCGTGAAACTGATGGCAGATTTCTGGTCTCCAGAACTATAAGAGAATAAACATGTGTTGTTTTTAAACCACCAAGTTTGTGGTAATTGGTTACAGCAGCCATCAGAAACGAATACATGTCCTTCTCTTCTCAAACTCTTGTGCTGGGCACTTGGGCTAAAACAGTTAATAAACAGGGCAGACCTCCACTTCCACCCCTAGAGAAGTTTATAATCTCCATCTCGGGATTTCAAAAAACAGCCAAAAAGTCATTTCTCTTTTGTGGTGAAATATATAACCAATAAGAACATGGAAGATGCTCAAGATCATTAGCATTAGGGAGGGCAGGGATCATTAAAACTAAGATGAGGTACCACTTCACACCTCCTAGGAGTGCTATGATGGGAGAGACAATAATAAGCTTTGGCAAGGATGTGGAAAAACTGGAATCCTCAAATGTTACTAGTGGGAGTGTAAAATGGTGTAACCCACTTTGGAAAACAGTTTACCAGTTTCTTATAACGTTAAACATAAATTACCAGATGACGCAGCAATTCCACTCCCAAGGATTTATCCAAGAAAAATGAACATTTATATTCAAAGACATGAACATGAATGTTCACAGCTGCATTACTCATAATAGCCAAAATCTGGAAAAAACTCAAACGTTCATCATTAGCGAATGAAAATGTGGTATACACGAAGAAATATTATTCAGCAATAAACAAGTAGAGATTATTGATGTGCTACAACATGGATGAACCTCAGAAACATTACATTAAGTGAAAGAAGTGAGACACAAAGACCACATATTATGTGATTCTATATACATGAAACGTCAAGAGGCAAACCCCTAGAAACTGAAAGATGAGTGGTTGCCTGCGACTGGAGGTGGGAATGAGGAATGGCTACAAGTAGGCAGGAGGGACCTTTCTGGAGTGATGACAGCACTCTAAAATTGGATTGTGGTGATGGTTGCACAACTCAATTAAAACAGGAGAATTTTAGGGTATGTAAATTATACCTCAACAAAGCTGTTTTTTTTTAAGGCACACCCCAAGTGTAAATGGATGCGGCCTCACACCTTCTAGGAGTATTTGCATTTTAAGAGGGGCTCTTTAAAAAGATTTCAAAACCTAGAGTATGATGGAAGTCTGGGGAACAGGCTGGGTTTGGAGGACCACAGCCTAGCACCTCTTCAGGTCATGCTGGGAGGTGGCATCTGCTGCACCACCACATACCCTGGCTATGCCTACGTTCACGAGTGCCTGTGTGATACGACACAGTGAGTTTTTCATCTGCAACACAGGACAAGACTTCTACTCCCACCCTACTGGATGGGGGCAGTAGCTAGCCTTGGAGCCTCTCTGATTGCTCCACCCCACCTGCAGTTCCCTGCTCTGATGGCACTTCTTGCCTTGAGCACCATCTGTAACTGTGGCAGGTAGCTTAGGCTGGTAGGGGTAGAAGGACGGGGTAGAGGTTCTGCAGGTCAAAAGCAGATGCTCTAGGCAGGCGCTCCTGTAATGTTGCATTCTGGCCCAGAGAATTTGCCTTCTTAATGTAGGTTCTCTTTAGGAGCCACACGAGGCCGAGGGCCAACATGAGCAAGACTGCAGTGAACACAGCACCTCCAACCAGCAGGTCCAGGTAGTTAAAGGATAACCCAACCCCTGAAATGCAAGGAAACATTTATTTTAAAAAGAGAACCAAATGACAGGCTTATATTCCATTACCTAAGGGGCTCCCCAAAGCACCTTCAGAGATTTATAGTCTTATACCCCTGTTCCTAGCATCCTGCCTTGCACATAGTAGGTACTTATTTTTTGAGAGAATAAACAAATGAACTGCTAACATTTTATCAAAAGCCAAAGCCAGACTTGGCTTTCTTCCTAAGAACTGTAAGCAAAAGTAGAGATTGTGTGAGACCACCTTTGCTCTTTATTACAGCAGGTCAAGACTCAACACATTCCTACCAACTGATCATGGAGGCTGCCTTCAGCCCGAGAACATGAGGGAATGATGAGAAAAAAAAAAAGATCCAGTGCACCGCAGCATTAGGTAGGTAATTGTTGTTTATCTCTAATAAGATTGTCTTTTTCCAAACAGACTTTCTGTGAGAATAAAAGTGAAAGGCAACTAGTTTCAGGGAAGAACTGCTAAGTGACAATTAGCAGTAAAGTCAAGTCTTCCTGGAAAAAAAAGTTAAAAAATTCATTGTCTTCTGTGCCCACTTTTGGTTTTATTTGACTATCTTTAGCAACTGCTGCAGATCTCTTATTATGAAAGAAAAAGGCAAACTCACAAGGCCATAGCCCACACCCTCCAGCGTATGCCTCCATTTTTCACACAGTGTTCATCATTGTACTTACGTGCACACAGGTTTATAGATTTTTTTTAAACTTCTATTGCTGTAGTCTTTTAGCAGCTATAAGAAGTCTGTCATGTAGAGGGTACCATGATTTATTTGACCAATATGATTTCAACATTCATATTTCTAACTTTTATTATAATAATCATGTGAGAAATATATTGGCATATGAGTTTAGCAAGTAATATCTTTCTGGGATTTCTAGAAGTTGGATATGGGGGTTTGAGAGCCATTTGTTTTGGGCTCTTGATATGTCCTGTTGCCCTGTTTTGCAGAAGGTACGTAGCAATTTATAGCCCTGTAAGCAATGTCTTATAACCACTAACACTTTATAGCTTGTATTATATGCCATGCACTGTTCTGAGCTCTTCATATGAACTCATTTACTCTTTATAACAATCTTATGAAGTAGGTACTATTGTTGCTCCCATTTTATATAGAAGAGGAAACTAAGGCACGAAAGTTAGGCCAGATCTTTTTACAGGAGGAAAATTCGTTTGAGGAAGAATAAATTTTGTCAAGTGAAGGTGAATGTTGAGGGGCACCAGGGGTGCCACAGTCACTGATGTCTATTACAGCAAAAGACTGTATCCATCTGAACTGTGCAGAGATACAGAATGTAGGATGGGAGGGCCTTTGTACCGTCTAAGTAGCTATGGTGCTTCCCCAAATCAGCTCATAGATTTGGCAATAATGCAGGTAGTAGTAGTATTCCTAGCCAATTAGGTCTCAGCAAGTGAGAAACATTTAGAACTAGAAACTTTGTTAAACTCACATGTGGACTTTACAGAGCTAAGAAAGCAGATTTGGAATGGAGACTTTGTCCGAAAACCTAGGAGGGGCTCATCTGGGACTAGAGCCTATTCACTTAAACAGTCTGACACCCGCCATCGTGCCTGGTGCCCCTCAGTTGTGTTCCCTGATCCCAGCCAGAAGGTGGACTAGAAAGTCAGGGTGTGGCGGAAAGTTTTCCACCTGGGTAAGAGCCAAAAACCAGGAGTAGGGGAGGAAGGAGCAGGGGGAGTAGAGGAGAGAGGGGAAGAGAGAGAAAATGAACATGTGCAGGGGGTGGGGATTCCCACCAGGGACTGTTGACCTTGCTGCCAGAACAGGAAGGGTCAGGGGCCCACAGCTACTTAGTTCAATCCTCACCTTACCTCCTGCTTAATTTCGCTCCCCACAGATTTTAACACTTTGGAAGAGTCACCACTCAAAGGCTTTCAGGTGCTCTGACTTAACCATCACCGTAACTAAGACATCTGCTGGAGTGGGCGAGGAACATAGCAACAAAACCTGCTGACAATGCTTCCATCTCACAAGCTTTTTGGGGATTTTACGCCCTCGAACTGACCTAAAGCACATGCTCATGGCTCACATTGATGTTTGAGTTTACACTAGACTTGGGAATGGATTCTGAGACAACAGCCCTGGGTGATGTTGCTATTCAGGTTAAGCCTGATAAATGAAACCTTAGACATTGTACTAAATATACTAAATATATTCAACTCGACGACTGGTAATGACTTAGAGGGGTGAGATAGGGAGGGTGGGAGAGAGTCGCAGGAGGGAGGAGTTATGGGGATATATGTATAAATACAGCTGGTTTGCTTTGTTGTACAGCAGAAACTGGCACAACAGTGTAAACAAATTATAGTCCAATAAAGAGCTTTAAAAATGTAGTAGTATACATACTAAATACTAAAATATACTTTTTAAAAATGTACTCTCGTATATTTGTAGAGGTTGGGAAGGCACATAGCTTGAAGTTCAGATCAGAAAGGCTGATTTTGTCAATTTTCTGGTATGACTGGTGAAGACAGTACTTTGTGGCCTGAATATACAGCCTCTCCTCTGCTGTCGGCTTACAGGGCGAGTTTAGAGGATTCAGGTCTCTAAAACATGTATAATGGATTTGGAATACATCTAGTGCTCTCCAACTATGAAATCTTACTTCCCAGACTATGTTGAAAACTAGAACAGAGACATTTCTGGGAAACGAAGAAAATACTGTTACATCTACATGGATAACAAGAGAAAGTGAAAGAGAACTTAGTTTTGCTTTCCTACTTGTATGAATCAAATTCCTATAGTGTTTCAAACTTGGTTCAGACATTGACAATGGTTTTAATAAAAGATAAACTTATGTAGCTCACATTCTGTGTCAAGGTGCTGATGTTCAGTACGCTTGCAATCATTAATTAAGTTGGTTAATCCTCACACCCTTATGAGGTACTATCATTTCCATTTTACAGAGGATAAAACAGAGAGGTTAAGTGACTTATCTCAGGTTGCACAGCTAGAAAACTGCAGAACCAGGATTGAAACCCAAGCTATCTGGCTCCAGACTCTACACTTAAACCAAAACAACTTGTAAGACTGTGTGTGTGCCTGACTTCCTTCAACCTCAGTCTCAGTTACCTCACCTGTAAAATGGAGTTTCTACCACCAATCTCAAGATTCTTGAGGGATTAGCAGCAGAGCGTTTATGAGCAGCAGTGTTTTATATAGTGGAGTCTCAACTGGCACTCACTCCCTCTCCTATGAAGAAAGGTTTATTTTAATTTCTGAGAAAAAACTGAATCAGAATTATCATGACAGAGTTGGAAAGGACCCAAGAAACTGCCTTCTACAACCACCCTTTGCTAGGAGCATCAAACTCCCTTCTCCAGCTTTCTTTGGTCACTTATAGTAATGAGTACACTGTTCGCCATGCAGTCTGATCCACCTCAATACAGGGAGGTAATTTCCTCACCAACAAAAAGAAAACTTCTGACAGCTCCTCAAATATAGCAACTGCCAAGTTACCCCTTTCAATAACCTTCAAGACTCCTGACTCCCTGATAACACTTCCTGGGTCCCAGCCTGACAGATCTTATCAGAGCTGCCTTCAAAGTATGATACCCAGAACAGAACTGTGTCAGGCCAGGTGTAACTACAGCAGAATAAAGGAACACTATCCCCTCCTATGATGTGCATCTTCTTCTTCTATTAATGTGACCCGTTTGTTCTCCAAATAGTGTTAAAATAGCCACACCTGTGATACCAGATCTCCACTCTGAATCCCAACTACCCTTCATCTTCCAAAGCTGCCTCTTCATACTGGCTGACTACAAAGAGTCTTTTGAAAAAAATAAACACCGTGATAGCTCCCTAGGCCACAGCAGAACAAGGCCACGAGACCAAGTTTTTGTGGCCTTCAAGCCCACTAAATGATTAAAACAATCTCAAGTCAAAGTCTTGGAGCTTTGTGGTGTGAACCATTCTGAAGCCTGAAAGGCCAACTCAGTCAACTCCTGTTACTGACTTTGGGGCTGCGCCCTGTTTCCAGCTCTTCCCCCTCCAGACACTGTAGGATTGTCCTTCCTGACCCTCTTGTGTTGGGCTGTGCTTGTGTGACTACTCTCAGCCTATGAGTTCACTGCTGGGCCACAGCGTTTAACTGCCAGTGCAAAGACAGACCCTTCAGAGCTCTTCCCCTCTGGCGAGGCATCCAAAGAACACCAACTGGGTACCCCAGGGCCGCTGTGAGTAGAGTCCACCTGCCAAATGGGATGGACTGTAGCCTGATAGAGAAAAAAAGTCTTCCTTTTTTTTTAAGCCACTGGGATGGTAGTGGTGTTTGTTACCACAATATAACTTTGTGTACTCTGACTGATGCAACTCGATTATTAAATTCCTGAAAAGAATAGAGTTTCCCCCTCAACATTTCCTAGATCCTTCTCACACCACCTGGCATCACCTAAGAGCTGACGCCCATCCAACCCTTTTTCTTCCCTTTTTTCTGATTGGGCTTAACAGCTTTATTTGAAATGAAAATTCTTAGGCTTATAGAAGCCCAGCAGTTACTGATAAACCCGCAGGAAGACCTCCTCTGGAGGTCTTAGACAACAGCTATTCCAGCAGCTGTAGCAAGAATCCAGGCGCTGACCACCCTCAGTGACTCACTGCCCTCCAGCTTCAGAGGTGCAGGGGCCACCCGCCCCATGAGCCCAGAGCGGGGAAGGGCAGCTGAAGGAAAGGAGAAAGATATCATCAAGAACAAACTGAGATTTTGTGCAGCCCTGTGGTTAAGTTCAAGGTCTCCCTAGGAACAGCTTTCTGCTTGGTGAAACTGGTTCATTCCAGGCAGAGCTGACTCAGGGAATGAAATTCCATAAACAGCCTCCCGGAACAAGCACCTCTAGCTACGGATGTGCAGTCACTGTTCACATACAGGTCCTGGCAGGAAATGAATAGTGCTGTCTTATTTTAAAGGTTAACAAGTTGCTGCAATTTTGTTTTTTGCTCTGTGAGTCATGGGAAGTGACACCCTGCAGAGCACCTGACAGATCCAGAATGTCCAAGTCACAGGGCTGTTGGCCATTTGCCAGGCTTCCTTTCCGTTTGCTGCACAGTCACTTCACTGGAGGGAAGCTGCCTACGCCCCCACACCTGGGGAGCAGGGCGGGCGGGGTACCAAGTGCTTGCTCATTTTGAGTAGAATCAGCTTCCTGGGCTCCCACCAGCCCCAATAACCCATCAACTTCAGACCATGGGCTTTGGGGGAAAGAAGTTTAACTGAAATCCAATAGGATTCTAAAACCTAATGATTTGGCAGAGTTAGGGAGAGGGGATTCTAAGGATGGAATAAATACTGTCTATCTTCCTGTAAGGTATTTCAGGAGGAATAACTGGTACTCATTCAACTCATTGGATCCCCATTGATACAAATAAACAAGGCCCCCCAGAACTGAGAAAATGCCTCTAGAGCATTCGTTAAGACCCTTCCCCTCACTCAAAGCCCTCCCTCATAAGGATTCCATAAAGTCTAAAAGCATAAGTTATTACTCAATTGAGTTTATCATTGTATTTCCTGATGTTCCTAAAAGCATACTCCCAGGAGAGATAGCATTCATCCACCAGTTATAAGCTATGTGCCAAGAATCTGCTGGACCCTGCGGATACATGAGTGAGCAAGTCAGGGGACATGCCTTCATGACACTCACATCCCAGTGAGAGAGACAGACAGTACACAAGAAAACTGCCCATAGCAATAAGTGCTATGAAAGAAATGAACGGGGTGATGTGACAGTAACTGTTGGTGGCATCTGAGCTGAGACCTAGAGGATGTAAAGGAGTGGGACGGGTAAAGAACTACAGCCAGTGACCAAAGGCAGGTGATCCGGGGAGCTGGACTTGGTGAGGGAGGCAGGACAGGGAAGTTTTGAGGAACAGGACAAATCTCAGGCCTGGTTCTCTTAGGCCTGCCTCGCTGCAGGACAGTGTTTAAACCCACCCCACAGCGCGAGGTGTCGGTCCCTGGGCCACCCTCCCACGTGTACACACAGAGGATGCCCTTGCGGCCTATCCTCCCCACTGGCCACTGTCCACCCCCAAGGTTGAGGGGGACAGGCCATCGATGGTCGAGTTCTTCAGCCTGGCGGGGGGGGAAGCCTGTGGGTTTGTCCTCGTGTCCTGGTTTTCATGGAGCTCTGGTTGGGACAAGGGATGGTCCCCAGCAGTAACTGCTGAGGGATTAGCCGTGAACTCACTGAGCAGGCCGTGGGGCCGGAGGACAGCCTCGTGTCCTGCACTCTCGCCCTTGGACCAGAAGGCTTGACCCAGCAGGGGCTATTGAAAACATGAAATGTGGCTTGTGTGACTGAGGAACTAAATTTCTAACTTCAGGTTTTAATTAATTTTAATTTAAGTAGCCACATGTGGTTAGTGGTTACCGTATTAGACAATGCAACATAGATTAAGTACTTTTAGCAAAAGACAACAAAAACCAATTGACACACAGAGAATTATTGGAATTGTCAGATAAGCATAGTTTTGTGGAAGAATGGGTAAAGAAATAACATAATCAAAGCAAAAAGACACTGTTAGGAATAAATGGGCAGATTAGAAAGTAAGTGGACTTCTAGAAATGAAGAACTGAAGTAAAATTCCATGGCTGCTGATGCCTTTCAAGTAAATTGCAGATATCAAAAAATAAGACTAACAGATGGACAGACAAACATATGATAACATGAATAAAATGTCAAGAGTGGAATATAGGTAGTAGGTACATGGACATTTATTGTAAAGGTCTTTTCACTTGCTCATATGTTTGAAAATCTATAATAAACGTTAGAATAAAAACCTTCATGAACCAAATAAATCCCCCAGAGTGCAGCACAGAGACAAAAAGATGAAACTATGAGCGAAGTTAGGAGATTTGGAGGATTGAATAAGAAAGTCTTAGCTCTGTAATTGGAGTCCCAGAAGAAATGAGTGGGAAATGGAATTAAAGAAATACCTGAGGGGACTTCCTAGGTGGCGCAGTGGTAAAAAATCCGCCTGCCAATGCAGGAGACACGGGTATGAGCCCTGCTCTGGGAAGATTCCACGTGCCACAGAGCAACTAAGCCCATGCGCTGCAACTATTGAGCCTGTGCTCTAGAGCCCATGAGCCACAACTACTGAGCCCATGTGCCGCAACTACTGAAGCCCACGCGCCTAGGGCCGGTGCTCCACAACAAGAGAAGCCACTACAATGAGGAGCCTGCGCACCACAATGAAGAGTAGCCCCCACTCACCGCAACTAGAGAAAGCCCGTGTGCAGCAACAAAGACCCAACGCAGCCAATAAATAAATTAAATAAATAAATAAATTTATAAAAAAAAAATTTCTGTCTTTAAAAAAAAGAAAAGAAATACCCAAGGAAAAAATGGCTGCAAGTTTTCTCAAATGGATAAAAAAAAAAAAAACATGCATCTACATGTCCAAGATGCACAAAGTAGTAATTAAAGGTGGCCATAAAAACTCTGCTACTCCATCCACTGAAAGGAAGAGTTTTGTTCTTCTTCCCTTGAGTCTGCACTGGCTTCAGCAACTGGCTTGATCGATAGGCCACAGCAGAAGTCACATTGCATGACTCCCAAGGCTACGTCAAGACCATTCAGCTTCTATCATGGTCTCTTGGAAAGCTGTTCCGGGGAAGTCCAGCCACCTTGTAGAAATCTGACTAAAGAGTTCTCGAAACTATATAAAGAGGGACACATTGCACCCAGCCTTCAGCTGTCCTCATCAACATTCATATTATGAACGCCCATGAGCAAAGCCATCCTGGACCCTCCAGACCAGCCCACGTTTCAGCTACATGCCACAGAGAAACTCCAGTCAATCCCACACAGAATGGGAGGATCACTCAGTTGAGACCTGCCTAAATTTCTGACCCACAAAAGTGAGATGAAAAAATAGCTGTTTCTTAAGCCACTATGTTTTGGGGCAGTTTGCTATGCAACAAAACCAGAAAACTAACTCAAAAGGACACAGAGCACCGTCCAGTCTTCTTTGTTTAAGCAGTCCTGCTACTTCTGTGCTCTCTCTTCAGTAGGATGTAGTTGGAAGCAAGTTCCCACTACAAGTAGTAAGGACCAGCCATTGCCCCACTAGGAACTGCTTCCCTGGGCTCAGGCCAGGAAGCACTCACTAAACTTCTGGATGCCAGCTCTGCTCCAGCTAGACTTGGAGAGGGAGCCAGAAAAACCACTGACCTCTGCACAAGGAAATTGTTAGTCTGCAAAAAGCTCGAATTGCAGCTTCCAGAGAGCACAGCAGAGAGGCCAGTGCTCTTTCCTTGACGGACACGCCCTGAGGCATGGTTGGACTTAGGGAGCTGAGGGAGGCATCACTGTCTGAGACCGGCCTTCCAGTCTCAGACAGGGCATCTGAAGGCAACTATAAGCCTGACAGCGGCTACGAAGCTGGTGTAGCCGTCCCTGTGGGCCCCTCTGGTGTTCCAGGACCTCTGTGGTAGGCAAGGGTGGGAACACCAGTGAGGGTTGGGGAGCATACTGAGGGGCAGTGGTGGCTAGAGGGACTTGGTGGGGGCCATTGCCAGTGTCACGCTGGCCAAGCCCTCCAGTGGCTCTGTGGCCAGCTCCTCTGGTCTCCAGGAAGTGTATATTGGGTCTCTTTCTGTAAGATGCCCGTAATCATGAGGAGACACACTCAGAGGCCACACTCTAGGGCAGACTGTCTGTCGTGGCTCTAGAAGTGGTGAGGATAAGGCCATCCAGGGGCAAGTTATGACTGCCTCTGGCCATGGAGGCCACTTAAAGGCCATGGAGAGAGTAGGTGGTGACAACACTTCACCACCCGGAGATGCAGTCGCCAAGATGACCCCTGCCTCACTGGAGATGAGCCCAGCGCTTAGCCAAGCAAGCCCTTGGTGCAGAAGCTGGGGTACCTGCAGGAGCGGCAAGCACTCCCCCAAGAGAGTCACCCAGAGAGCTCTCAGCTTGGGAACGAGGAAAGAGGACTTAGAGATGTGAGAAAGCTGTGTGATGACAGGCAAAGGATGCGGCCTGCCCCCCAGGGACAGCTGGGCCTCAGTGGCCAAGCCTGCCCCAGACTCATCCCAGCAGAATCATGGTGTTTCACCAGGCAAGACTCTTGTCTGGACAGGCATTTGCTGGCCTCCTCCAGGAATGCTCTCCACCACCTGAAAGGGGGTGGGAGAAAGTGCCTCCCCTTCCTGGGGTGCAGTCCTTTCCCATAATCCCGAATCTGAGTGGCTGGCTGATCTCAGCGAGTCCACAGCAGTGGGCCTCGTGGCTGGCACATCCTCTGAAGTGCCCTCCAGCCTTCCCCATTCTGCAGGTGAGGACCAAGCTGCACGGGGAGCAGCTGCCACAGAGCCTGTTACAGGAATCACGGCGCTGGAAGGGGCTTCTCCGCTGGCTGAGGGCCCGGCAAGGACACTTTTCTCTGGGATCTCTGGCCACCTGGGATCAGAGACAGCTGTTTCCACTGGGGCTGCGGAAGAGGCTATTTTTCAAAGATCCTTCACACTTATTTCCAGTGGTTTGGTGGCCAGGATGCCGTCTGCTGCAGGCTTAGTGAGGAACATGAGGAAGCCTGGGTGAACCAGATGGGGCACAGAAGTTCCAGAAGCCCCAAGTTTCTTCTGTGCTTGAGTCTTTGGCCCAGTGGTGCTACCAGTGGGTTTGGAGGAAGGTCTTTGAGAAGGAATGGGAGACTGTATAACCTGAGGCTTCATGATCTTTAGCCCTGAATCTGCTCTGGGATCTTGGAAGGCATAACACTTCGCCCTGAAAGGCCTGTATCTCCCATCTCGAGCATAGTTCTGAGATGGCAGGACCACTGCACAGCCAGGGCTTGGGTGACATAAATGTGTACCCTTTTCTTCCAACAGGCAGGGACTAGGCTGCTTTCTGCCGCAGGGGAGAACCTCCAGAAACACAATCTTGTTGGGGTTTGCCCCATAGTCATTGTTTCCTGTGACCATAAACCCACTGACATGGACTTTGGGGGCCAGCCCACATGGTCCAGCTTCACCAGATATTCTGAGGAAACTGACTTTGCATTATCAGGATGGAAAATTCACCCATCTTGCTTTTCAGGACAATGCGGTGTTTCATGGAGATGTAGATTTCTGTCCAAGAAGGTCCAAGTCCTGCAGGAGAAAAAGAACAAGGCAGAGGCATTGGAAAGAAACCTTGTTCAGATGAGTGCTCTAAAGAGCAAAGCTTGTATTTTTCTTTTTCACACCTTTCCTGTGCCTGAACAAACACCTTCAAGCTACTGAGGGGGAGGTGTGAGGACAGCTTGTTTAAGAAATAAGAGCAGGGACTTCCCTGGTGGTCCAGTGGTAAAGAATCCATCCTGCAATGCAGGGGACTCGGGTTCGATCCCTGTCAGGGAACTAAGATCCCACATGCTGCGGGGCAACTAAGCCCGTGAGCCACAACTACTGAGCCCTTGTGTCTCAACTAGAGAGCCCACACACCCTGGAGCCTGCGCACCACAAATGAGAAGAGAAGAACCCGCTTGCCACAACTAGAGAGAAGCCCATGTGCTGCAGTGTAGATCAGGTGTGCCGCAACTAAGACGCGATGCAGCCAAATAAACGAATAAATAAAAAGAAATAAGAGCAAAAAGACATCACATCCAACTTGTAGGAGATGGTGCTCCCCTCAGCTGGCATTTAGGACTGATGCCCTCAGAGAGGAGGGATGTTGTGGGATGAGGGGTGAAGTCACTCACAGAGGAAAAGCATCTTCATAGAAGACATTTCGAAGGCAGCCCTGGCACCTGCTGAGACTAGATGGGTGGGGACAGGGGGACAGTGACACTTAGCACGAAGACAACCTGAGAAGTTGTAAGGGCTACACCTAGCTCAGCCATTTGCCACCTGTGATAAAACCCTGGAATTTCCTAAGAGACTGACATGTGGCTTTTATGGTAATGAGGTGACTTTTGAAAGCACCTCAGGATGCAAGCTTATTTCTAGGGAAACCAACCAGGTGATTAGAAGGTTGGAACTTTCAGTCTCACAACACGACCTCTTGGGAAGAAAGAGAGGGTGGAAATTGGGTTCAGTCACCAATGGCCACTGACTTAATCATTCATGTCTATATCAAGAAGCCTCCATAAACACCCAGAGGGATGGGATGCAGAGAATTTCTGTGTGGGGCATGCATGGAGGTGCTGGGAGAGTGGTACCCTCAGAGCGAGAAGCTCTGTGCACCTTCCCCATACCTTGCCCTGTGCATGTCTCCCATCCGTCTGTCCCTGAGTTACATATAACCAGTAATCTAACAAGTAAACTGTTTTTCTGAGTTCTAAAAGCCACTCCAGAAAATTAAACTTGAAGAGGGGGTCATGGGGACCTCTGATTTATAGCCAGTCAGCCAGAGGCACAAGTAACAACCTGGACTTGTGACTGGCAACTGAAGTGAGGGCAGACGTGTGGGACTGAGCCCTTAACCCTTAAGTGAGATCTGACGCTATCTCTGGGTAGGTAGTTTGAGAATTGAGTTGAACTGCAGGACACCCGGCTGGTGTTGGAGAATTGCTTGGTGGTGGTGGTGGTGGGAAAACACACACACAGGACCGCCCAAAGCTCCCTAGCAAGTAGGAGGCTCTCTTAAGGGGCAGCTGTTATCAGACTAGTAGCTTCACTCCCTGAATTTCAGTTCCTCGTCTTCAAAAGGTTTTAGCCAAGGTTTAACCCATAGCACAGCTTTCTGTGTTCTTACCACTGTCTTTATGCTATTGGGAGTGGATGGCATGGGGGGTTTCAGAGAAGCTTAGCTACAGCCCTTGAGAACACAGTTCAGTTATGGGAAAATAATGACACCTGTAAGGAGTAAAAAGCTTACAAGGCAGGCTCTGATGGCCAATGTGGAGTTTAGAGGAAGGGAGAGGTCCTCTAAACGCCTCCAGGTTGTCCCCATCCCTCCTGTGGGCGTGGAACTGTGGGAGGACAGAGGCCTTTAGACTAGAGAAAAAGGCAGGTCCAGTCGCCTAAACCCAGAAGCCACTGTTGAGTCTTCTCTGCCCCAGAGGAATCCATTCACATGGCCTTTTGGCTCCTCCTTCAAAGCACCTAGAATCCAACTGCTTTTCACTCCCACCTCTGTACCACACCTCTCACGTGGATTACTCTAGTGCCTTCCTAATTCACTCCCTGCGTCTACTCTTATGGAATGCCCCATTTTTCAGCATGATTTCCGTTCAGAGAGATACCACATCATTCAAACCCTCAACACCCTCCAGTAGCCTGCCCTCACTCACAGGGAAGTCACCTGGACAGGATCGGTAAGGCTTTTTGTGATCTAGCCATTGCCTCTCAGGCCTGCTTCTCTCCGCCTTGTACTGGCTTCCTTTCTCTTCTTAGAACACTCTGCTCCTATCTCAGGAACTTAGCACTTCTGTTCCCCCTTCTTGGGGTGCTCTCCCTCAAGTTCATTTGGCTTTCTCCCTCATTTCAACCAGGTTTCTGCTCAAATATCACCTCAGATAAATCTTCTATAACCACAATCCAAAAGAGACTCCTCCCCATTACTTATATTTTTCTTCTCCAAACCTAGAACTGTTAGATATTTAGGTTTAACTGATGACCATCCCCTGACTAGAACAAGCTGCATTCCCAGGGCTTAGCGTAACATAGCGCCTAGCAAATGGCAGCCGTTCAATAAATGTTGGCCGAGTACATGAATAAGAGTCTGTTACTCCAAATGTCCATCCACAGAGAAATGGATAAAGAAAATGTGGTACAGGGACTTCCCTGGTGGCGCAGTGGTTGAGAATCTGCCTGCCAATGCAGGGGACACGTGTTCGAGCCCTGGTCTGGGAAAATCCCACATGTCGTGGAGCAGCTAAGCCTGTGTGCTACAACTACTGAGCCCACAGGCCACAACTACTGAGGCCTGTGTGCCTAGAGCCCGTGTTCCACAACAAGAGAAGCCACAGCAATGAGAAGCCCGTGCACCACAAAGAAGGGTGGCCCCCCTCTGCCACAACTAGAGAAAGCCCACACACAGCAACGAAGACCCAACACAGCCAAAAAATAAAAATAAATTAATAAATAAATAAATAAAAAAGAAAATGTGGTACATATACACAATGGAATACTATTCAGCCATAAAAAAGAATAAAATTTTGCAATTTGCAGCAACACGGATGGACCTAGAGACTATTAGGCTTAGTGAAGTGTCAAAGACAAATACCATATGATATCACTCATATGTGGAATCTAATTGTTTAAAAAAGATACAAATGAACTTATTTACAAAATAGAAGCAGACTTATAGATATCAAAAACAAACTTATGGTTACCAAAGGGGAAAAGTGGGAGGAGGGCTAAATCAGCAGCTTAGGATGAACACACGCACACGCTACCATATATTAGATGACCAGCAAGGACCTACTGTACAGCACAGGGAACTCTACCCAATATTCTGTGATAACCTATATGAGAAAAGAATCTAAAAAAGAATGAATATATGTGTATGTATAACTAAATCACTTTGCTGTACACCTAAAACTAACACAACATTGTAAATCAACTATACTCCAATAAAATTAAAATATTTTTTTTTAAAAATGTCTAACTGTTCAACTCTGAGTCACTTGAACAGGACAAAAGGTCAGTAATCATACGGCCATAGACCAGTGGGAAGGCTGTAACATATCCCAGGATAAACATGTCCCTTGTCTCTGATAATAACCAGAGTCCACCTAGCAGATAAGTGTGCAGAGTAGGACAGTGGCCTTCAAACAAGTGAGCTTCAGGAGAGCTTGGAAAGATAAAGATTACTGGACCCCATCTCCAGAGTTTGATTCAGTAGGCTGGGGCCTGAGAGTCTGCAGGTCTAATTAGCTCTCAGGTGACGCTAATGATTCTGGTCTGGGGACCTCACTTTTGAGAACTATTTAAAGAAGGAAGGAAGGAGAGGAAGGAAAGGAAGGAAAGGAAAAAAAGAAAAAAAATTTCATTTCTGCGCAGAGAATCCCAGGGTGAGATTTATTTGAAGAAAGCCAACATGCTGGCCCCTCCTTACAGCGCATGGATCCTAATAGCTGATCTTTGTTCATAATTTTATCATCTCCCTCTTTCAACATCTTCACCCACCTTTACTAAAGTGTACCCTCCCCTGATCCTCTTAGCTAAGTTCTTCCAGACTCAAATCTCACCTCCTCTGTGGAGCCTTCCTTGACTGCACTGGTCCCCAATGCCCTCACCCTCTTCATACCTGTGGAACTGCTCCCACAGTTTAGATACTAGAAACCAATCACTAGTTTTCCTAATCACTCTACGTTTATCTCACCTCCTCTCAGACCAGAAGCAGAAGTCCAAGTTGTGAATATCCACTTTAAGGGCTCAGAACTATGGCAGCAACAAGGTTCCACACAGCCTGCTGCTGCGTACCCCTACCACCCAGAGATGACCATCAGCCTCGCGAACTCACCACCTACTGGGCGGCCTTTAGGGGTGCCTAGTGAGCGCCGGGACATGACTTCATCCTGGGTCATTAAAGCCTCGGATAGAGCTGGAGACAGGAGAAGGCAGCAGAAAATTCATCCTTCGCCCAAAGCTTCTAAATCCTGGCCTGCCAGAAATACACCACCCAGAAACATACCAAGAGCAGCATTCTCCTTTGTCCTTTTCCCTCAGATCAACACAACAGACATCAAAGGCAGAGCGTGGACCAGAAGCCGTGCAGATGGGGTTTAACCCCGACGGAGATGCCAGCTGACCAGCCAGGTATTACGTGGCTCTCAGTGCTGATGGCTGCATGTTAGAATCGCCTGGCCCCTCTCAAAACCAATTCAGTCACAATCTCTGGGGGTGGGACTGGGACCCTGGTATTCTTTAAACTGCCCAGGTAATTCCCATGTTCAGCCAAAACTGAGAAAATCTGCTGTATTCGCTCCTAACTCAGGAATGTCAGTGCAGATGCAGCAAGTTCTCCATCTCACTTGGATCATTCATTTGGGTCCTCCAGTGGCCCTGGTGCTTGGCAGTCCCACGTTGCTCAGCTCTGAGAAATGATTCTGTACACTTAAGGAGCACTTAAGCAGGGATCAAATTCCAGGCCAATGGGCTTCTCCCCAGGCCTACCTCAGGATTTCATTGCTTCACCAAACGGTGTCAGTTTTGAGTTCCTAAGAAGGCCACAAGCCATCCTGCAGCCCTAAATCTAATAACAGAGTATGATTACAGGCAACACTGTGTAGAGGCTGGTGGGAGCTCCTTCAGAGAAGGATCAACCAGCCTCAGCTGCTTGCAGCAGGTTTGGCCCCAGGGCTCACTCTGATCTTATTTCCTCTTGATTTCCTGGAGTTTGGGAGTAAAGATAGAAATAGAAGACACCAGAAAAAAAGAATTAGTTTGGCCTTAAGGGTCACGATTTGATGACCACCTGCTTATCTCTTCAAAGGCCAAAGTCCCCATACGTTGAGGACAAAGGAGACTTTATACCCATTCTGTGAATGCACCTGACTTGTGTCATCCACCTCTTCTTCGAGAGCTATCCCACCCGGGTCACTATTGTTTTTCTGACTGAGGTGGTGGCCTAGCCTCCCCCCACAGATGACAGGTGTCCTGAGGGCATTGGCTCAGCCTTACGGGGCAGCTGTAACCACGCAGGGTCTCCGGGGCATTGATGGGTTGGCAGAAATGTTGGAAGAGGTAGGCTGCTCTTCTCCCCTGCAGGGCTCTTTTGAGAATTAAACACGATTAAGGGGACGGGCAGCCTGCAGCGAGAGCTCAGCTTGAGTAGATGTCACAAGTGTCCTTCACTCCTAGCTAGGGGCCTGAAGTCCGGCAGGAGATGAGCTTCCTGGAAGGAACAAGAAGCACCTGTTTCCCAGAGACCTTTCTCACCCCCTTACTTCCTCCTCACCTTCCCCACCTACTTATCTAGCAAATGGCCCCAGGAACTTAACCCCCTTCTTCACGCCCTTGTCCAGGGGCCCCCAAAGGAGCTCTGAACAAGGGAGCTCTCCTGGAGTGCGGCTGGCCCGGCCCCGGCCCCCCAGGGGTACAGCTGTGTGCCCCGCTCCTAGATGGACCCCTCAACCCGAGGGTCCCTGGGAGTGAGAGGGTTTCAGGCTGGGCGCTCCCTGCACGAGGAGCTGGGCAGTCCCTCCACACTCACCACCTTCTCCCAGGGTCTGGGACCCAGGCCAGCCGTGGAGCTGGACCTGAGACCTGATTGCGGACATGAGCCGGGCCTGGCCTCTGGGGAGCTTCTGTTCCAGGCATCAGGCAAGAGAGGGAGACCAAGGGGAGTAAAGACCAGGGGGGCCCTTTCTGACCAGGGCTGCCTTCCCTTTCCAAGTAGCAGAGGTCTGAGGCCAGACAAAGCCTCCACCAACTCCTCCTTTAGGGCAGCCCTGGCCTGAGGGGTGAGTCACTAATGAGGCACCCATTCTGCTTCATCCCATGAGGGACAGGCTGCCTCACCGCAGCCGGGCTGTAGCCAGCCCTGGGGGAGTGAACATCAGGAACCCCTCAGGAGACGTACAGACGGCCAACCGGCACGTGAAGCGATACGCATCAAGAAAATGCAGACAAACCCACAATGAGACATGACCTCACACAGAATGTCTATCATCAAAAATATAACAAACGACAAGTGTTGCCGAGGTTGTAGAGAAAAGAGAACTCTGGTGCGCTGTTGGTGGGAATGTAAATTGGTACAGCCACTGTGCAAGACAGCATGGAGATTTCTCAAAAAACTAAAAATAGGACTACCATAGGACTCAGGAATTCCACTCCTGGGTATTTATCTGAAGAAAATGAAAACACTAATTTGAAAAGATATATGCACTTCTATGTTCATTGCATTGTTTATCCATTCATCTCTTAAAAATCTTCCTTTAGCTTTTTTATTGTATATATTTATTTATGGCTGTGTTGGGTCTCTGCTTGTGGGCTTTCTCTAGTTGCGGCAAGTGGGGACTACTCCTCATTGCAGTGTGTGCTTCTTATTGCAGTGGCTTCTCTTGTTGTGGAGCACAGGCTCAAGGTGCGCCAGCTTCAGTAGTTGTGGCTTGCAGGCTCAGTAGTTGTGGCACAGGTGCTGAGTTGCTTCACGGCATGTGGGATCTTCCCAGACCAGGGATTGAACCCATGTCCCCTGCATCGGCAGGCGAACTGTTAACCACTGCGCCATCAGGGAGGTCCCCTACCTTTAGCTTTTAATTTCTTAAAATTTTTTTCCCTGTTTATAACCTTAGTAACAAAATTATAACAAACATCTTTAAGGATTTCTTTGGCTAATGGTTGCTTGGTTAACATTTGCCCCCCTTTATAAATTCCATTAATTTAACACATTTATATAATTTATAAATTTAACATAAGCAATTTTCTCTTAAATACCTCAATTGTCTACTTAAACAAAATCTTACCAAGAACCCTAAAAGAACATATAAATCTAGTAAGTTAAGTGGATGAATATAGTACCATTTAAGTTTTCCTAACTTCCAACACCATACATAAATTTATTAAACTTTCAACTCAGAATCATAAGCCTACTCATTTACTCAGTTATACTTTAAAATCTGAATTATAAGTTTCACCCTTCCTCTAATAGAGTAAATTCTCTTCAACATTACGAGTACTTAAAATGCCAAATATACATAGGGTATTCTTAGAACAAAAGAATTAATACTATAGGTTTATTTTTAAATCATTTCTACACTTGGTTATAAATCTTCCTGGGCCTAAAGAAGTTTTTCCAGAGGGTGGGATTTTCCAGACTCCCCAGAAAATAAGAACTACATGGGACATTTGTTAAATATATAGATTCCCAGGCTCCAACCCAGATCCAATAAATCTGCATTTCCAGGGAAAAGACTGCATGATTATAAAAGCCCAGGTTTATCGTACCACAGAGTTTGGAAACAATTTTCTTAGGGAAAAATTACTTATCAGACACCTATAGACCAGATTTCAGCCAGGCTCTGAGTAGATCCTTGTGGGTAACTCTGAAAGGACGCCTCGACCCTCTGTATCCTCCTCTGCAGGGTCACTGTAAGTTAAGAGAGGGGGCCTGCCTTCCTTAGAGGTGTGTCACCGCTGCTTACGATTTCAAGTTAGAGTACAGCCAGTGGGCTTCGTCAGGGGGTTGGACTTTGCATTTTTCTGGCTCTCTGGATAATATAAATGTCTTCTCCTATCTCTAGAACTTTGAGTGTCATTCTTAACATATTTCCCCGGGTTCTCAGGACCATACATCCTTACAGACACTAAAACCCTGCCCCGTTGAACCCTGGTGTCTCCCTCAGCTTTGTCTGACTTGTCAGTCACGACTTCAAGGTCATTTTCCTCGACAGGCTCCTACCTGCTGCCCTGATTCCAGCCCTAACCCCTTCATGCAGCACCTAGATGACCTTCCCAAGATGCAGGACCGGGGCACACCCTGCTAAACCCTCCCCTGGCCTGGCCTGAGAGGCCTGGCTCACGGACAGCTGTGTGCCTGTCCCTGGGTCCATCCCAGGCAGCTCCCACTGGGCCCCAGCCCCACAGAACCCCGTGCAGGGCCAGTCAAGCACCGCTAATTCTGGCTGGCACAGGGGCCAGCGTTAGCCAAAAGACTGACCAAGATGATCTGCGTCAGAATTGCTGGGCAGAAAGAGGCATTTTTACTAACATGCAGATTACTGGGCCCCACCCCAGATAAGCGGGTTCTGAACCTCTAGAGAATGGGGTCCAGAAACACTCCTCATTAACTAGTCCCCATCCCCACCCCCAGGCAATTCTTGTGCCCACTAACGTTTGCAAAGCATTGCGTGCCTAGTCCAAGAGCAGCGAAACCATGCTTCACTTTCCTAAAACAGGAAGAAAAACATATTTCTGTTCCCAGGTTCCAGATTCCAGCAAAGTAAAAGAGTCACGATCACTAAACCCCCTCCATGGAAGCATTATGGTTGTGTATTTGTCTCCAAAAACGCTGTGCAGGGGTGCACATGCATGGGTGTGTGGGTAGGGGTGGTAGGGGGTGGTCTTTGCACTTGAAGGAGGTTATAGTGGAAGATGGAAAGGAGGCAAGGGGAAGGTAATTAGACAGTAGCGGCGGGGGGAGGAGGGGCTTCCCTGGTGGTGCCAGTGGTTAAGAATCCGCCTGCCAACGCGGGGGACATGGGTTCGAGCCCTGGGCCGGGAAGATCCCATATGCCGCAAAAAAATTAAGCCCATGTGCCACAACTACTGAGCCTGTGCTCTAGAGCCCATGAGCCACAACTATTGAGCCCGTGCGCCTAGAGCCTGTGCTCCACAGCAAGAAAAACTGCTGGAATGAGAAGCCCTCGCACCACAACGAAGAGGAGCCCCTGCTGACCGCAACTAGAGAAAGCCTGCACGCAGCAACAAAGACCCAACGTAGCCAATAAATAAATTAATTAAAAAAAAATAAAGCTGACGTGTTGGTTTCCATCCTTACTTAAAAAAAAAATGAAAAGAAGAGAAAGAAAAGGGGTCCCCAGAAGGACGATGAAGGCTGAGGGGAGGCCAGAGCAGGGCTGCATATTAAAAACATAATACTGAGCGAAAAGAAAGCATCACAGAAGAATACAGTTGATTCCATTCATATGAGTTTTTAAAAACTAGCAAAAGCAAATAGCATATTGTATAGGATGCATACAAAGGTGGTAACACTGTAAAGGAAAACCAAAGAAAGATGCACTGAAATTCAAGACGATGATCCGCGGGGCTACCTCTGGGAGAGAGGCGACCACAGAGGACGTCAAAGGTACCAGTAATTTTCCTAAGAAGTGGGGGTGCTCAAGTGTGGTTATTTGTATGCAATACGTATCGTTTTGCATGTATATTAAGGTTTTAAACATAGGTAGGAAATAGTGAACAGCATGAATAATATATATAAACCACTTGTCCATCAAATTCTGAAATACTAGGAAAAGGTGTCACCTTCTGGAATTTGTGGCAGGTATGACTTGAGCAAATAAAACGAAGCCCCATTGACCAAGTGGATGATGAATGTTCAGCACCTGTGCTGACGGACTGAGCCTCCAGGACAGCGACGGGCAGGTGAAGAAGGCCTGGGGACCTGACAGGGAGAGGAAGTACCATGTCCCAAGTCGGGACGGAGAGCCACGCAGCAGGGGCAGTGTCTCGTGCAGTTTGTGGGCCCAGCTCGGCACCCCCTCCACAGAGTCCTATCTGCTCCAGAAAGGGAGGTGGTTTGGGTACACTCACAAAGAAAAACAAATGCTTTTTCCATTTACAGATGCCTTATTCAGTGCAGCCTTTGCTGAGTCTGGTGTTTCCTTAAAATTTCCTTCAAAGTAAACAGGAAAGGATTTTATCTGAGAGAGAATCCTCCGCAGCTCTCCAACGTGAGCATGCTTCAGGGAACAGTGCAGCATGAGCAAGGCCGCAAACACGCTCAGCTCCCTGCCCCTGGGTGGGGCTGGAAAACCTCCTCGTGGGCTGTGCCCAGCACACCGCTTCTGTTTCTTGGTGCCAGAATGGGACGTGCCAGCACAAACCCACAGAACAACCTGGCAGTTTCCACTGACTTGCAAAGGGCTTCCTTTCACGTTTGGTTTCCTTTCCTAGTCCCAGAGGGCTCAAAAGCAGCAGCTCCCTGGTTCTCCCTCCCTGGACCCCTAGCACTCGTTGCTCTTGCCCCACTGTGTGCAATTCACTGCGCTCTGCTCAGGACCGTTCTCAGGCTGCTGGCCCTTTGGGTGATCTAGTTACCCCTTGCACTGTTATTTTTTACGAATAACAGAACAACAGCCAGCTGTGCCTGTGGCACCTCCTGCAGATTTTCTGCAGGAAGAAGACTGTGCCAGGCCTCCTCCCAGACCCTCCTCCTCGGATGGCTGTGGGGTTAAATGACAAGAAGCGATTTCTAATCCTTTCTTCTAAAATGACTTTTACTATCACCATCTCTTTTTTTCTGACTAAGAAAGAAGTTCTTTGTGTTAATTTCCTATCGCTGCTATAACCAACGTTCACAAACCTAGCAGGTTAAAACCACAAGTTTATCATCTTATAGTCTTGGATGTCAGAAGTCGAGAAAGGGTCTCACTGGGCTAAAATCAAGGTGTCAGCGGGGCCGAGTTCCTTAGGAGAGAATCCGTTCTCTTGCCTTTTCCAGCTTCTAGGGGTTGCTGCCATTTCTGGGCTCTTGGCTCCCTCCCGTCTTCAATGATTGGTAGAGCCTTTCTCCCAGGGCATCATTCTTCCGCCTCCCTCTTCCACATGTAAGGGCCCCTGTGATGACATTGGGCCCACTGGATCATCCCGGCTGCTCGACCCTTCTCCAGGTCAGCTGATTAGCAGTGACCATTCCATCGGCAAACTTCATTCCCTTTTGCTATGCAACCTAACGGAGTCACAGACTCTGGGGATTACGATGTGGACATCTTTGGTCATCATTCTGCTACAACACATATGTTCATTGTAGAAAATTTAGAAACACAAGAAAAGCATAAAGGGGAATATAGCAGCCACTTCTAATCCCACTTCCCAGAGATAACCACCAACTTAGTGTGTATTCATCCAGTCCTTTAAGTGCATCTGTTTCTTTCTTTGTAAACTAGGTTTGAATAATACCATATATATGTATGTATGTACATATATACATAGTGTTCAGTAATTTTCCTTAATAATATGCATGTATTTCTATGCTATTTACTATTTTGTTACATTTCAATTTTCAGTGGCTACCTAGCATTCCACTAGGTGGATGTACTATAATTTAACTAATTTAGTTAATCCTTTATTGCAGGACACATAATTTATCTCTAACTTTTCTTTACGCCTAGTAGCCCTGTGATAAACATCCCTGAAGCTACATCTTTGTACACATTCTTAGGATACATCCCTAAAAGTACCCCAAGTATTGGGTGGCCACATCATTTATCCCCCAAAGCAGGACATTTTTAAGAATGAAAAAGGGGGCTTCCCTGGTGGCACAGTGGTTAAGAATCCACCTGCCAATGCAGGGGACACAGGTTCGATCCCTGGTCCAGGAAGATCCCACATGCCTCGGAGCAACTATGCCCATGTGCCACAACTACTGAGCCCATGCACCTAGAGCCCGTGCTCTGCAACAAGAGAAGCTGCCACAATGAGAAGCTCATGCACTGCAACGAAGAGTAGCCCCCATTCTTCACAACTAGAGAAAGCCTGTGCAGCAGCAATGAAGACCCAACACAGCCAATAAATAAGAAAATAAATAAATAAATACATAATTTTAAAAAAAGAATGAAAAAGGGTAATCTTAACATTTAACAATAATTGATAACTAACCATAAACCAGGATGGACCTGGGCATGATACATATCACCAAACTGGCCTCATGAAATGTTGCCATGGTTTCCAGTCCCATGGGCAGTGCCCAAGAATCCTGCTCTAAGCCACTGTCAAAATTGCCAGGCCTTCCAGTGCCCCCAACTCCCAGCCTCCATCTTCCTAAAACTGAAAACCACACAGAGGCAAATGTCATCATCATCCACTGGAGAGGTGGCAGTGGCAGGCCTGTTTCTTGTGGCAGGGAGAAGACAGCTAAGTCCTCCTTTGCCCCGGTAGTCAATGGTTTTACTCCAGGTGAGTCTATTATAGCTTCTGATCCATGTAAGGCTAGGTTAGCTTCCAGGCAGCAGTGACCAACCTGCCCTCCCTACACACAGGCCCAGGTAACAGGCTCAACCAGAGAGGAAGCTTCTCACAGGCCCTTTCCCAGACCCACGCAGGTGCCCCCTGGGAGACAGTACTACCTGAGCAAACTTACCTGCCAAACTTACCTGAGCAGGAGGTACTGACCCTGAAGAGCCCAGAGCAAGAGCGTGGAGCTGCAGTCAGCCCAAGTTCCCTAACACGGGCAGTGTTACAAGGAACAGCTTATACTTCCTCATCAGAGGACTTCCGCTTGGATAGAACCCTCTGAAACCATCACCCGTCAAGAACATACCCAAATAAAACAGTCACTGAAACCACAAAAATGAAAAGACTAAATTCACTGTTTTGTAACATTCCAGTGGGTCTTTGTTTTGTTTTGTTATTTTGGTAGTGGTCATTTGATCTGGCCACCCAGGCTAGCGAATGCTCTCTGGGAAAAGACCAGGGCTCCTGTACACAACTGTGAATGCAAGCACTGAAAAAAAGCTATCAAGTCCTCAGGCTTCTTGTCTTGGGCATTTCTGACCTTCTGAGTCAAGTAACCTGATGAAACCAGTCACCTCATCTACCCAGAGGCCACTCAGGAAGCATCTGACTCATTCTTGTTGACTCATATGCTGGAAAAGCAAACCCAAATAGGCTCTGATAGCAATCTAGTTTGGAGCAGTTTTACTTGTAAGCAACTGGCTCCCTGCCTAAAGAGAATATAAGCCTTCAGAAATAAAGAGAAAAGCTTAGCACCCTGCTCCCTACCCCTAAATAATGTTCCAGGTGATATTTTGTAAGCTCACCTGCAAACTGTGCTCTGTTTGTTAACCTGGAAATGGAGCAAAACCCTCTGGACACCGTGCACTACTTGTGAAATGAGCAAGGGGCAGAGCAGACCAGCCCAGAACACGAACTGGCCAGTAAGCAGATCTCCAGTGCTTGGACGTTCTCTCTCTGAAAGAACTGCTCTTTTTTCATTTCACCTTTGTGTTCTTAGTAGAGACGTCATACAGCTGGAGATCTGGACTGTTTGATATAAGCAAAGGCAGAGTCATGGGATCACCACTGGCCACAGAAGGGAGTCCAACAATTTGGAGAAAGCAAACACTGACCCAGACAGTGAAGCGTGTTGGATTTCTCACATCAAAAGTCAGCTTCTCAAACAGGGAAAGACACCGTCAAAAACACTATACATGCTTGCCTCTGGGGAAAGGGACTAGAAGGTAGAAAGGATGCTCTTTTTTATTATGAACATTGCAGTACTATTGACTTTTAAACTATGAATATATATTACTTTGTTCTAAAAAAATTAAATATTGCTGGATAAAAAAAAAGGAAAAAGAACTGAAGCCCTAAGAAATGGGGTCAGCTCCATTGTTACAGAGTTTTAGGGGCATCTTTTATTTGAGACTCTAGAAATTGTAATTTTCCTATTGCGTGTTAATTAAGCTTCTCCATCTGGTGGGGGGCGGGGGGCGGGGGGGATTTCAGCTTCTGGATTCGGAAGAATGGGACCCAGAAAAGGTCCTGTTTGTGGACCTAGAGCATGGCCTCCCCACATGCTCTGTGGGCCCTGGGCAAGTGGATTTCTCTAAAGGTATCTTTGGATGCTAATGACAGGGCTGGCCAGAGAAGGGATACATGTCAAAGCTGTTCTTAGCCCCTAGACTCTAGACCCCTAGACCACCTCGTGGGTCACCTCCTACAGCTGCTCCTCCTGGAGCCGCAGCCCTGAGGAGATCCACACAGAGGCCTTTGCATCCTTTACACTTGCGATTCCTTCTTCCCTCAGATATGCACTCAGCCTGCTCCCTCGCCTCATTCAGGCCTCCGAGCAGATGTCAGCTGCTTATAAAAGTTGTGCCTGGGGAGGGTGGGGGAGAGTCGAGGGAGGGAGGGAATACGGGAATATGTGTATAAATACAGATGATTGAACTTGGTGTACCTCAAAAATAAACAAACAAACAAAAGAAAAAAGTTGTGCCTGGACGTCCCTGGTGGTGCAGTGGTTGAAAGTCCGCCTGCCAATGCAGGGGACACGAGTTTGGGCCCTGGTGCAGGAGGACCCCACATGCCGCGGAGCAACTAAGCGCGTGCGCCACAACTGCTGATCCTGTGCTCTAGAGCCCATGAGCCACAGCTGCTTTGCCCATGTGCCACAACTACTGAAGCCCATGCGCCTAGAGCTCATGCTCTGCAACCAGAGAAGCCACTGCAGTGAGAAGCCCGCGCACCGCAATGAAGACCCAACACAGTCAATAAATAAATGAATAAATAATTAAAATTTTTTTAAAAAGTTGTGCCTGATCAATTACTACCTGAAATAGCCTTACAATTCCCCTGCTTGATTTCTCTTCCTTACATTTATTACTACTTCCCATTATGTGATGAATATTTATGTACCCAATAGAGAGAGAAAGAGAGAGACAGAGACAGAGAGAGAGAAAAGAAGGGAGAGAGGGAGGGAGGGTGGAAGGGAGGGAGGGTGCAAGGGAGGGAGGGTGGAAGGGAGGGAGGGAGAGACTGGTTGTAATTCCCGATGATGGCCACAAGATGGCACCATTGCTCAGAGTCTTTACTCTGAAAAGCAAATCAGGCGGGCAAAATCTAAGGCTGGTTTGGGATTCCAGGCTTCCCTCCCTCCCTCTCTGTCCATCTATCTGTTTCAGTCTTTCTTCTTCCTCCACTCCCCCTCCCTCTGCCCCCCCCCCCCCCCCACCTTCTTCAATACTGACTTACTGATCTTCTGGTGGGGTTGGGCAATATGCTGGCAGAAGCCCTTTTGTGACACTCAGAGCAAAAACATGCCTGAGACTGATGTTTGTCTACACGAAATGCAGTGGTTGGCTCATTGGGTATGACTGGAAAGGCTCAGTCCACCTGCTTTTTCTCCTCTTTGGACCCTGCTGGTACTGCCCTGGCCCTGGCCCATAGCTTGGCTGCTTCAGGGACAATCTGTTCTCTCACCCTTCCCCTTACCACATCCGCCCCACCTCCCAGCACGCACATCTTAGAAGCTCCTGCCCTGAAATCCTGTTCTAGGGGGTCATCAGAATGACTCTAGAGAAACTGTAAACACTACAGAATGTCTCCTTGTGGGGGTTCTGAGGTCTCCTTTGTAGTTTAGCCTGAGGAAAAAGCAGTCGGTGGCTTGGGGAAGGTGGGTGGAGCTTGCAGTATTTTTCTAAGATTTTTGTAGCTGGGGAATAAATCTCCAGGGATGGGCAGGGCTGCAGGCTAATTCCAGTACAGCAGGATCAGGGCTATGAAAACACGTACACAAAGGCAACTTCAAAGCTTTTCCTTGAATCTGAACGGGAAAGGCCCTGCGGAAGGGCCTGCTAACTTTGCACCAAAGGCCCTCTTGCTTTCAGATGGCCCTGCAGCTCTGCAGACACCTCTGGTCCAACCCTTTCAGTGGCGTGAGGATTCAACAGGGCCCTGAAGGCAAAAACAGAAGGCAGAGCCCAGAAGTTGGGGTCTGGGTCTAACTGTTCTCTGGCCTTAAGAGCTGAGGCCGATTTCCTCTTTGCAAACTGAGCCTGATCATGGAAGGAACTCTTCCCCACTTCTGTCCAGCCTCTTCCCCAGCCCCGGTCAAACCCTGACACAGCTACTTTGCAGGGAGTGGTGAGAATTACTACTGCTGGAAGGTCACTTAAGGTAATAATTAGAACAATCATTAATTTCTGAGGCCTAAGTGACTCATTTATCTCTGATATGCACAGAGATCAAAGGTGGGTATTTATGGCTTAGAAACAAGCCTCCCTATTCTTTCACCTGCTCTAGTAAATAATAAAGAGCTCCCAAGCCTGCCTTCTTCACCCGTCTCTTCCCTGCAAGTTTTCTGTCTTTACCATCCCTGTATAAAAGCAGCCCACCTCTCCTTTCTCTCCACTCCTCCTTCTTTGAGAACCATGGCAGGTCAAGCTGCTCTCTGTCCAGCTTGGAGAGTCTTGGCTGCAGCTGTGCAATGGAGTGAGTGGTGCTGATCCCTCCATCTCGGAGCAGTGGGGTGGGGCGCCAAACCCCTGACCTCTGGCCAGGCCCAGGGTGGGCATCCGGCTCTCCCTGGAAATCTGCCTTTACTTTGCCTGGATATGTACATCAGTGCCAGAGTCAGTCTGCCTGGGTCGGCTAGAAACCTGGCCCTGCCACCTATTAGCTGTGTGACCTTGAGTGAGTTCCTTAACCTTTTTTTTTTCTCATTCACTTTTTTTTTTTCTTGATGTACATCAAGGTGGATCAGCTGTATTTATACATGTATCCCCATATCCCCTCTCTCCTGCGACAAGTTCCTTAACCTTTTTAAGCCCCAGTTTCCCAATCTTTGAAATAGGGATAATAGGAGCATCTAAGACTGGCTTATGAAAATTACCTAAGATAAAATATATAAAAATGCTTACTTAGTACAGAACCCAATACAAAATAATGTCAGCTACATTTGTCAGGATCTCAAAATTCTTATTTCCAAGAACTTGTAGCTACAGGGCAAACTGACTTTCATGTTCTGATATGGCCTCTAAGAGATGCTGAGGTGGGTTGCATGTTCCCCTCGTCCCCCACCCCAGGACCCTGGACCACCACTGTAACAGAAATCAGATCGTGTGTGTGTGTGTGTGTGTGTGTGTGTGTGTGTGTGTGTGTGTGTGTGTGTGTGTGTGTAGTGGAGGGTCCTCAGCCTTAAGGAGGCTGCGAGATGGGCCCAGGTCAGTTTCAGTTTCTCAACCTCAGCACTACTGACCTCTTGGACCAGGTAATCCCTTTGTTGTGAGGCCTCATCCTGTGCATTTCAGAACATTTAGCACCATCTTTGGCCTCTACTCACTAGGTGCCAGTAGCAGCCTTCTAGTCACAACAATCAAAAATGTCTCTAGACATCACCGCATGTCCTTTGGGGGGCAAAATTGTTCTTGGTTGAGAACCACTGGTCTAGGCAGATGGGGAAGTGTAGGGGCCTCTGTGCAGGTACCTGGCTGAACTAAGGTGAGGAGGCAGGAATGAGCACAGAGAGGAGAACCTCTAGCCCCAGGCAGGGCTCAGGCAGACCCTCAAGACTGAGGACAGAGGTAGAGCCCTCAAAAGGTAAACCCCCATGGTTTTCCCTAGTAAGGATGTGGCCTGGCTTCTTCAGGAAGCAATGCCCTGCTTGGATGTGGACCTCTAGATCTCCCGTAGCCAGAACTCAAATACATAACCCTGTCCAGCCCCAGCAACCCTGGGCAAGAAACAGTGCCCCAGTGGCACAGAAAGATCACTGAGTGGACAATTCTCACCTCAGGACAGAGTACACGGCCAGGCTGCCCAGGTGTGAATTCCTACTCTGCTACTACTCACTGTGTGACCTTGGGCAAATTGCTTAACCTCTCTGTGCCTTAGGATTCTTTTTTTTTAAAGAAATTTATTGAAATATAATTGACATACAATAAACTGCATATATTTAAAGTGTACAAATTGATATATTTTTTTCTTATTAGTAATGTATATATGGCAATCCCAATCTCCCAATTCATCCCACCCAACACCACCCCCACCCCCCACTTTCCCATACATATGTTTGTTCTCTACATCTGGGTCTCTATTTCTGCCTTGCAAACCAGTTGATTTGTACCATATTTCTATATTCCACATATATGTGTTAATATACAATATTTGTTTTTCTCTTTCTGGCTTATCTCACTCTGTATGACAGTCTCTAGGTCCATCCATGTCTCTAAAAGTGTCCCAATTTCATTCCTTTTTACAGCTAAGTAATATTCCATTGTATATATGTACCACATCTTCTTTACCCATTCATCTGTTGATGGACATTTAGGTTGCTTCCATGTCCTGGCTATTGTAAATAGTGCCACAATGAACATTGGAGTGCATGTGTCTTTTTGAATTATGGTGTTCTCTGGGTATATGCCCAGCAGTGGGATTGCTGGATCATATGGTAGTTCTATTTTTAGTTTTTTAAGGAACCTCCATACTGTTCTTCATAGTGGCTGTATCAATTTACATTCCCACCAACAGTGCAACAGAGTTCCCTTTTCTGCACACCCTCTCCAGCATTTATTGTTTGTAGATTTTCTGATGATGCCCTGAGGTACCTCCTTGTAGTTTTGATTTGCACATCTGTAATAATTAGTGATGTTGAGTAGCTTTTCATGTGCCTCATGGCCATCTGTATGTCTTCTTTGGAGAAATGCCTATTTAGGTCTTCTGCCCATTTTTTTGATTGGGTTGTTTTTTTGATACTGAGCTGCAAGAACTGTTTATATATTTGGGAGATTAATCCTTTGTCTGTTGATTCATTTGCAAATATTTTCTCCCATTCTGGGGGTTGTCTTTTCGTCTTGTTTATAGTTTCCTTTGCCTGCAAAAGCTTTTAAGTTTCATTAGGTCCCACTTGTTTATTTTTGTTTTTATTTCCATTACTCTAGGAGATGGGTCAAAAAAGATCTTGCTGTGATTTATGTCAGAGTGTTCTTATGTTTTCCTCTAGGAGTTTTATAGTGTCTGGCCTTACATTTGAGTCTTTAATCCATTCTGAGTTTATTTCTGTGTATGGTGTTAAGGAGTGTTCTAATTTCATTCCTCTACATGTAGCTTCCAGGTTTCCCAGCACCACTTATCTGTGCCTTTGGATGCTTATCTGTAAAATGAAAACAATTGCATTTACCGCATGGAGGTGACGAGGATTAAATGACTTAATGTACTTAGAAGAGAGCCTAGCACAGAGCAAGCACTAAGCATTTGCTAAATAAGACAAAATCTAAAAGGAAGCTGCTGCAGGCTGGGAGATGCAGCTTCTGTAAGTCAGTGTTTTCCCCTGCTATGACCTCAGGTCCAGCAGTTGTTTCTGGGGCCCCCTGGCCACCTGTGCTGAGGGTGGGATTGAGACTCCCTGGGGCAGCTCCCCTGGGGAGGTGGTTGTTCTTAAGGAAAGTTCATTTGACTAGAGAGCAAACTCAGTGCAAAGGGCTCCAGAACTTCCCACTAGACAGCCCCTGGGGATTTCTTTAATTAGAGAGTATTAGGAGGAAAAACTTTTTTCTCTTCCAATTTAGGTTCAAGGTTGGGGATAGGGGCCAGACTAACAGGAGAAAAGACAAAGTTTGTGTGCACACTGGGTGCAGGAGCACTGTGTGATGAGTAAGTCACGGTAACCAGAGGTAAAGTTCGGATACCAACTTAACAAAAGCAGGGCGGAGCGTGGGGGAGGGGAGGGTTTCAAAGGATGGAAGGTTCTGCTGAGGCTTATTTGCACAATTTCTTTGGGAACGTCCTGGTGCTCAAGTCAGTGCCTCCCTGACTGGAGGCCAGCTGGAGGTGGAGGTGGGAAGGTGGGAGCTGATTCTCTGTGTTCGGTGCCAGGCAGATAAGGAAAGTTCAGAAGAGAGTTCTTCTGCTTCTGCTGCTGGGTTGTTGGTCCCATCAAAGGAAGCACCTGTGGAAGGAAGGAAGCGGGTGAGTGGCTGTGACCTTTGGGAACCCTAATATTTCTGTTGTCGGAGGAGGCAAAACCCCAGCCAGGAAACCCCCAAACTTATAGCAGGAAAAGCCACACAGTGTTGCCAAGTGCTTTGTGTTAGTTATCTATCACTGTGTAGTAAATGACCCCAATCTTCATAGCTTAAACAATAAACATTTATCATCTCTAACAGCATCTAAGAGTCAGGAATGTGGAAGCACCTGACCTGGGTGGTTATGGCTCAAGGTTTCAAGATGTTGAACAGGGCTGCTCTCATCTGAAGGCTTGACTGGAGCTGAGGGTCCGCATCCAAGATGGCTCCTCTCATGGCTGTTGGCAGGAGGCCTTGGTTCGGCACCACGTGGACCTCTGATAGGGCTGCTTGTGTGTCCTGACAGCATGGCAGCTGGCTTCTTCCAGAGTAAGCAATTCAAGACAGAAACTAAGGCAGAAGTCATAGTGTCTTTTATTGAGCTAGCCTCAAAGGCATATGCCATGATGTTTGCTGTATTCTGTTGGTCCTCTGATCAATCCTGATACAATGTGGGAAGAAACTACACAAGACCATGAGTACCAGGAGGTGGGGCTCACTGGGTAACCATCTTAGAAGTGGGCTCCCAGCTTTCAGGTCTCCCTCCCAGAAGAACATTCACTGGGGCATTGGCCCAGATGACAGCCTGGTTCAGGCACAACCTTGCAGAAGCCGCTAAGACTGAAAACCCAACATGCTAGGTGGGATTTGGTGCCACTGCCACTGCCTCAGTCTGCCTCCTCACTGAACAGTATACCCACTCAGAACTGGATGACCATCCCTTTGGCAGAGTGAAGGCTGGATGCAGGGCACTGGGTGGGAGAAACACTAGGTTTGTGGGCCCCTCTCCAAGTTGAGACTGGGAAACAAAGCCTTCACACACACACACACACACACACACACACACACACACACACACACACACACTAACAGTAGGGAAACATGCACTTATGAAAGGTTGGTCCAAGATTTCAGAGGAGGGGGATCTGGTGGGACTGGGGCAGTTCTGTAGGCTTCAGGGAGGAGCTAGAACATGAGCGAAGCCCTAGCACCCAAGGCTCTTTCTGAGCCCCAAATCCAGACATGATGAACTGCTGACAGCTCCCCCGTGCCCTGCTGTTTCATGCCTCCCAGCCATTGCAACAGAATACCTTTCCCCATTATTCCCCTTCTCCTTAACTCTGTTTATCCTTTCAGACTCAGCTCAAGGAGGACCACCTCCAAGAAACCTCCCATCTGATATAGCTACCCGCCTCTGCGGTCTCAAAGCTGCCTCACCCCTCACAAACCCCTACCATGCTGGACCACACTCTCTGCTTGCTGCCTGCTAGACCTGACTCTCCGTAAGGGCAGGCGACAGTGTCAGATTCACTGGGGTCTGCCACGTGCCTTGTGCACACTCAGCACTGAGTATATGTTTGTAAGGAAGGGAGGGAGCGGAAGAGGAAGAGAAAGAAGAAGGATGGATTCGGGAGACAGTAAATAACTCATCCTCTCTCTTTCTCCCCTTCATTCCGCAAGAGTGGGGCTTCAAGCGGAACCAGAGCCGTTGGCCAGAACCGCTCTCTTCTGCCCTCCACACCCCAAGCAAAATAAGCAGGACATCGTATAACACTTTGTCTGAGAAATAGCTCTTGGTACTGAAGGCTCACAAAAAGGAGGGTTTGGGGGCTGGAGGAGTACTTGTTCCCAGGATACCCTGATGTTGCTGGAGGAACTCAAGGCTAATAACAGGTTGAAAACATCCCATGGTGACAATCTCTGTGGGAAAATCTCGTGATCCAGCAGGTTTCCTAAGAGCAGTCAGGAGGAGGCTGAAAAGGAGGCTGAAAGTCTGTGGTTCAAAGCAACTCAAGGCCAACCTATGGGATGATCCCAGCAGGAGATCAGTCAGAGGGAATCACAGGGATTGCAGGGCTGCTCTGTCACCTCTGGGCACACATCAGACCTCTTGTTATTCAGAGTTCTCTTTCCACAGGCATCAGGTTAATATTTTAAACATTAACTGATGTTTTGTTTTGCTTTAGTTTTCTGTTTGCTGAGACCTCCTGTGCTCAGGATCAGTTAGCCACACGTGCACCATCTTTATTAGCATAGGTAGGGCTCACTTTTATTTTACTTTATTTTATTTTTTTTTTGATCTCTTCACCCTGTCCCCAATCTTGTTTTTCTCCTCTTATCGTCCTTGTGATTCTTTGTATGTGGCCAATCTATATTTCTATTTGTACCTAGGCCCAATATTGGCATTATTTTGTGCATATTTTTAAAATATGCTTAAGTGGTCTTTTGGTATACATGTCCATTTTTTCTCACTTTTTTCCAGTTAAGCTTATGAGATTTTGAGATGGCTCCAAGTTAATGTAAGTAGCATTCCTTGTATCTGCTGAATGGCACACATCATTTTCATACAACCTTTTATTTATCTACTTTCCTATGAATAAACTTCTAGGTGTTTCCAAATCTTCACTGTTACAAACAATCCTACAAGAATACATCCACACATATTTCTTTGGGGGCCTGGGCGAGAATGTCTCTGGGCTCAGCGTCCTTGAGTGCTGGGTGGTAGGATGGGCCAATATTCCATTTCACTTAACACTTTCAATCTGCTTTCCAGAAAGATTATACTAGTTAACATTCCCATGAGATTTTCTGCCTTCCTTCACCTTTGACTGCACTTGATATCATCCAGCTTTTTGCCAGTCTGATATGTGTAAGACCCAATGTCTCCTTCTTAACCAAATTTCCCCCCTGGTTTCCTTCCTGTCCTGGTCTGCTGTTTCCCCTTTTAAAGCCTCAGAGAAGGGAGGCGGTGCCCAAAGCACCAGAAGGGATGGAGGAGGGACAAGAGTCTCCTTCCAGCTTTTGAGTTTGAAAATCCTTCACTCTTGGGGGATCAAAAAGGTTTCAGAGTGCAGAAAAAAGATTTGGGAGAAAAACATCATGAAAAGAAGGGTAAAGTCAAGCACCCACTTTGGCCATGCCCAACCTGAACCATGGTAGCTGGGCACCGCGAAGGAGAGTGTCAGAAGGAAGGAAAGGAAAGTTCCTGCGGATTACAAACCAGACGCTGATGTTGAGGCAGGAGCACAGGTATGGGAAGTGGGCTCTAAGGGCACGAGGCAGTGGTGGGGTCTGTGGTTCCCTGGATGGGGCCTTCCTGTAACACTTCTCAGTTCGGCTGGCTGTTACACGGTGGAGGTCTGGGCTAGTGTTACCAGGTATTTCCATTTTTGCAAAAGAATCCAAAATCAGAATTTTTATGCCGAAGCTCTCCTTAAAAAAAAAAAAAAAAAAAAAGCCATCATGGCAAATTTCAAAACATATGTAAAATTAGGCAAACAAGTATAATGAACTTCCTTGCGAAACCCATGACTAAGTTTCAACAATTGTCAACTCATGGCCAGTTTCGTTCCATTACTTCACCCTTCCCATCCTAAATGATTCTGAAGTAAATCCCACACTCATCATTTTCTTTGTAAAGAAAAAGAACTCATTTTTTTTTAACCATAACACAATATCATAACTAAATAAACCTCAATAACTTCCAGTCTAATAGCCTGTCAGTGTTAAAATTTAGTTTTCTCATGATAGTCATAAATGTTTATTTTATGTTGCTTTATTTTTATAGTTTGTTTGAAATAGTATCCAAAGTCCACACAGTGAAAGCGAATGATATTTTTAAGTCTCCTTTAATCTCTAGGTTTGCTCCCCACCTTTTTGACCCTATCTGTTAATGAAGCCAGGTCCTTTGTCATGTAGAGTGTTCCACAGTCTGGCTTTTGTTGGTGTCACTTAACATGCTTCCTCTGTCTTCTGCATTTCCTGTAAATTGGTAGCTGGATCTAGAAGCTAAAACTCTCATTAAAAAAAATATGTTCATAATCTTTTTTGAAAGAATCTTTTTTTTTTTAAGATTTATTTATTTATTATTTATCTTTGGCTGCTTTGGGTCTTTGTTGTTGCACACGGGCTTTATCTAATTGTGAGAGCTGGAGCTACTCTTCGTTGAGGTGCACAGGCTTCTCATTGTGGTGGCTTCTCTTGTTACAGAGTATGGGCTGTAGGTGTGTGGGCTTCAGTAGTTGTGGCTCTCAGGTTCTAGAGCACAGGCTCAGTAACTGCGGCACACGGGCTTAGTTGCTCCATGGCATATGGGATCTTCTAGACCAGGCATTGAACCCTGGTCCTGTGCATTGGCAGGTGGATTCTTAATCACTGCACCACCAGGGAAATCCCTCAAAAGAATCTTTAAATGCTGTCTGAGCCAGATAAAAACTTCCTGGACTGGATCTAGCCTGTTGCTACCCCATCTTAGATGTTAGTGGGTCACAGACAAAAGGGTTCAGGGACCTCTGTTCTGAGCAGAGCCCCAGGGAGAGAGCAAAATCCTGAGTGAACATGTAGGATCTGAGAACAGAGGACCTGTGCCTCATTTTCCACAGAGAATCCAATTCAGAGAGGTGCCAAGACCCCAGAGAAGGGGGGTGGTATGCAGCATGTCAAGGCAGACAGAGCCTGGCATGGCCTGGCAGGGTGACCTGCAGGCACTCAAGGGCAGCACAGAGTGGAGGGGTGTTCAGTCCCGAGAGACCCTGCATCCCCATAGTACCCAAGGAGCACGTGCTGCGCCATCCTCATGCCACAAGAAGTCCTCCAGGACTAGACACCCCGAGGAAAAGGGGGCAGACCCCATGTGACTGGGATGAAGATTGGGACACCTTGATGGCATGGGAGATTGTACTAGAAGTTCAGCTGCACCAAGGAAAACAGAGAAGCTTATGTTTCTTCCTCACTTGACTTCGTGGACTGCAGTTTGTACCCACTACAAGGGGAGCCTCCAGGGACCCCTGACAGCACACCTCAGAGCCGAGAATTTGGGGGCAGTGGCCCCCTCTCTGTGGGGGAGCTGGATTGAGGAGATGAGGGGCCCTCGGAAGCTGCCTGTGATTCTAGAGAGCCTCCTCTCCCTTCTTTCTGTTTGATATTGATAGAAATGTTTGTCTAACTTTCTGGGTTTTGTCTTTTAAAAAACCTTTGCGTGTACCTCATAATTTATGAACGGATTTTGTTTTTCGATCTGAACTGGGGCACTTTGTTTACAGGAGAAGAATTTTGACTGTATTCATTTACTATCATGTTTAGTCATTTCCTGGGTTCATATTTTAATTTTTTATATTTCCTTATCTCTTTTCCATTATGTCTTTTGCTTATATGTATCTTGCAAGTAAGTATGTGTGGCGAGTCATATTTTTTTTTAGCAGTAATGGGCAATTAACTTAAAACAAACAATAAACATTTTCTTTTCTACATTTGGTCCTAACAACAACAATCAGAACTTTTAACTCTCTTCTATGAGAAAAAATTTTTTTTGCTTTTCATTGCCTACCAAATAAAAGCAAAAAGTATTCCAAAGAATGAAAAAGATCATCATATAATGGAAAAGATGTTTAATAATAAAATATTAAGAACATTGAATATATATGATCCTAAAATATAGTTATAAAATGTAGAAAGGAAAAATGGGCATACATACAAGAAAATTTCATTTTAGAAAAACAATTATAATAAGGGATTTTACTCTCCTCTCCTCAGTGAGGCTTGAAGTCAACTGTATAATAATAGAAATGCAAATATGGCAGCTTAATCAAATGGAGTCTTTTTCCTAAGTAAGGGAAAGTCTGGCAGGCCTCCAGGGCTCCTCCTAACCTCAGGCTCTGCCGTGCAGGTGACACACGATTTCTCCATCTCTCTGGCCTGTCACACCAGCTATTCTCTTAACTACTCCCCCTCTATCTCAGCAATACACTCCTTGGCTGTTTGAGTGGTGCCCTTCCCAGCTCAGCCTGGCACCAGGGTCCTGCTGCTAATACACTCTTAGATGTTCCTCAACTCCCACTTTAGCTCCTGAGACTGTCCCAGCCCCTGAGAAAAAAAATCTCTTAGAGACAGAATTAATGGATATCTTGTTCTATGTATAGTTTCCAATGGTCCTTGGCAATTGCCTGCATGGTGTCACACATCACACGCTGGACCACAGACATAGTCTCTACTGGTTCAAAAAGAACAGAAATGATATATGCTATGCTCTCTGGCCAAAACAGAATGAAATATAAAGTAACAACCAAAGCACATAAAAATAAACTAGCTACTTGGAAATGTAAAAATTTTTGCTGAGTCAACCGTTGAATTGGACAGGAAATCAAGAACACAAAAGGAGTTTATTCAGAAAACAATGATGGTTAAAACATGCCACAGTAATCTCTGTGGGATGTAGTCAGAGCAGTGCTTTTAGGAAATTTTATGATTTAAAATTCTCTCTTTTTTGGTGGTTGATAAAAGGGAACATTTTAGAAAGAATTTAACTGACAATATGAGAAAAGGAAGAAGACAAGCCAGACTAATGAGGAAGAAGAAATTATGAACACACAAGCAGAAGGAGATCATTTTGAAAATGAAAAATAATTTCTCTGGGCTCCGTAAATAAAACTAAAAGCTATGTATTTGGAGAAGTAAAGGCATTTCAATACAATTTGAATTGAGAAAGGCGATTCCAACTAATATACAAAAATTTAAAAATAAGAATACAACACAAAAGCATATGTTAATGAGATTTAAATATATGAGTGAAAGAACAATTTTTTTTTCTTTACAATATGAAAGTCCATACTTAACCTAGTAAATATTAAACCAATAACTTGGGAGGGGGAAAGAAATTTAGAAAGTTATTCAAATATAAGTGTCCAAGTATGTAGATATAGATATAGATATAGATATATAGATATAGATATATAATCTATCTTTCTATATATAGCAATAGTGTTCTGTTGCTGCATAACAAATTACCACAAATCCAGCACCTTAAAATAACACATATTTATTATTTTACAGTTTCCCTGGTTCAGGAGTCCAGATACAGCTTAGCTGGGTTCCTGGCCCTGAGTTTCACAGGTGATAATCAAGGTGTTAACCGTACAGTGTTCTCATCTGTTGGCTTGATGGGAAAAAATCTGCTTCTAATCTCATTGGCTGTTGGCAGAATTCATTTCCTTGTGGTTGTTTGCCTCAGGCCCCACCCAGCTTCTTACTAACTGTTGGCTCTTCTCAGGTTCTAAGGCCACCTGCAGCTCCTTGCCATGTGGCCCTCTCCATAGGTAGTTCATAACATGGCATTTTGCTTCTTCAAGGCCAACAGGAGAATCTCTCCAGCCTATCTATCTACCTATCTATCTATCTATATCTGTATCTACTGTATGTAATTAAAGAGTGACACCTCATCACCTTTGCCATGGTACACTAGTTAGAAGCAAGTCACAGGTTCCACTTACATCTAATGGAAGGGGATTAATTATAGAGGGGATTGTTACCTATTGGAGGTCACCTTAGGGTGTGTCCACCGCAATATGAGTGAATGCTAAATCCTCCCAAACTTTCCAAGACTGATTGCCTACCTTGAAAAATGGAAATCAAGGACTTCTAGCCCTTTAAGACAGGACTGAAGCTCCAAAAGAGGCATGTGCTGCAGGCAATATAAGCCTTTGAGAACAGAGCCTCAGGGTTCTCACCCTTATGTACTTTAATACCTATTGCAACATCCCAATCTACAGCTCAGCTTGTAACTCCAACCTCTGCCCTCCACTCCTCTCTGGGTGCAAACCCAGCTACTGTACTGTCAATCCTTGACTTCACTTTCTTGGCTTTACAAGTAGCTGCCCCAATGGAGTCTTGTTTTCTACGGCTGCCATGTTCTCCTACTAAGTCCATATGCACGATACGTACAGCTTTAGGGGTCTAATGACATCCTAGGCCCTCACCCCTTGGTTTTCTCTCCTGTCCTATAACCTGTTTTATCCACTAAGTATTGCAAATATTCTGATCCACATGCTGAAGGGCCTGTGATTGATGTTGTGAAGAAAAGAGCTGTGGGCTACAATTTACAAAGTCTTGCCTGGCAAAGTCTCACTAGGGATGGACTAAATTGGAATTGGAAGGCCCTGGGGCTGACTTTGTTAGTGATGGCAAAGGTCAAATGTATTTCTTGGTCTGTTTTTATTAGGATGGTCAGAGAGGAGCTGATAAACAGACCTGGTCTTTACTTAAAGCAGCTCTGCTATTCCATAACTTGTTTCTGAACCTGGAAAAGTGTGGCCTATTGCATAGTTCATTCCAGGATGTAAAAATACACAGGGCTTGATCCTGAAATCTAATAAAGGTAATGTACAAACAAGGAATGCTCTAGGCCATGTATTCACAATGGGGTGATAGCTCCATGCATTCACTCCAATGGAGCAATTTGGTCCTTGAGGGGGGCTAAAGAATCTTATTCTTTTTTATGTAGGAAGTGCAGGTATGTAAACAGTATGTATACAGATATATAGTTATCTGTGGAATTAAAATTACATGGGGGACAATTAAGGGAAAAAAAGTCAAAAATTCTTATTAGGGGAACAATAGTGAGAAAAAGGGTAGGAAGCACTGCTCTAGGGAATCTTCACCAAAAACCAAAGTCACCCACAAATCTCACATTAAAATATACATAAATTTTATTAATATTTATTTATGGCCAAAGAGGCTTTATCCCAGGAATGACTGAAGGGTTTGACACAAAGGCAACTATTATTAATAATAACAATAAAATATCACCCAATTCACTGGATTAAATAATGAAAATGTGATTTCAACAGATGCTGAAACAGCACTTGATAAAATTCAGTAGTCACTTTTCATTTTAAAAAAGAGGAATAGAAATATATTACAATAACATAGTACAGAGCTAGTTTTACCTTTAATGCAAAGCAGACATTGTTATTAAAAATAGAAACAAAACAGGAAGGCCTGTGAGTCCCACCTTCACCCTGACCACCTAAAATGATCTTCTGGCCACTGTAGCCATGTGGAGGCTTCATATGAATTAATAAAACAGTTGAGTAAAGTGGATGAATATAAGACATGGTGTAGATTCAAAACACAACTTAATTCCTTTGAACTGATTAGAAATATTAATTAAAAATGAGATCCTATTCATAATAACAAAAAAGAAAATACCGAATTGAGAATTTGTCATATTCAGTATGATCTAACTCATATTTTCAAAAATCATGTATGTTTCATGTATTTATAAGTGTATGTAAATGAATAACAGAGAGGGGCCTGAAGTCTGAGACAAGTGCTTTTCCCAAAAGAGGGGAAGAGGATGGAGAGAGTAAGGATAGGCTTGTCTGCTTCCTCTGAATTTCTTCCAATGATAATGTATTAACACAAAACTTTTATAGTTCTTAAAACTTTACAAAACAGCATTTATGACCTCATTTTGTCAAACTACAGATACATTTATGTATACTTAGAAAATGTCTCAAAAGATGATTACACAAACTTTATAGTGGTTATGCATAGATGGTGGGATTTTAGGTGATTTTCATTGGGATTTTTCTTTTCTAAAAGCATTATTTAATATTTTACAACGAGCATGTGCTATTCTTATAATAAAAAGTCAAAGATATTTTCATTTTGAAAAGAAATAAACAGAATCTAAGGAGTGCTATTCATGACATAAATAAGGACACTTTTAAAACTAAGATAGCAGAAGAATATAAACAAATGGAAAAATAGATCATGTTCCTATTTATAATTTATTGTATATTCACGTATAAATATAATACAGATAAATCTTCCAAAGCTATAAATAGAGTATATTATCAATAAACATTTCAAGACAAGAAACTTCCTGTTAAAATATTTATTCTACTCTCCTTTTATGAAACCCAATGAACAAAGCAAAAGAAATGAAAAATAGAGGGAGGAAGCCTCCATTTTCAATGAGACAAGGAAGGACCAAACCTGTCAATGAGAAACCATGAGTAAACCTGCTGATTACTGTGAGATCAGAACCAGAATAGGGAAGAGAGATGCCAGGTGCCTCCTTGGACCCAAGGTAGGACACAGATCTTTCCAAAGGTCCATGGTGGAAGGTTGGCTGACGATATCTTTATTCCATCTGTGAGATATGGTAGCACAGGCTGCCTCTAGGGACTGGGGAATGTCCTGTAGAGAGAGGGATTCATACTGCAGAGTGGCAGTATGGCAGGGAGGTAGGGCTGCAGAAACCACTTTGCTGACCTCGCCTCCAGAGAGGGAGACATGTGGCAACAATGCATGGGATGATGCGAGGGGATGGAGGAAATGAGGCAGGGACCACCAGAGTGTACCACAGGAAGCTTATGAGTCTAAGTCACATGGGCTTTCAGAACACTAAAAGCTAAGAGGAGATGATCTCCAAGGGAAAGGAAATAACTGAAAGGGTGTTTGAGACAATAAGACCTATTAAAGTTGAAGGACACTAGATGCTCTCCAGTTCCCCCACCAACTTCTCTACTTGTCACACTGTTGTTCAGCCAGTAGTAGACCTCATTCAATGACAAGTAACAATCAAAAAGAAACCATAATGGGATTTACACATAGAATTGTAGAGAAAGGGAATAGATACAAAAGCTGTTTGAAAAATAAACATCACAAGAGGAATTACCCAAGGAAACAGAAAAGATGTTCAGATAAATTCCCTATATTCTCAAAAAAATTTCAGATAACACTATCTTTCTAGAAAAAGACTCTAAAGAAAAGACATAACAGGGCTTCCTAGGTGGCACAGTGGTTGAGAATCCGCCTGCCAATGCAGGGGACACGGGTTCGATCCTCGCTCCAGGAAGATCCCACATGCTGTGGAGCAACTAAGCCCATGTGCCACAACTATTGAGCCTGCGCTTTAGAGCCCCTGAGCCACAACTATTGAGGCCATGTGCTGCAACGACTGAAGCCCACACACCTAGAGCCTGTGCTCCGCAACAAGAGAAGCCACGGCAATGAGGAGCCCGCCTACCACAATGAAGAGTAGCCCCCACTCACTGCAACTAAAAAGAAAGCTCGCGCACAGCAAAAAGACCCAACACAGCCAATAAAATAAACAAATTTATATTTTAAAAAAAAAGACATAAGAATTCAAAGAAGTGATTTTAAAAATGAAAGAAAAAGACAAAAAGCAAGCTAGTAGATGCAGGATAAAAATGGAAGTATAAATCTTGCGAAAGATGTACATTAGATGCAACAGAAAATAGGATACAAATAACTGACTGTAGTTGGAATCACAGTGGAAAGAATCTGGGAAATCACACAAAATGAACAACAACAAAATCAAGACTTGTTAACGTTTCTAGAGAAAACTGCTTTTGTTATAGAAGGCCAACAGGAATCCCTGGTGCTTCTGAAGGAGAATATGCATTTCTGAAGAAGGAGAATATAAGGAATTAAATGCAAATTATTTTCAAAAATAAAATACAAGAGAACTTTCTTAAAACAAAGATGACTCGAACCTACAAATCAAAAGGACATATACACTCCAAAAAAAATTGATATAGAGTCTTCAACATCAGGATATATCCTACTGAAGTTGTAAAAAATCAAGGATAAAGAAAATCTTACATGGATGGTCAGATAGTTAGTAAACCGTATAAATAGAGAAAAATCAAGTTTCTTCAGGCTTCTTCCCAATGCCAAGAGACAGAGGACCAACATCTAAAAAGGTCTGAAGGAAAGTGAATAGGATTCAAGTATAAAGGCAATAGACAAACATTCTCGGGCATGCAAAACCTTAGGGAATAAAGCATCAAAAAACAACTTTTGAATGCAATCTATCCAACCAAGGAATGAGTCAAAATAAATTCTAGAGTAGAGAACCTAGGGGCATCAATTTCTTTGGGCTGCCATAACAAAGCACCACAAATTGGATGGCTTAGAACAATATTATCTCACAGTTCTGGAGTCTAGAATTCTGAAATCAAGGCAAGGGCAAGGCCATGCTCCCTCTGAAGGAGCTAAGGAAGGATCCTTCCTTGCCTCTTCCAGCTTCTTTTAGCCCCAGATAGTCTTTGGTTTGTGGCAGCATAACTCCAATCTTCCCATGGTGGTCTCCCTATGACTCTTTATGCAGTCTTCCCCCTGTGCGTGTCTGTGTCTCAATTTTCCCTTTTATAAGGACACCAAGTCATATTGGATTAGGGCCTACTCTAATGACCTCATTTTAACTTGATCACCCCTGTAAACACTCTATTTTCAAATAAGGTCATGCTGAGATACCAGAAATTAGGACTCCAAATTATCTTTCTGGGGGAGGATACAACTGAATCCATAACAGTGAGGTAACATGAGGGGTGAGCACTGAGTCCATTAACTATAGAGCTAAAATTAAACAATAGCAAGGGGACTCCCCTGGTGGTGCAGTGGTTAAGAATCCACCTGCCAATGCAGGGCACAAGGGTTCGAGCCCTGGTCCAGGAAGATCCCACATGCCACGGAGTAACTAAGTCCAGACGCCTAGAGCCCGTGCTCTGCAACAAGAGAAGCCACCACAATGAGAAGCTTGGGCATCAAAACGAAGAGCAGCCCCTGCTCGCCACAACTAGAGAAAGCCTGCACACAGCAACAAAGACCAAATGAAGCCAACAAATAAATAAATTTAAAAAATAAAAAATAAAAAAAATAAACAATAGCAAGAAGTACAGTCAGAACAAAATGAACTGAGGTAAACATTAGCGATGGAATACAATAAAAATCAAGAGACAGAGTCGGGCATGGGATAAAATGTAAGTGTAGGTAATTCCTCATGTTTCACCACAGAAAGTCAATAGATACTACTTAAAACTGAAACTTTTCTTTTTTTTTAAAGCATAGCAAATTCAATATTTTAATGTTTCTCTTTCTTTTTTTAATTCTAAAAGAATTAATCTTTTAAGAATTTGTGGTGAAGAAACAACCAAATCAATCATTTCTAAGTTTTGCTTCAATTCTTCTAAGATTAAATTCAAGTAAAACAATATTAAACTTTTTTTCATCTAAAATGGTGTGCAGAGTATAATCCCATTTTTATAAAATTCTTTCAGTCATTCTATTTATCCACATATCAATAGACTCTAATGATGTTTTATAAATGTTGGGAATGGTTGTCTCTGGGCAGTAGGATTCACAGTGAGTTGTTTTTTTTACTTTACTTTTCTTATTGTACTTTTCTATATTACTTGAATTTTTATAATAAATATATATATTTTAGATGAAAACAATAAAATCATTGTTTCACAGTATTTTCCCAAAAACTTTCTTTGTAGGCATTAGGGGTGGGGCTCAACTTCGGGTCCCAGGAAGTGGTGGGTCCAGGAGGCAGGAGGTGGGATCTCAGGGTCCTGTAACGGCTGACACAAGGTGACCAAGCTGTTAGGAGGCCCTTTCCAACTGGGAGTCCAGCTTCACAGCCATTGTGGCAGAAAACTCCTCAACGGCAAATGCCACTACAGGTATTAAGGACTGTCAACAGTCAGACCCAGTCCCCAAAGAAGCCACGTGGCTTTAAGTTCAGCAAAACGAGTCAAGGCTACCTTCTCATTTTTGACAAAGTCCAGCATTTGCTTTATTGTGACCCTGAAGAAGCCAAGGCTCCCAGAAATCAGCCTGGAGGCTGGCTCTGTTCTTCTGGACCCCCAAGCAAGGCAGCTGCCCCTGTGACTGTCCCGCGCTCACAGCTGTGGGACCGAGTTCCCCACTCCATCCTCCAAGCTGGACTTTTTCAACAGGAAGGGCATCTGGGCGCGTAACAGTTGTCATCATTTTCATATTGTATCGTTCCTCTTCTTGTATCTGGTTGTCACCAAATGTTCCACAGGAAATTTTTCTTTGATTCCTTCTCTTCCTGTATTGTAATGGAGGCAGTGGAGGTTTCTGTGGATACAGCAGGCAGTCAGCTGAGGTTTTGTGAGGCTGAGCACATCATAAAAAAGTTGTGGGTTTCCAGCCTCACTTCCTGAAAGTTGGTGCTGGCCCTCACATTCGATCTTTCCAGCCTACATGACACAACAGGTGTCCTGACAGAAGACACCCGCTCAGCAGCAGCAGTGGGTGCGGGAACGAGCCAGGGAGCGGCAGCAGGGGAGTCCGCAGTAGGAACAGGGTCCTGACCTGAGCCAGCGAGTCCTGTGGGGCCTGAGGCCCTAGGAGTGTTACCTAAACATGAATGCAGGCCGAGAGTGTGGCCCAGAGGACCTGCACACTGGGCTCTGCCAAAGGGCTGGGGATCACATGCAACCAGTGTCTCCAAGGGACAGAGCCCCTGGACAGGTTGTCATAGTAACATAGAGGCAGGGGTAGGCCCTTGGGGAGCACAGAGAAACACAGCAGGAGTCTGAGGGCAGCCTCTGCCAACGGCCTGGGGAAACTTCTCAGAAAATGTTGTCTGTACTCACTTTTTTAAAAGCAGAAAGATTATAAAATTATGGATATTTGTTAAAACACACAGAAAATCAATTTATTTGAAATAAAATAATACAAGTCCCATGTTCTCTATGTTCTGAATCTAAGTCCCAGAATTGTCTGTTGCAATTTGTCCATCTCCTCTTTGCTCTCTAGATACATCTAAGACCAGTGCTGATTATTCAGAGACCAAGTGGCTCAGAGGCAGCAGAGACCGTCTTATCTCCCGCCCTGACCTCTGGGTTACTTGCAGCTCTCTCACTGCTCTTCACCCTTTAGTTCTTTGATTCCTGATCAGCTTCTTGTGTGTCACTGTGCCTGGCAAGGCTTTTTCTTCTGATGGCTCTAATTTGGGTAGATGGCTTCTGCTCACTTAGCTGCATCTTCTCCATACCAAAGTTTATACCTCTAGAGAGCTCCCTCAGTTTACTAAAAATATGATTTTATTCATCCTGCGAAAGTAGATTATGGACAAACAGCAAAGTGAATATGGTCCTTTCCCCGCTGTCTTCCAGCTGTCTCTTACACTCCTGCCCATGATAAGAGCTAACAGAAGTCTCTGCCTAATCTGGTTTCAGATCTTGGGTGACTCTGTTTAGCCATATTTATGTGAGCCACGTCCTCAGCTCATTCATTCCTCGACCTGCTCAAATCGGCTTCTGCTTCCTCTATTCCACTGATATGCTCTTTCCAAGACCATCAGCGAGTCCCCACTCATGCTAAATACAATTGACATGCTTCAACTATCACTTCCCTAAGCCATCTGCTCACATTTGAAACTACTTTCTCTCTATCGTTAAACTCCCTTGGCCATTGCTTTCTCTCACATCCTTCTCTCTCCCAGTCCTTCTCACCAGCTTCCCAATCATTCTTCCCACTCTTCAATGGGCTTCTCTTACTGCTCTACCCATAAGCTTTCAGGGTTCCGTTCTCAGCGAGCAAGCTCTTTTATCCTCATGTTTTAACTGCCAAAAATCTCCCAACCCAGACCTCTCCAGAATTCCAGTCCTGTATATCCAACCCCTGTAGGATGTCTTAATTTGCCACAAGTTAACACCCCATGCTGTCCCCAGTGCTCTCTCTCTCTTCCTGGGTTACATATCCTGCATTGCATTACATACATTTCTGCAGCCCAGAGAAATGTGCCCATGAACAGAAGTGAAAACTATTCTGGGTCCCTAAAGCAGAAGTAACTCAGAGCCACAATTACTGTTTGATCAGAAATCATGGCCTCCAGGGATTCAGCAGACACTGACCTCAGAGAGGAAGTTTAATTTCTCTTCCTCCTGCGTCTGTGTTCCTTTCGAGGTCTTTATTTTCCCAAGTAGAAAATGGAGAGGAATAACTATGCTTCTTCTTTGCACAAGTGATGTCAGCCTTGCGATGGGTATATGTGAAAACATGGACTGGGGAGCTCAAGTGGATGAAGAATGAGCTCAGTAGGATTTCCCCCAAAGCTCCAATGTGTCCTGAGAATACAAACCAGCCCAACTCATTTAACTCTGAACTCTGGAGCTTTAATCTTTGAAGAACATACTTCCTTCCTGCATTTCTAATAATTGCTGTTTGACTTTTCTGGAAATCTCACCAGTTATCCTGTCTCTTCCAAAAGAATTGAGTCACAAAAATAGAACCATGAGAAAAGTTAATTTGACCCCTTTGCTCTTTGAAATGTGCTGGGTGGAAAGAGCCTGGCGGAATCGGGTGGGGGTGAGGAGCAGGGGTGAGGAGCAGGGAGAGTGCTTCTTTAACTGATTCTTCTATCTCAAGAAAAACTAAACTGAAGGAGAGAATAAAAATGCTTTAAACTGGTCATCCACAGGAAAAGGAGTCTGTGGGAAACCATTTATAATTGGACTGTTCTAGTATTTACAGAAGGCATTTCTAACCTGAGATCCATGAATGGACTTTATCAGAATATAGAACCCTCGAGAAACTGTGAGCTACATGTTTTTGTGTCTGTGCATTTTTCTAAGAGTGTTCACAGCTCTTATGAGATTCTCAGAGGGGTTCCTGATACCTCACCAAAGGTTAAGAGCTACTTACTTAGAGGTTAACTTAGTTGCATTGGTTATCTATTGCTATATACCAAATTATCCCCAAACTTAGTAGTGTTAATACAGCTAACATTTATTATCTCACAGGTTGAATGGGTAAGGAGTGGTTGAGAAGTGGCTTAGCCAGGTGACTTGGCTCTGGGTCTCTTGTGACGCTGCAGTCAGGAAGTCAGCTGGGGTTGCTACCATCTGAAGGCTTGACTAGGGCTGGAGAATCTGCTTCCAAGATGGTTTGCTCATATGGCTGTTGGCAGAAGGCCTCAGCTCCTTGCTGGCTGCTGGCAGGAGGCCTCCAGGCTTTGTTAATGGGCCTCTCCACTAGGCTACTTGAGTGGGTATCCTCCCAACATGGCAGTTGGCATCCCCCCAGAGTGAGTGACCAGGAGAGACAGCAAGGAGGAAGCCACAAGGCCTTTTATGACCTGTTCTCAGGAGTCAAACATTGTCACTCCTGCCACACACTATCTTATAAGCAAGCCAGCCCACACTCAAGGGGAGGCAATTGGGCTCCACTTCTTGAAGGGAGGAATAGCAAAGAATTTGTGAATATATGTTTGAATTACCAAACTAGTTAAGAGGCCTTACTTTATAGTCTTGCTAAGAAGCAAATCTGCTCCTCTTCCACCCTGTACAACCCTCCCCCTTCTTCTACCAGATCATTTTGCAATGTTTGGGACTTTCCTCAGTGTGGGGCTCCTCCATGACCTTGGACAAATTACTAAACTTCACAGTGGTGCAATTTTTTCCTTGGTTACTGAGGATAATGATAGTACCTACTTCATAGGGTTGTTCTATGATGATGAAGCGAAATGCTAGATTAATAAATGTTTAAAAATGTTAGCTATAATAATGGTGCCACCCACCCAAATCTAGAGCTTTCCACTTCTATCACATAGAATTGTACATCCATGGACTGTCCGTCTTCCAGGTGGGGTGAGAAATGATTGTCTACTGAGTATTTGTAGAGCAGGTGCTATAAGGCAGGGAGATACAAAAGAAGCTAAAAATAGACTCTGACCTTGATAGGTCTACACTGTAGTTGGGAAGAAAAGATATCTATACGTGAAGCAGAGGAATGCTTTGGAAATCCAGTGACACTCATCTCTGTTAAGAACAGGGGAGAGTCCCTGCCTTGAGTGTAATTTCGAAGGTTAAGATTCAGGCCAGGGAGTGTGAGTAAAACTTTAAGGAGTGATGGATGCTGAAGTTTGAAGGGGGACAACAGAAAGCTTTTTAGAGACCATATCAGGAAAAAACAAAGGGGAGAAGAGTAAGATTTATGAAGTCAAGATTTCACAGAGCAAGGAATGGACTTAAAGTAAAAGGAAAACCACGGAGTTTCTCCAAGGGAAAAACTGTTTGTGCTGTGGTAATCCCTGAGGGGCAGCTTTATTATATTTAACAATCTATTTATTGAAACAGAAAGATATCCTGTTAACCTTTTAAGGGCAAGGAACATGTCTATAGGCTTCTGTAATCTAGCACAGTGTGGAGGATACTCTTTAAAAATATACATACTGAAAAACTGCTTCTGTGACTAATTCAGACTTTAGACTAAAATGGGGCTGGTTCTCTGCGGCCTGGCTTTTCTGTGTATTTCCTACTGTGGGAGGGGCCAGACTTATGGGAGCTGCTCGATCCTACTGGGCCCGTGCACATTCTCAGACATCACAGGCAACCTCCAAGGGTGGGGGCGGGAAGAGACGAGAGGGGTCTCAAGTCTGGTCTCAAAGGCCCACCTGCAGCGTGGAGGGCACAGGATGACGGCACTGCCTACTCGTGAGGCCTGAGGCTACCGCCTCTCATGGCTGTGGGCTGCCTCCTCCATTTTCCTGTTGCTGGGAATGGGCCTAAGATCATTTTAGTCTACTAGTAGCCCACACATTTTGAAGTGGGTGAAAGTCAGCTGCCTACTCACTACCTGGCTATTAAGTTATAACGAAAGCAAATCTCAGATCACAATGTACCCCCTTTATAGACATTTTTAAAACAAACATTGCTGAGCAATTAGGAACAGAACATTTCATGCAACCAGCTCCACAGGTTCCATGAAGTCCCAGCTCTTGTCCTTTTAAGTGATCCAACCACTACCTGGCATGAACAGTCCACTGGAAGCAGAACCAACAACATTTCAGAGACAGGACTTCATTCTCCTTGTGGTAGCAGCACCAGACAACCAGAACCCTCCTAAAGCTGTGTCTGGAGACAGGAGTGGCTCAGGGTCAAGTGTCTGGCTCCGCCCTCACAGGCGCACGCCGAAGGTCTTGCTAGGCTATGAAACTCCATCCAAACATGAGAAGTGCCTCTACAATATTTTAGCCTATTCACATATCTCAACTACCTTTACCTTCGTCAGTGAGAGCCCTTTTCTATCATCCCCCATGCTAATTACCAAGCCATTTATTCCATCCCACAAGGTCCAGTTAGGGTTATTCATTGTGCTGATTGGCAGTGTCTGCTATGGACCAAAATACAAATTACTCAAGCACTTGCAGGGGCCACCTCGGTAGATGGCCTTTGTAATACAATGCTAGCTGACGCCCTGATTGCCCCCTAGAATTGAAGCTTAATCTAAATAGCACCCGGCATTGCACCATCAATGCTGCAGTATTTTCAACTTAATTACTGACATCTTTGGCCTGGGAGAAAAAGAAAACAATCATTTTCATAAGGTTCAGTGGAAAACCAGTCAATACCAGGACCATCAGTCCCAGGTTTTGTGACTGATTTCATCAGTTGTAACTTCCGTCTGGAAAGAAGATGATAAATATGAGACGTGATTGAAGTCTGTGAGATTTGTACTGGGGACCCTGAGTTCCTAAGCGTTATAACACACGGAGATTCTTGTTACTCCAAAGAGCTTACTTTAGTGCAAGTAGAGGGAAATATTATTTCATATGATTCTTATGGGCTGGTTACGCTCAAAGGTAGTTCATACTGTAAACAAGTGATTTATTCTGGGCTAAATCAGAGGTCATAAAGTTGCAGCCCACAAAAAATGTTTTATTTGTCCTAATATTGTAAAAGTATTGAATTTGATAGCCAGTACTTAAAAATCAGTTGCCATTCCCATAAATATCTGGATTTCCAGCTTTTCTCGGAAAAAAAAAAAAATCTGGCAACACTTGATCTACGTTCCCCGCCAACATCAGGAAGCTGGAATCGAGGACCCATGTGACAGGCATTTTCTCTCCAGCTTGCTACAGTCCTCACTGTGCCCTAACGTTTCCCAACACCAGTTGCCACTTATACTCTCACCTGCACTGCCATGTTTCTTATCATAGAGTTAAGAGAAACATGAACTATTTCTTATACCCTGAGCAGAATTTTAGCATCACAGTTAAGAGTACAGGCCCTAAAGGCAGAGAGCACTAGGGTTCTTTTGAATCTTGGTTCTTTTACTTTCTAGTTATGTGACTTTGGGCAAGTTGCTTAACCTCTCCAAACCTAAGATTTCCTTATTTGTAAGATGAGGGTAGTACGGGAATCTACTTCGTAGGGTTGTGAGGATTAAACCACTTAGGACAGCCTCAAGTAAGTGCCTCTGAGAGGGCTACACATCCTATCCAGCCCACTTCAATCTTTTACGTCACACACCTGGCCCCCTGCAGGCACTGAGTTTGTGATTTCTGGTTTAAATTAATACGTGTGGGACTTCCCTGGTGGCGCAGTGGTTAAGAATCCACCTGCCAATGCAGGGGACATGGGTTCAATCCCTGCCCTGGGACGATCCCGCAGAGCAACTAAGCCCATGCGCCACAACTACTGAGCCTGCGCTCTAGAGCCCACGAGCCACAACTACCGAGCCTGTGTGCCACAACTACTGAAGCCCACACTCCTAGAGCCCGTGCTCCGCAACAAGAGAAGCCATTGCAGTGAGAAGCCCACGCACTGCAACAGAGTGGCCCCCACTTACCACAACTAGAGAAAGCCTGCACATAGCAACGAAGACCCAACACGGCCAATAAACAAAAAAATAAATACATTAAATAAACTAATATGTATCATTCCATAATGAATTATGTTAACAATTTAGAGCATATCCAGAAGATACTCTGTACCTTTGAGAATCATTTCATGGAGCTCTCCTTAATGATCTGCACCACCTGAAGCTTGAAAATAAGTAACAGACCAGGATCCTGAGGGGACTGTGGAACTGAATTTCTGCCCAAATGCTGCCTCGGAGTAAGATGACATCCCTGCCTCAATAGACATCATGTCTTCATGAAAAGACAAACCACAAAGTGGAAGAAGATATTTACAATGTGTGTGGCTGCAGAGGATTTAGTATCCAAAATAATAATAGAGAATTTCTACACATGAATACTAAAAAGCTCTTTAGAAAATGGGCAAAAAGATGAATAGGGAATTCAGAGAGGAAGAAACAGGGATGATCTATAAACATAGGGAAAGATACTCAATTCCATAAGAATCCAGAAAATAAATGTTAAAACTACAGTAAAATATCATTTTATACCCAGCACATCAGCAAAAATTTTATAGTCTACCAATACTACCATCGCTACCAACTCTGTGCATTGCCGGTTGAATACAGATTAGCCTGGCCTCTTTGAAGACCAGTTCGGAACTCTCTGGAAAAGCTGTTTATCTAAGATCCTAGGGGTTTCACTCTTAGGAATCAACCCTAGAGAAACCCATGCAGAGGTGCACTAAAAGGCAGGCACAAAAATTTGTATGGCCTCATTGTTTGTAACAGCCAAAATTGATAACTTAAATGTTTATCAGCAGAATAAATTGATATATTTATACAATAGGGTAATATGCAGTGACTACATCCATCAACAAAAATAATTCTCAAAACACATTAGATACAAAAAGTAAGTTGCATAAGAATACACACGTAATGATGTCATGCATATAAAATAGCATGCAAAGCAGTACTACATAGTGGCTGGGGACACAGGTATAAAAAATATATGGGAATAGTAAATACCAAATTTAGGATATTGATTACCTCTGGAAGGAAGAGACGGAAATGAGATCCTGGGTGGGTCTGCAAGGAAGGTCAGCTATATGGGAACTGCTTGATTTCTTGAGTTTGGTGAGTATATCTTGTTGTGTGTGGAATTCATCTTTGTACCTTTTTGTATATATTAAATATTATAAAACAAATTTTTAAATAAATGACAAGTTAATTTTTATTGTGCAGTTTTCCTTTTTTATTTCAGAAGTAATTTAAACTATTTCCAAGCTATGTTAATTTCCTGTTGCTGTTTTAACAAATTACCAGAAATTTAGTGGCACGTGCATTCGTTATTTTGGAGTTCTGGCCCCTTCTTCCATGTTCAAAGCCAGCAGCGTAGCCTCTTCAGATCTTTCTCTGGCCTGTTTCTGTTACCACATGTCTGAATCTGACCCTCTTGCTTCCTCTTTTAAGGACCCTTGTATTACACTGGTCCACTCAGATAATCCACGATAATCTGCCCATTATAAATTCCTTAACTTGATCATATCCGCGAAACCCTTTTGCCATGCACAGTAACATATTCACAGTTTGGGGAATTAGAACACAAACATCTTTGCGGACATTTTCTGTCTGTCACACGGGCCTTAAACATTTTATAGGCTCTAGTGTGGGGCCTATTGTGCCCAGTGGAAAGCCCCTGGCCTGCTCAGCTCCTAAGATCTGAATTGGTTTCCCTGCCCTGGTAGAGACCCAGATAGCCACAGAGCAGTTAAAGGTAAGCCCCGGCCTGAGGCGGGGAATAATCACAGAGGCTGGAAATTCCCAAGCTGGAGAAGGAATGGGTCCAGAACTACTTTCCTCAGAGCAGAGCAGCGAGAGTGATCACTTTAAAACATAAATTTGATCCTGTCCTCCTCCTGTGTGAAACCCCGTCATGGCTTCCCCTCAGCTTTAGAATAAGGAACTAAGTCCCTACAGTGGTCCCACACAAAGGTTATTCAATCTCAGCACTATGGACATTTTGGGCTGGGTCATCCTTTGTTGCTGGGCATCCTGTGCATTGCAGGATGTTCAGCAGCATTTGGGCCTCCACTCACTAGGGCCAGTAGCTCCCCCACACACACTTGTGACAAGCAAGTTGTGACAACCTTGTTAAGTTCCCTGGGGGACAAAGTCACACACACATACACACACACACCACCTCCCCTGCCCCCCCCCCCCCGCCCACTTCTGTCCAAAGAGGTCCTATGGGATATGGGTCCTGCCCATCTCCCTACCCTGGTCTCCCTTCTTTAGCAAGAGAGCAAGATGCCTAAAGGGCATCTCCCAGCTGAAAACAGCAGGGTCCAGATTCCTGCATACACTGTTCACCTGTTCCCTCTTCCTGGATGGCCCTTCCCCATATGTCCTCACCTGGCAAACTCTTTCTACGTGTCTCAGTCTCACCATCTCCTGCTCAGACACCCCTCCTTCCCCTTCTCAGAAATGACTGCTGAGTGTCGCAGCAGCCCAACTCCTCCTTTTCACACCTGCCATCATTTGTCTGCCTTCTCCATCAGACTGTCACCTCCAGGAGGGCAAGGCCTGTGACTGTCTTGTCCCACTGAATACAGTGCTTATCGATTAGTGGCCAAGGGGTCTGTCCCATAATCAGAGGCCCAGGAATCAGAACATGAAGCCAGGTAAATCCTCAGGGACGATCTGGGATTAATTATCTGCTCTGATTTGTGTCTGGACTCTGTTGACCCCATTAAAGATTAAACAGTAACTTGGGGTGTGATCTGGAAAAGAGCCTTTTCCTAAGAGCAGTGAACTGAGGATTCAGAGGGCTACACTTCCTTTGCCCCAGGGCTCCTGTTAAATTACGCCCCCCGCCGCCCCCCTGGGGGCGGGGAAGGGCCGGCACCGTGAACTGGCACCAGCTGCCAGGACTCTGGGAAGAAAGCCAGACAGCGGTCACCCGCAGACAGACGGGTAACAGCCCAGCAGGCAGAAAGCCGTCACTTGTTGGCTCTGGCAAAACAGACCTCTCAAAGACCAGCACTCTCAAATAAGAGCCATCTAGACCTCAGCCAGGTTCCCTTTGTCCCCCCAACCTGGGGCACGTAAATGCAGGTGAGGCAAAGATCTAACACACCACAGAAACTTGGCCCCATCTTGCTAAAGGATCCAAAACTTGTAACTGAGACTCTGAAACAGAATCCTCTGAACAATGCCGAAGGGACAAAGCCCAGCCCCCGGGCAGCAGGCGCCTGAATTTCCCACGACAGGAAGGCTGTCCCTGCCCTTTGCCTGGGTTCAGACTGCTCTTCCCCCTTCCTCAGGCTCCCAGAGGGAGCCCTACCCCTTGGCTGTCAACTGTGTCCCCAAATCCATATTCCTTGTGTTATTCTACACCTAATGTGTTCCTTTAAACCTATTTTATATAAACATTACATCCTTTCTCCTTAACAAAAATAGTTATTTTCTGATTATGTAAATAATGTATGCTCACTGTAAAAAAATGTAAACAACACACAAAAAAATAAGGAAGACAAAAAACCATGAGATCACCACCATCAACATACCTCTCTTTATCCAAATGCACACATAAATGTGACCATAAAGTGAACTTCTTTGCTCAAATATGTGTATCAAAAAGGAAACTTTCAAAAAAAAAAGAGGAAACCTGTTAGCATCACTAACAGCAAACTGCCATCACCTGCCAGAATAGAAGGCAACTCCCCCGAAATAAATACAGTGGAAACAAAAAAATATGATTCACTATCTAGTCAGATACCATAGCTCCCAAGGCTGCAAAGCCTGAGGTCCAGCCTCTAGGAGATTAAAGAGATTAGCAAGTGTTAGACAAGTCAGACCAAAGGGAGACTTTCTCCCAGATACAATTAGAAGGATTGAAAGAGAATTAAAAGAAAAAAAAAATCTGTCTCTACTCTGTTATCTCTTCCCAGTCTTTGCAGTTGCTTAAACTTCTGGGGTGCCCTCAAGACCTCCCACATTCTGTGGAGAAGGCAGGGGCAGAACCCATAAGCACTAGACCCAGCAGTTTCGCTCAAGGCCTCACGGAGGGGAAAGGCCTGTTATGCACCCGCCGCCTGCCCCCAGAAGCGTCAGAAAACAGCACTTCAGGGGCACCAGTCCTGGTTCCGCAATCCCTCGTCCCCTCCAGTCCCAGGCATCCCTCCTTCCCCAGCCCAAGTCTGGGCGGACAGGAGATTCCAGGGCTCCTTTGCCTCCTTCTTCACAAAGACTCTTCTGTCTCAGGAATCAACATTCCTGGGCAGGAGACCCAAAGTCCCTGTGTGTCATTATCAGGACAAGCCTTCCTGCCACAAGCTGGCTCCCTTGAAGGGCAGGGGAGAGGGACCTCAGGGCCTGAACAGGATGAGGCAAGCTAGGCACCCAGGGCTCAACATTGAAGAAAGCACTCACTCTCTGCTGCAAACCCTCAAGCCCCTGAGAGCGGGCACCTCACTTATCTCACCCTCTCCCGGCCCTGGGCACAAGAGCCGAGCCTTGGACCACTCCATACGTGGTGCTGGGACAACTGGGTATGCTTGTGAAAAAGATAAAATTGGAGCCAATCTGATCCTTCCTTATCCTACACCATACACGGAAATCAATTCAGTGTGTAAAGGCCTAAAGATGAAAAAAGAAAACATGAAACTTTTAGACAATATAGGAGACATCAAACACAGCTTTATGATTTGAGAGCAAGAAGAATTTCTTAACGTGATATCAAAGAACAAACCATAAGTGAAAATGATCAATTCAACTGTTACAATTATCTGATTGCTTTTCTAAAGTCACCAGTAACAAAGTTAAAAGACCAACTACAGACTGGGAAAATACATTTGCACTGCATGCAACCAACAAAAGATTAGTAACCAGAATCTATGGCAGTGGGGGGTGGATATTTTTTGAACAACATAAGAATTAGACAAAAGACTGAACAGCAAACTCAGAAGAGGGACCATCCAATAAGTATACAAAGAGATGTACAACCACACGACTAACCAGGGAAATGCAAGTTAAAATTATGGTGAAATGCCAGTTAAAATTATGGTGAAATGCCAATTCACACCCATTTGGTTGGCAAAAATGCAGCGGTCTGATAGTGCCAAGTGAGAGTGAGGTTATGAGGAAGCAAGAACTCAGCCCGCGAGTGGGAGTGTGAATTAGGACCATCCTTAGGAAGGCGGGTGCTGTCCTGTAAGGGCAAAGATGTGTGTGCGTAGCCCCTTAACTGGCTTCTTTTACCCTCAATTCTTCTGAAACTTGGTATTCTACTTCACCTTTCTAGGGTTCAGCTCTGAACATAACCCTTCCCTCTTGAGATGCCTTCAGTGGTCCCCCATGGCCTACAAACAAGCACTGAATTCTTTAATGACATTTTTGTGATGTAACCAACTCAGCATCCGGTTTCTAACCGACTCTGCCCTATGTTCTTAATGCTCCTCCTGTAAAACTAACTGTGCAGGCTGAAATATCTCCCAATCCTTAATCATATGAATCACATGAAATGTATAAATACTAGAGAGGTGGAGCTCAGGGATAATCTCATTGCATACCTTTATGTTACAGATGGGAACACTGAGGCCGGGCAGGCTGAATGTCTACCCAAGGCCACCCTGTGAGGCAGAGAATTGGGGGAGACCCCAGCTTTTCCAAGCCTGATCAGGGATCTTATCGCTGTACATCTCCTCCCGGGCTGACACATCGCAGGCCTGACTAGGGGGGTGTGAGGAGCCCAATTCCCTTGGCTCCCTCCACATCACCCTACTTGACACAGACGAGCAGTGACAGCCACCGTTTGTCACGAAGTAAAAATATGCCAGAGAGCTGGACAGGCAAGTACTTTCTGTGCCAGCAGCTCGCCGGTCCTCAAGCATTATATCCCTGAACTGGGATGCCCTTGTGTTCCCCTTGTCAGCAGGGAGCAGCCAGATTTCTCTTTTACTGTAATTGGGTTAGTCTTGTGGGTTTGCCCTCCTACCAGCTGTCAAAAGAGATTATACAGAAACGTACTGCTGCATCGACCTCAGTTCAGGTGCCGGCGGAGGCCGAAGCTGGAGGAAATTTTCAAATGCATGCATTAATCACCCTAAGTACCCAGTGGCTGCTGGCTGCACTGCCTTCTTCCAGCTGCAATCACTTTTGCTCCAGCCAGAGCTCAGAGGTCTCCCTGTCAGCTGCGGCGCCCTCAGCAGGGGCCTGGGCACAAACTCAAGAAGGCTGGGGGTTGGGGCAGAGCCACAGAAGCCTGTGAGGGTCTGTACTCACCCTGCAAGCATCCCCTGCCTGAGAGAACGTGACATTAAATAGCAAATTTTAAAATAACAAAGAGGGAGCCCAGAGAGAAACGTAAAAGCTTTTCCTCCTGATATTTTAACCAGGCCCCTGAATTTTCATTTTGCCCTGGGTGGCCCTGCCCCCAGCCCAGCAGTATCTTAGCCCGTTCAGGCTGCTATAACAAAACAGCACACACTGGGTGGCTTAAGAACAATACAAATTTGGGACTTCCCTGGTGGCGCAGTGGTTAAGAACCTGCCTGTCAACGCAGGGGACACAGGTTTAAGCCCTGGCTGGGGAAGATCTCACATGCCGCGGAGCAACTAGGCCAGTGCGCCACAGCTACTACTGAGCCTGCACTCTAGAGCCTGTGAGTCACAACTACTGAAGCTCCTGCACCTAGAGCCCATGCTCTGCAATAAGAGAAGCCACCGCAATGAGAAGCCCGCATACTGCAATTAAGAGCAGACCCTGCTTGCCGCAACTAGAGAAAGCCCAAGCGCAGCAATGAAGACCCAATGCATCCATAAATAAATAAATAAACAAATAATAAATAAAACAATACAAATTTATATCTCACAATTCTGGAGGCTGGAAGTCCGAGATCAGGGTGCCAGCATGGCCGGGTGAGGGTCGCAGACTCCTTATTGTATCCTCTCTGGGTGAAGAGGGCAGGGAGCTCTCTAGAACCTCCTGTATAAAACCACTAATCCTACTCACAAGGGCTCCCCCCTCAATATTTAAGCACCTGCCCGAGGCCCCACCTCCTAATACCATCACTTTGGGGTGTTAGGATTTCAACATACAAGTTCGGGGAGACACAAACATTCAGACCATAGCAAGCGGTCTCTAAACTCTAACAGGGAGAAATGGAACAGCTGACTCCCTGGAACTCTATTGGTGCCTATACTAGTGGGGCTGTCCTAGTGAGCCCAGCCCTTAGGCCTCCTGGGGCAGGGGTGGGGGTGGGGGTCTGTGGAGCCAGGTCTATGAAGACCTCTGGCGGTCCACCCCAGAGATCCTCAAAGTTCAGTGGTCAAAAAAATCACCTAGAGAATGTGTTAGAAAGGCAAATTCTCAGACCCCAGCCCCAGAGATTCTGACTCAGTAGGTTGGGGCGGGGCCTGAGATTTTGCCCTTCAAACAGGCTCCAGGTGATGCTGAGGCTGCAGGCCTGTGGTCCATACTTGGAAGGACACTGGAAACGGCTCCACTTCACAGAGGAAGCAGCAGAGACTGGGTGCCTTGCCTGACAGCACACTTGTTATGGGCAGGTACCACAGAACCCAGATCGCCACACTCCAGACACCTCGTTGTGGCTCTCGGGGTTTGAGGAAGGAGGGTGTGACTCAGGACCAGACTGAAAGTTTCCATCAATGCTTGTTGAACAAACGAGTATTTTAGCAACTGAATAAACCGCTCCGCACTTCTCCCTCCAATCTATGAGGCAAGGCAAGTAGCACGGGGAACAGAAAGATCACCCTTCTCCATATGCTCTAAGCCTCAGTTTCCTTAGTGACAGCCAGTATTCATGAAGCACTTCCCAGGCATTTTACCTGCACTGATCCTCTCCAAGAACCTAGGAAATAGGTACTATTATTATCTCCATTTTACAGATGATGAGACTGGTTCTCAGAGAGTGTGGTAATTTGATTAAAGTCACACAACCAGGGTGCAGAGGCAGGATTTTAACAGACACAATCTGACTCCACAGCCCTAACGCCTCACCACCCTGACTTGTTGGAAACCAACAACTCAGCCCTGGCTGCCTTGCTGGAGGCCTTCCCATTCCCCTGCTCTCTAAGCCCTCCCACCTTTATGGTCCAGCTCAACCCACAGCTTGATTTGAAGATGGCCCTCAGATGGGGGGCAGCTCTGCTCATTGTGTTCCTCGGGCAGCTCTCTGGGTCTGATCCAATCCACCTGGGCCTCAGCCAGGAATGCTCATGAGTGCCGTGCTGGCCTTAGAGTGGGCAAGAGGAGTCCCTGGCCTTGGCCCTGTGCTTTGGAGGGCCTTGCTCTGCCCCTTCTCTAGCCATGCCCTTTCCAGTGGGGTGGGAGTCTGGAGGGAGGGGGCAAGGATCTGAATCCCCTCTTCTAGGATGTTCTGAGTAGCCAGGACCCCGGAATTCCCTGCATGAATGGCCCTGCAGTGGTCCCCTAGCCCACCCTTCCAAGGGCAGCATTGTTCCATGGGTTACACCAGCTTAGAATGTGCCCTCTCTAGGCCTGAAGGGTGTCTAGGAGTAGGGAGCAGGGGAGGCAGCACTGATGTGGAAGCTGGGGTGTCTATAAAGATGAACATGAAGCCCCTCAAGATGCAAGATGAAGAGGGAGTCGGAAGAAAAAGTAACTAACGGGGGCCATGACTGAAGGACAATTCTTCCAGCAGTGCCGTTATATTAGATTCCTATTGTTGTGTAACAAATCACTGGAAACTTAGTGACTTAAAACAACACATGTTTATTATTTCACAGTTTCCGTGAGTTAGGAATCTGGGCAGGGTTTAGCTGGGTCCTCTGTTTCAGGGTCTCTCACAAGGTGTTGTCCAGAGTTGAGGTCTCACCTGAAGGCTTATATGGGGGAAGGCTCTGCTTCTAAACTCATGTAGCTATTGGCAGGATTTCAGTTCCTCCAGGGTCATTGGACTACAGGCCTCAGTTCCTTGCTGGCTGTTGGACGGAGACCACCCTCACATACTTGGCACATAGACCTCCCCAACATGGCAACTTGTTTCATCAAAACCAGGAGGGAAAGAGCCTGCTACCAAGAGAGATATCACTATTTTGTGTAACCTAACCATAGATGTGACATCCCATCCCATGTAACACATTCTATTGTTTAGAAGCAAGTTGTGGAAAACAACAGGAAAGAGAGAGAGAGAGAGAAAGAGAGAGGGGGGAAAGGAAGGGAAGGGAAGGGAAGGGAAAGGAAGGGAGAGAGAAAGAAAGAAAGAAAGAAAGAAAGAAAGAAAGAAAGAAAGAAAGAAAGAAAGAAAGAAAGAAAAAGAAAGAAAGAAAGAAAGAAAGAAAGAAAGAAAGAAAGAAAGAAAGAAAGAAAGAAAAGAAAGAAAGAAAAGAAAGTCAGTCGTGGGTCGTGTCCACACTCAAGAAGAGGGGATTACACGAATGTAAGAGGTGGAGATCAGTGGGCACCATCTTAGAAGCTTCCTGGCACAGCCCTATCTAAGCACAGAACTCCAAGGTATCACAGAGGGAATTCTACATTCAAATCTGGCTTTCTCTGGTGCTTTAAAGTTATATTTACTAAGGGAGGAGAATAGATAATATTTTAGTCAACAGTGTGTTAGCTTGAGTTGCACCTTTTAAATATTTGACATATGGGCTGTGGGCCTCTGTTGATAATCTCATCCCGGCCCCATAAATATTAGGACAGGCCTGCTTCTGTGCATTTGTCCTGGCTGCCACTTCAGACAGGCAAGGCCTTGTTGGCAGAGTCCTGTCTCCTGATCGTTTGCCCCACACACAGCCTAGCATGCCGTCCTGTGGGAAGCAATCAGTAAATTCTGCCTGCTGCTGGCTGCCCGGCTCCAGTGGTGGCCCTCCTCCAGCCACTGCTGTGAGGCAGCTGGGCTGATTTTGAAACCTCAGTGGTTGGGCTTCCTTGTGAGCAAGAAGAGAAGATCCCACATGGCACAGAAAGAAAATGAGAGGAGCAAACGCCACCACATCAAGGCAAAGCTGACTCCTTCCAGTGGAGGAAAAGCTCTGCCTTTAGATAAAAACATGATTATTAGGTTTCTTTCTATTTTTTATTTTATTTGTATTATACAAATAATGAATATGGTTTATTTTTTTAATCTATAAGAAACAAAAGGGCTACAGTTTCACCACTAAACTCCTTTTGTTGTGTGCATGTGTACACAGTATGTACATGTATATTCACATGTACTCATATATGTATTTTAATTTTGCAATGTAATATATTACATTAATGTAAATTTGTATGTAATATATCTTAAATTTTCTTCCTCAGAAAATGTTTTTTATGCATAGATGCTGGTGGTGGTGGTATTGTTGTGAAATTTGTGAGGTTTGGGGACTTTAAAAAAATAAAAAATCATACTGTCTATTCAATTATATATCTACTTTTTCAGGACAGTGAATATTTTTTCTAGAGTAAAGAGGTAGAATTTAAAAATAACTTAAAATAGATGATAGATTCACAAGGTCAAAAAAGTACACAATGAAGTTTCCCTCCCTATCTCCAGTTCACATCCCCTGCAGTAACCAATGTTAACAGATCCTTCTATGTTCTTTCAAAGATAATTTTATATACATAAGCAAACATATAAATATTTTATTCTTCTTTTCCATCCTCTACATAGTGGTAGTATATTATGCACACCATTCTGCACTGAGTTTACAAGGGTGAGTCAAAAATTTTCCACACTCCAGTTATATTAAAACTTCTGTTGGCCGCACTGTCTTATCAGTGCTTTCCGTTCAAGGCTACTGTCTCCCCAGTCACTGCTGTGCAGGTGTGAATGTGCTACATCGGTTCATTTGTAACTGCAGTGCAAGCAAAAATGGATACCCCACTTGTGATTTGCATGAAAGAAGAGCAGCATGCAGTGCTTCGTTTTTTGTGGTATGAGGGTGGCATTATTTATTGAAGATTTTGTGTGCAGTACGGAGAAAGTGTTCTGTCGTGAAGAAGTGTGTATGAATGGATAGAGATGCTCTTTGAAGATCTGAAGCCTAAACTTCTGATTAAACACAGAGGACTGCTCTCCAAGGGCGTTGTGATCTTCAATGACAATACACTTCTGCCCACACTGTCAACACGCTGCAAAAACTTTGTTTTGAGGTGTTAAAGCATCCTCCCTATACTCCTGATCTTGCTCCATCAGACTTTCACCTGTTTGGTCCCCTGAAAGCAGCCCTACAAGGACAAAGATTCTCTTCTGATGAAGAAGTGAAGACAGCAGTGCATTCATGGCTCTCAGCTCAACCTAAAATATTTTTTAATGAGGGAATATGAAAGCTTGTTGACAGATGGACAAACTGTATTGAAAAGCAAGATTATGTTGAAAAATGATGTATTTGTCTTTTCTAAAAGTTAATTAAAATAAATCCTATAGCCAGAGTGCAGATAATTTTTGACTCACCCTCATATCTTGGAGATAGTTTCATATCTTTATATATCAATGGTTCTCAACCTTGGCTGAACATTAGAATTATCTGAGTAGCTTTAAAAAATTCTGAATGCCCAAGCCACACCCAAAACCAAATAAATTAGAATCTATGGCAGTGGGGCACACACATCAGGATTTTTAAGCTCCTTTAGGTGCAGCCAAGGTTGTATATCACTTATATAAAGAGCTTCCTGAGAAAGGAAGTGGAAGGAAGAGGAAATATGATAGTTCCATTATAGCTTATAAAAGAAAATTAGGGTGATCAACTGTCCTGGTTTTCCAGGGACTGAAGAGTTTCCTTAGGATGTGGGACTTTCAGTGCTAAAGCCAGGATGAGCCGTTCACCCTACAAAGAAAATTCATAAAACTTCAATTCAACGTAGTACTAGATGTCTTACCTATAGCAATTAGGAAAAAAAAAATCTCTGATTACAGATGACATGATCTTAAACATAGAAAACTCTGGTGAGGGATATGGTAAATAAGACAGTCTTGTTATGTGGTTAAGAGTCTCTCGGGTGTCTCCAAAATAGCTCTCTTTAATAAAAGATGTACACATCTTTGCAAACGGAAATTTCCTTCATAAATGTAAATTTCCTTTACAAAAGGGGAAATCCTTTATTTTTAGGCAAGTGGAGGAGGTAAAGAGCTTTTCCTGAGTCTCCTCAGGTTCTCAATTGCCTTTAAATGAGCTCAAAATAATCCTTATGTGCCAAAATGGCATATTTTGAGGTGATATTCTGGTACCCTCCACAATTCTTCAACAAGAGTTTATTTAAATTTTCAATAAATTCCAAAAAGACTATAGATACCATTCTCTAACCATGATGTAACATAATGTAACTAGAAATTGATTATAGAACCAGAAAACAAAAAGACCTTACTGCTTGGATATTTATAATTATCCCTCAACCTAAAAGCCCAAAATCCTCTTTCCTTTGTTTAGCCTAAGATGGAATATAAGCCTCATCATCTGGCCTCCCTTTTGAGTCTCATATCTTTGTGAAACACCCTCTGCACATCGAACCAAGAGGGTAAAAGAAAAAAGATTTTTTTCCTCTACTACAATTACATTACTTTTGAGTTTACTGAAGTTTTTTTTGGTGAACTAATTATTGTAAAGTCAATTTCATTTCATGTATCCAGAGATACATGAAAATAAAATAAATTTTTAGTTTTCAAATTATGTTTGATACATATCAAGCAGCTCTATCAAAAAAATTGTATTATTTGGGTCTTATGACCATGGCCTAAAAGAGAGGTAAATGATCTCCCTTACTGATGTGTTTCTGTTTTTCCTTGTATTTCCTCTAGCTTTTGCTTTATTAATGTATATTATTTGTTACATATATGTTAAATGTTATATATAACATAGATGTTAAAAAGAGTTGTATCTTTTTTTGTGAATTTCACAACCTTATTATCCTACAACACACCCAAGTCTAGTAAATGATCTCCCTAAACTTTTATGCTTACTTGGTAAAAACACATTTTCTCATCCTCTCATTTTCAATCACTCTTAATCATTTTATCATTGGGTTTTACTTTGTGATCTAATATTGAGAGTCTCTTTTAACAGGTCAGTATGACCTAATTACACTTATTGCTGTAACAATTACGTTTGGGTCTATTGATTTTGTTTTATTATTGTGTTTGTGTTTTCAGTGATAATTTGAAAAGTTTGTGTTTTTTATCTAGTAGTTACATTTAGGACCTTGTTAAAAAATAACTATCCCTTAATTAACACTTGGTTCAAAGTGGAAAAGGAGGAGGAACTGTAGAATACCTAGACAACAATGTTAATAAAAACTATGTATTGGGACTTCCCTGGTGGCACAGTGGTTTAGAATCCCCCTGCCGATGCAGAGGACACGGGTTCCAACCTGGCCCGGGAAGATCCCACATGCAGCGGAGCAACTAAGCCCAAGAGCCACAACTACTGAGCCTAAGCTCTAAACCCTGTGCTCTGCAACAAGAGAAGCCACAGCAGTGAGAAGCCTGAGCACCGCAACAAAGAGTAGCCCCTGCTCACCACAACTAGAGAAAGCCCACGTGCAGCAATGAAGACCCAATTAAGCCAGTAAATAAATTAATTAATGTTTAAAAATAAATAAAAATAAAACTAATAAAAAAACTATATATCAAAACCCACAAGATATAGCTAAAACAGTTCTCAGAGGAAAAAAATATACTAAAAAATACTTTAGTTAAAAGAAAAAATAAAATAAATAAATTAAACATAAAACTCAAGAAAGTCAGGGGAGAAAAAGAAAATTATTCCTAAGGAAAGTAAAAGGAAGGAATCAATAAAGGAGAAATGAATTCAAAAACATAAAAATTATAGCACTAATAAATAATTTATTAGCTGGTTCTTTGAAAAATCCAAGAAAGAAAGAAAATAAAAGACAACATCCCCAAAGAAAAGGAAACAAAGGATATGTCATAGAAAAGAACATACAAAGCATTCTTAAACATATATAAAGATGCCTAACCTTACTCATAAAAAAGTGATATGCAATTTAAAACTATACTAAGATAAATAAGCACATGAAAAGATACTCAACATCATGAGTCATCAGAGAGATGCCAGTCAAAACCGCAATGAGACTCAACTTCATGTCCACTAGGATAGCTGTAAAAAAAAAAGTGTTAGCGAGGATGTGTAGAAATTGGAACCCTCCTACATTGTTGGTAAGAATGTAAAAATGGTGCAACCACTGTGGAAAACAGTCTGGCAGTTCTGCAAAAGATTAAACATAGAGTTACCATCAGGCCCAGCAATTCCACTCCTAGGTATTGAGCCAAAAGGATCGAAAACATGAACTCACACAAATACTTGTGCCCAAATGTTCATAGCAGCATTATTCATAACAGTCAAAAAATGGAAACAGCCCAAATGATGAATGGGTAAATAAAATGTGTTATACAATTGAATATTATTAGGCAATAAAAAGAAATGAAGTACGAATGCATGCTACAACATGAATCTTGAAAACATTATGCTAAATGAAAGAAGCCAGTCACAAAAGACCAAGTATTGTATGATTCCATTTATATGAAATGTCCAGAAGAGGCAGATCTATAGAGGCAGGGAGTAAATTAATGGTTGCCTAGGACTGGGCAGTGGGAAGTGGGGAGTGACTGCTACTGGGTACAGGGTTTCTTTTTGGAGTGATGAAAATGTTCTAAAATTGATCAGGATGATGGCTGCACAACTTTGTGAATATACCAAAAACCAGTGAGCTGTATACCAGAAATGGGTGTGCATTTCGAAGATAAGAGCTGCCTCTGCGCTTCCTCAATGACTCCTTTGTTTTAGAAAACCAAAAGTTTTCTTCCCTTTCTTTGAGACCTCTCTCATTCATGAATGTTTCCCCTATTGCCCAAGCCTGAAAAAAAATGATCTCCTTAATTGTCAGCTACATTTTGCTCTAGATGGTATTTAGTCATAGGGTGCTCTTTGCAAGGATCAGTTAAATTTTGTAAACTAGAGAATTAATGGAAGTGCCAGCGGTCTTATCTTGGAATTCTAGGTCTGAACAAACTAGCGTTGCATATTTGAGTTTTGATAGTGTGTGAAGCACATCATGGCTCTGTCTGGCATAGTGTCTCCGTTCTGTGAGTCAGAATATGCTTGACAACGGGGGGTTTCTGTTTCAGTTCTCCGTCCTCCGCATTTACCTGGTCTCTGGTAGGCGCTCAATAAATATTTGTTGAATGACTAAAACAATCAGTATGCTGTTGGCAGTGGGGCAAAAATAGCACAGCTTCTTTATTGAGTAGTTTGGCAAAATCTACAAAAATTACAAATACACACACATTTGACCTCCTAGCAATTCCACTGCTAGGAATTAATCCTGCAGATAACTTTCACCTGTGCAAAGGGCCCCCTGTTATGGTTATTCATCGCAATCACAAGAGACCAGAAGTCTCCTAAATTTCCATAATAGAAGACTGCTTAATTAAACTATGATACATATACACAACAGAATAAAATGTGAATGTAAAAAAAGAATGAGAAAGTTCTCTCATGATACAGAATATCTGAGACGTAGTCACTCAGTTCCAGCTACTACAGCTGTCTTGTTCATCCTCACAGCAAGTCCTCTCCTCCCTTAGGGCCCTAGCATGGGAAGTTCCCTCTGCTTTGAATGTACAATTCCAGATGCACGCACGGCTCACTCCCTCACTTTCTTCAGGCCCTGGCTCAAATATCACTTAATTTGCAAGACTTCTGTTGACTACCCCATGAAAAATATCAACAATCTCCCTGAAAACACACACACACTACCTATCCCCTTATCCTGCTTTCTTCCACAGCACTTACCACTTATCACTATATATTCACTTATTTCCCACAAAAATGCAGCATCATGAAGGGAAGGAATGTTTTGGGCACTACCAAGTTCCAAATGACTGTGAATGTATTAGGTGAAAAAAAAGATGCTGTTTTTCAATATGCTTCTATATTTGTGTTTTTTAAAAAGACTATCCACGTAAATGCTTCCATGTTCATGAAATATGTTTTAAAGGGTTACAGAAGGAGTAGGCCATGCTGATTGCCTGCAGGAAGGTGAACTTGGTGGCTGGGAGATTGAGCAGGGAGGCAGCTTTTCACTATATTCTATTCATAGATTATTAATTAGCCAAAGACTTTAAAAGTAAAAAAGGAAAGCTCTCATGTCATTTTTTTTTTTTTATGGCTCTGTAGTAGGCCACTGTGTGTTTGTAGGATAAACCATTTCATCAGTTCCTCTTTTGATGGACAATTAAGTTATTTCCAAACTTCTGCTATTAAAAATCAGGGAATCTGGAAATTTACTTTTCACATGTCATAATGAAAAGGATGCTGAGGTCTTTTTTATGATTCCCTAACTTCAGTTCTAAATCTATGCAGTTGTAAGTGTAACCCACAACCCAGACAAAAGTCTTCTACAGGATTTGATGGCTGGAAGTGGGGCTGCCTCAGGAAGCAGAGGGTCCTAGGAAAGGGAGAATGTCATTATCTTTATTTAACATTTCTATCTTCTCATTCGTAAATTCACCCAATCCCTCAGGCTGTGGATATTTACTAATTACCAAGACAGGGCTGTCTTACAAAAGGGGGAAAAAACCAAAACAACAAGCTTCAACCAAGATGTGAAGACAGCTCAGTAGTCCTAATTCACACAACGGAAAAGTCTGAACTGGACATTGAGAGTCTTGGTTCTGCTACTGAGGAGCTGTGTGCTCTTGAAGAAATCACTTCCCCTCTCTGGGCCTCTTTTGCCTCAATCCAGGGATGAGGAACCTGTTCTACTTCCTCCCCTTCTACACTGAGTGACTTGTGGCATCTACTAGACATACCACATCTGATGGGGCTGTCACTTTGAGGTGGTTCCTGTAGGTAAATAGGGCTCTGGGCTGACTGTGTTGGGAGGGAAGCACAAACAGAAAAGCAGCTGCCTTCATGTCCAGAAGTGACACCTGTACCTGCTCAGGCGGACAGGCAAGCAGAGGCCCAGGTAACTCCAGGGGTGCAGAGCAGGGGGCAAGAGCATCAGATGCGGGGACATCAGGGCCCAGGGCCCCTGGGCTCACTCTGGCAGGAGCCTCTGTGGCTTTTCCTCCAGCCCTACTAGGGGCCCAGAGTGTCCCCAGAGGCTCATCCCTCCTGCAGAGTGTGACAAGCACAGGCTTCTGGGAATGACTCTGCCCTGTTATCCAGCCTCATCTGAAAACATACTCTGGAAAGAGGCTGACAGGCACATTTTCACCACCCCTAAGTCTCTCGAGTGTAAATGGAAGCCGCGTACATTCTTATTCTTTGGATCTGTAATTAAATCTTCATTTAGTAAAAGCAAATAAAATAAACTTGCAGGGATTTCATTCAACCTGTTCAAGTCATGAATTTGGTGAAAATACTTTTCTTGCTCATTTTCAGTTTTTAATCAGCAATTAAAAAGTTCATTAAAGGGCTTCCCTGGTGGCGCAGTGGTTAAGAATCTGCCTGCTAATGCAGGGGGCACAGGTTCAATCCCTGGTCTGGGGAGATCCCACATGCCACAGAGCAACTAAGCCTGTGCACCACAACTACTGAGCTTGCGAGCCACCACTATGAGCCCATGTGCCACAACTACTGAAGCCCACGTGCGCCTAGAGCCTGTGCTCTGCAACAAGAGAAGCCATAGCAATGAGAAGCCCATGTACCGCAATGAAGAGTAGCCCTGCTCGCCACTAGAGAAAGCCATGCGCAGCAATGAAGATCCAATGCAACCATAAATAAATAAATAAATAAATTTTTTAAATAAATGTTTTATACTTGCACTTTGGGGCTGTGTTCCTCATATAGTGATGATGTCTGCCCTGCTCATGATTTTGTCGTGGGGTCCAATCAAAATGTGCTACACGTGGTATACTGGCTAAAATCAAAGTCAAAGAGACATGGATTTGCTCTCTTCCTCTCGATCCCATATTGAACTCGAGTTGGAAGAGGCGAGTCCGGTCTCAAAATGGAGGTAAAACCGCCGCCCGGTCTCCCCAGCCCGACTCCGGCCGTCGCCGCCGCCGCCGCCGCCGGGGGGAGGAGGGCCATGATCCAAAGGAACCAGAACAGTTGAGAAAACTGTTTATTGGTGGTCTGAGCTTTGAAACTACAGATGATAGCCTAAGAGAACATTTTGAGAAATGGGGCACACTTACAGATTGTGTGGTGATGAGAGACCGCCAAACAAAACGTTCCAGGGGCTTTGGTTTTGCGACTTACTCTTGTGCTGAAGAGGTGGATGCAGCAATGTGTGCTCGACCACACAAGGTTGATGGGCGTGTCGTGGAACCAAAGAGAGCTGTTTCTAGAGAGGATTCTGTAAAGCCTGGTGCCCATCTCACAGTGAAGAAAACTTTTGTTGGTGGTATTAAAGAAGATACAGAAGAATATAATTTGAGAGACTACTTTGAAAAGTATGGCAAGATTGAAACCATAGACGTTATGGAAGACAGGCAGAGTGGAAAAAAGAGAGGATTTGCTTTTGTAACTTTTGATGATCATGATACAGTTGATAAAATTGTTGTTCAGAAATACCACACTATTAATGGGCATAATTGTGAAGTGAAAAAGGCCCTTTCTAAACAAGAGATGCAATCTGCTGGATCACAAAGAGGTCGTGGAGGTGGATCTGGCAACTTTATGGGTCGTGGAGGAAACTTTGGAGGTGGAGGAGGTAACTTTGGCTGTGGTGGAAACTTTGGTGGGAGAGGAGGCTATGGTGGTGGAGGTGGTGGCAGTAGAGGTAGATATGGAGGAGGTGATGGTGGATATAATGGGTTTGGAGGTGATGGTGGCAACTATGGCGGTGGACCTGGTTATAGTAGTAGAGGAGGCTATGGTGGTGGTGGACCAGGATATGGAAACCAAGGTGGTGGATATGGTGGTGGTGGTGGAGGATATGATGGTTACAATGAAGGAGGAAATTTTGGAGGTAACTATGGTGGTGGTGGGAACTATAATGATTTTGGAAATTATAGTGGACAACAGCAATCAAATTATGGACCCATGAAGGGGGGCAGTTTTGGTGGAAGAAGCTCGGGCAGTCCCTATGGTGGTGGTTATGGATCTGGTGGTGGAAGTGGTGGATATGGTAGCAGAAAGTTCGAAAAACTCAGAAGAAAAGGGCTACAGTTCTTAGCAGGAGAGAGAGCGAGGAGTTGTCAGGAAAGCTGCAGGTTACTTTGAGACAGTCATCCCAAATGCATTAGAGGAAATGTAAAAATCTGCCACAGGAGGAACGATGATCCATAGTCAGAAAAGTTACTGCAGCTTAAACAGGAAACCCTTCTTGCTCAGGACTGTCATAGCCACAGTTTGCAAAAAGTGCAGCTATTGATTAATGCAATGTAGTGTCAATTAGATGTACATTCCTGAGGTCTTTTATCTGTTGTAGCTTTGTCTTTTTCGTTTTCTTTTCATTACATCCGGTATATTGCCCTGTAAATTGTGGTAGTGGTACCAGGAATAAAAAATTAAGGAATTTTTAACTTTTCAATATTTGTGTAGTTCAGTTTTTCTACATTTTAGTACAGAAACTTTAACAAAATGCAGTTTTGAAGGTGTTTCCTTGTGAGTTAACAAGTAAAGAAGATCCATGGTTAATTACTATTTTGTATGAATTTTGCTAAAGTTAACTGTAAAGAAACACCTGCTGGGACATGGAAGCAACCTAAATGCCCATCAACAAATGAATGGATAAAGAAGATGTGGCATATATATACAATGGAATATTACTCAGCTATAAAAAGGGATGAGATGGAGCTATATGTCATGAGGTGGATAGAACTACAGTCTGTCATACAGAGTGAAGTAAGTCAGAAAGAGAAAGACAAATATTGTATGCTAACTCACATATACGGAATCTAAAAATGGTACTGATGAACTCAGTGACAAGAACAAGGACGCAGATACAGAGAATGGACTGGAGAACTCGAGGTTTGGGAGGGGGCGGGGGGTGAAGGGGAAGCTGAGACAAAGCGAGAGAGTAGCACAGACATATATATACTACCAACTGTAAAATAGTCAGTGGGAAGTTGTTGTATAACAAAGGGAGTCCAACTCGAGGATGGAAGATGCCTTAGAGGACTGGGGCGGGGAGGGTGGGGGGGACTCGAGGATGGGGGGAGTCAAGGAAGGGAGGGAATACGGGGATATGTGTATAAAAACAGATGATTGAACTTGGTGTACCCCCCAAAAAATAAAAAGATAAAAAAATAAACACCTGCTGACTTGCAGTTTACGGGGAATCTATTCTCCCCATTTCCAAACCATGAAATGAATGGGCTCTGACATGTGGAGAGAATAGATATTTGTATGTTTGCAATGTGTGTTTTAGATAATAGAATTGGGTATTTAAATTAGCATATTTGTGAATTTAATAGCATTAAGATTTACCTTCAAATGAAAAATCTCAAAATGCCTATTTGGTTTTTGTGCATTTTCTTTCAAAATGTAATCACATGATTTTAGTGTATTAGCTTTGCTGAGAGTCCTAGCTGTGTTTAGAACATCTCCATTCTGCATTCACCTTGGTCACATGTGCACTGCTGCCATAGTTTTATTTGGGTGTAAAGAATGTCTACTGCCCTCTGTTTAAATTCTGGAAAGGGGTAGTGAATGTTTTCCCTTTCCTCTTACCTTAAGAAACATTCTTAAAATCTTCAAAATACAGGACCACTAAGCCTGCTGTATCTGAGCAAATTAGTGGCTACTTTTTTTCCCCTTTTTAAAGCACAAGAGGTCCATAAATCTTCAGTTATTTTCCTTGGTTTAATATATATTTTTTTGATACATGCTCTCAGAGCAAGAAAATAAAAATCATGTATTGTTGAACACTTAACTGGCTGGCATGCTTTCCTGTTTGTACCCTCTGCATTTTACTGGATGAAACCAAGGATAGTTTAGCTTATAATCATCCCAAATGATTACTGCAGTAGAAGTGTAGCACAGTTGCTTAGTACAAACAAGTTTTCACTTCCCCAAGACCTGAATTCAAATTTGGATAGTCAGAGTTTGTACTCACTTAAAATCCCAAAGAACACACTGTTATTCCATGTGTATGCTTGAACCTTAAATCGTGTTGGTATGAGTTTACAATTTGTTTGGAAGACCCTTGTTGAGTTTTAGATAATAAGGTCAAAATATACATAAACCAATGTCTACTGTTTTGCGCCAGCTAGTGCTTAAAATTTCATTCAAGCCCTAAGTATGTGCCCTGCTGTTGTTATTTCTTTGGCAGTTGAACGTTGGATTTGAGATTCTTATTTTTGTTTTAAGAAGTACTAAGCAAAATGAGCAATAAAAGGGGGGATGGGGTGTGCTAGTGTTTGAATATGCTCTCGTTGCTCTAATTCTGTGCCTCTGTGCATTACTATTTGGATGCATGCAATGCCAGCGTGGAAATCGGTCTTCACAGACACTGCAGTTCCCAGAAAACACGCACAAACCAATAAATGTAACAGACAACGTTCCATTTGTTAATGGACATATGTGAATAAGCAGTGTAGAAAATAGGCTAATTATTAGAAAATGGTTAAGACTTTAACAACTTCAAGTGTGGTTATATAAATGGACACTGTCCATGTTCATAACTTAAACCTGGGTACCTGGTCAAAATAATGCTTGGGAAACATTTTATTAAAATTAAGCTAAATTGTCAAAAAAAAAAAAAAAAGACATGGATTTAAGTCCCAGTTCTGCCACTAGTTGTGTGACATTGGCTAAGGTACTCGATCCCTCCAGGCTTTAGTTTTCTCATCCAAAAATTGGTGCAATAAGCAAAAACATCTTATAGGACTTTTGTGAGGATTAAGTGAGACAGTGTCTGAACAGTGCTCAGCATAGGCCCGGGTGTATAAGTACAGAATCCTTGTCTGCTACTGCTACTTGTTGTTCTTTTTATTATTTGATGTCCAGTATAGTGCTTTGCTCATGGAAAACATTTAAATTGATTTGAAGAAAAGAAAATGCTCTTGAAATTTATGTAATTGAGTAGTGAAAGTATAACAAAATGTGGTTTTGCTCATTTAATCTTAGACCCTGTTTTTCTCCATGCCACTGCTGAAATGCTACTGTTGTGACCCTCAGTCTTGCTGTTAACAAGAACAACAATAGCAGCTACTATTTACTGAGTCTGTGACTGTGATTTTTAACAACGTATTTTACAATTTCTGTCTAAGCCATAACAAATAAAGTAGAATCTTAAATCATGGGGAAAAAAAACCACTTCACAATTCTGGGGGTTTAATGTCCACTTAACAAACAAAGCAAGAAATCTATATTACACTTCAAATATCTTACAACTACAACCACATGTATACAAATATAATAAAAATATAATTCTCTAATACGGCAAAATGTTCCTCAGACACCATGGTATAGTTTTACATAATGGTCCCCAACACATCATACCTCCCTGTGTTTGGCTTCTTTGCAATATGATTTTTGCCCTGCTTCCCATCAAGAGATAGAGTCTATTACCCCTGCTACCTCCTACCTTGCATCTGGGTGTTCCCTAAGGTTTCATTTGGTCAATAGAATGAGACAGAAGTAACACTGTACAGCTCCCAAGGCCAGGTGTTAAGAAGCTTTTGCTTTTGCTCTCTTTGAACATTTCTGCCATTATGTGCAAAAGCCTACTCTAGCCCAGGGGATGAAAGGCCATTTGGAGAACTGAGGCATCCCAGTTAACAGCCAGCATAACTGCCAAACAGGTGAACAAAGCCGTCTTGGACCATCCAGTCCCAGTTGAGCTGAGCAGCTGCCTAAGTGACCCCAATGGAGATCAGAAGAAAAACTGCCCAGCTGCGCTCAGCCCAGAATCTCGAGCAAATAAATTGCTGTTGTTTTAATCCACCAGGTTTCAGTGTGGTTTGTTACACAGCAGTAGATAACTGACATAGACACCACGTACAGCTGTTGTGAATATTGAGCTAACTTGGAACTGCCTCCAGAATCACAGCTTAGACAAAAAAAGAAGAAAATGGACTCTTGGCACTATTGCAAAATAATATTTGGTTATGCCAGGATCTGCTGAACTCATGGTCTCTGAGAGGAGAGATGTGACAAAGGAGTATTTTATCTACAGACATCAGCCCAATAAATTCTTTCTCCCTCCAAAGCAGTGACTGTCTCCTAGGTGAGCAGCGAGACAACCCACAAGCCTTCATACATTTGGACTCAGCTGTTTTTCTGTCTCGAGGAAATAGGAGGAAATGTGGAGACAGAGTGTTAATCACCAGCTTTCATGTTCATGGTTGTGGGTCACACTGTGCCAGCCCAGCACTGAATGCAGGATCCCAAGTGAGAAAAAGCCCCGTGTGGCCTTTAATAAATTTAATTTTTTGTGTTTGTGACATGCAAAGCCCTCTAAAGTGTAGGGGCCCAGGACAGAGGCCCCCTTGCCTGACCTAAGGGCAATCGTACCCTAGCCACAGTTTGGTGAAATAGTTGAGGTCTTGTTTCAGGATTTGCCTGTGAACTATGACTAAGGAAAACTGGGAATGGCCATTAGATGTAAAATATGCCTATCTCTTGATATATCAACCCAGCTTTAGAGAAAACATCCTACAGAAATAAAAGAACCAACATATTAAAGTAGCTATGCAAAAATGTTTATCACAAATATTGTTTAAAGAAAAAGTAGAAACAACATCGTTAATAGGGGCTGCTTACGTGAATCATGGTCCATCCATATTAGCAAATGTTATGCAACTGTTGAAAAGGTTGTTACATCTATTGACTTGGAGAGATTTATTCATGTTTTCATTCATTAAACATTTACCAAGCATCAGCTATAAACCTGGCAGTCTTGAAGGTACTAGGGATATAGCAGGGAAAAGGACAAGGTTTGTTGCTTATGAAATTTGCATCTTAATGGGGAAAGACAGGCCATAAATAAACAAATAAGGAGGTAGTATGTCAGATAGTGGTAAGTGCTGTGAAGAATAGTGAAGGTGGGTCAGGAGATAGAGCCTGGAAGGAAGTGAGGGAAGGAGCTCACGGCTACCAGGAGGAAGGGCAGTTGAGGCTGAGGAAACAGCAAGTGCAAAGGCCCTGATTTGGGAATGTGCTTGGTAGGATCAGAAACCTCAAGGAGGCCAGGGTGGTACAGGGCAGGCTCAGAGGGGAGATCCGAGAGGAGAGCGGCAGAGTTGGGGGGTGTGTATGTTTGTGGGCATGCCCGCGCAGATCACGTAGGGTCTTGTAGCCTCTGGTGAGAACTTTGGTTTTACTCTGCGTAGGGTGAGAAGCCACCGGGAGGCTTTGAGCTAAGGAGCAACACGACCTAACTTAGGTTTTTAAAGGATCCCGGTGGCTGCTGTGAGGACAGTAGACTGAGCGGGGCAAGAGTGGAAGCAGAGAAGAGTGAAGAGGTTGCTGCCGAGAGAGAGAGGATGGTGCTTACACAAAGGTGGAGACAGCAAGGTGGGGAGAAGCGATGGGATTCTGGACAGGTTTTGAAGGTGTCGGGGGTTGTGGGATGCCCTGATGGAATTGGTGGCAGGTGTGAGCAAGAAGCCAGGTGGCCTTTATTTATTTATTTATTTATTTATTTATTTATTTATTTATTTATTTTTGGCCACATCCAGGGCATGTGGGATCTTAGTTCCCCCACCAGAGATGGAACCCACACCCCCTGCAGTGGGAAGGTGGGATCTTAACCACTGGGCTGCCAGGGAAGTCCCTAGATGGCCTTTAAATTATATTAATGAGAAAAGGTAGTTCCACCGTAATGTGAGTATTAACATGACCCCACTATTGTTCAAATAAACAACAAATAAAACATTCTCTTTGCACCTGCATCTTTGAGTAGGGGTTATATGAACTTATTCAATATTAGTCTCCTAAGACTGCCATAATAAATTGCTACAGACTGAGTGGCTTAAGCAACAGAAATGCCTTTTCTCACAATTCTGGAGGCCAGAAGTCCAAGACAAAGATGCCATCAGGTTTGTTTGTGGTAAGCCTCTCTTGCTGGTGTGTAGATTGCTCTCTTCTCACTGTGTCTTCACAGGGCCTCTGCTCTGGAAGGCGCCACTCTCACAACCTCACTTAACCTGCATTACCTCCTTATAGGCCCCATCTCCAAACAGTCACACCAGGGTTAGGGCTTCAACAGATGAATTGGGGGGCACAATTCAGCCCATAACAATGAGAATAGGGAAAGGTGAAAGGTGAAAGATGACCCACAAGCAGTTGGCATTGATCACCTGAGGGACTGTGGGCCAGTTGAGGGTGGTTTTGGTTTGTTTTTTTCCTTAAAATAGTTTCATTGGTTGCAAAGGGTACATGCCAACTTTTAAAATTTTTGAGAAGGCATTTAATAATGAATGATTTTAAGAGAGAAAAAAAGCCACCTTGGCTCACAATTCATTCCTGAACACATTTTTAAGACCACCACAAGCCTCTGGCTCTGAGCTCCTGTTCTTGGCCCCTGGTTCACTCCTGGCCTTGGTGGGGAAGCAGGGAAGCTTAGGCAAGCTCGGCACTTGGTAAGAAGGTTAAGGAGCCCAGCAGAAAGGAAGAGGGCATGACTGCCCTACCTGAACCAAGTGTGGGGTGTCCATGACAGGACCCCCCCCCGGCTCTGCAGGTACATTAGGGGAGAGGGTCTGAGATGAAAGTGACTGGAAGGAGGCCTTAGTGAAGTCAGTGTAACATCCCCTCCCCTGAAGCCTTAGGTGGTCCTGCTTCCCCTCCCCAAAGGTGTTTCAGAGCTAGCTCCAGCTGCCACCTCTGCTCTCAGTGACCTTGGCCAAGCTGCTTGACTTCACTCATCCTCAGCTGATTGTTGATGGTGAACATTCAGTGAAAGAATGGGGGGACTTCCCTGGTGGCTCAGTGGTTAAGAATCCACCTGCCAATGCAGGGGACACAGGTTCAATCCCTGGTCCGGGAAGATCCCACATGCCATGGAGCAACCAAGCCCGTGCGCCACAACTACTGAGCCTGCGCTTTAGAGCCCGCGAGCCACAAGAGCCACAACTACGGAGGCCCTCAAGCCTAGAGCCTGTGCTCCACAATAAGAGAAGCCACCACAATAAGAAGCCCACACACCATAATGAAGAGCAACCCCCACTTGCCGCAACTAGAGAAAGCCCGCGTGCAGCCACGAAGACCCAATGCAGCCAATAAATAAATAAATAAATATTAAAAAGAGAAAGAAAGAAAGAATGGGGACCACGTGCCTGTTTCTTCCTCTATCAGTTAGGACCTACCCCCCAACACACTCCAGCAGCAGCAATACCTCAGCTCATAGCAGAACCTGCCGTGTGCTGGTGCCCCACACGGTACTCCACACACAGGCTCTCTGGAGCTTCATGGAGACCAGGATCCCATTTTACAGCTGAAGAAAACTAAGGCTCAGAGAAGAGAGGTAACATGTGAAAGATCACACAGCTCAGGGTGGGTGGAGCTAGGATTCAGGCCCAGCTGTCCCCACCCCAAGGCCTGAGCTCTTTCATCCCACTGTGCAGCCCTTGGGGGGCTGCTGAGAAACCCACATGATTTAATTTGTATGAAATTGCCTTGAGCAGCACAGAGCCCTGGGTGAACATGAGGTACTGGTGTCTCTAACAGATCAGCACCAGGCCCAGAGCACCCTGTGACTGTTTATGAATTCACCAGATACCTGCTTTTATGCCCATCACTGAGCTGAGAGTCTAGCTGCCTGGCCCGGTCAGTAAGGCATATGCGGGCCTTTGCTTCTGTGTCCCAGGTGTGCTTCGAGGATGCTCCACGGTGAGGAGGGCTGCAGGGCCCCTCAGGGAGAGGCTGAGACCCATCCACACGCTGGGTGATCTTAGACCAGTCACTTCTTGGGCCTTGGTGGCACGGCTGTAAAATTAAGATGGAACATGTCATGGCTTGGGATCCTTCCAGCTGTAAAGCTTTGTGATCCCACAGAGAAGCTGCCCCAGGCTTCCTCATCTTGGAGTTTGAGTCCTCATGGAAAATCATGAGGCTCATAGTTTCTGGAAAGCTCACCACAAAATCCCAGAGATCAAAAATCCGTTCCAGGGCCCCCCAAACGCAGCTCATGGTCTGGCCCTGCCTTCCTCTTCCAACTCTCCTCTCTTTTTTTTTAAATTAATTAATTAATTAATTAATTTTATTTATTTATTGGCTGCTTTGGGTACTTTGTTGCTGCACACAGGCTTTCTCTAGTTGCTGTGAGCGGGGGCTGCTCTTCATTGCGGTGCGAAGGCTCCCCATTGTAGTGGCTTCTCTTGTTATGGAGCACGGGCTCTAGGCGCGTGGGCTTCAATAGTTGCAGCACTTGGGCTCAATAGTTGTGGCTCATGGGCTCTAGAGCACAGGTTCAATAGCTGTGGCGCACGGGCTTAGCTGCTCCATGGCATGTGGAATCTTCCCAGAGCAGGGCTCAAACCCATGTCCCCCGCATTGGCAGGCGGACTCTTAACCACTGCACCACCTAGGAAGTCCCCAACTCTTACTTCTCTTCCTGTTCCTGACATTCTAGGAAGAAAGCCCTTTCTGCTCCAGGGACTCTGCCCACACAGTTCCTCTGACTAGAACACCCTCTTAGAATATCTCTTCTGACTCTTGGAGGATGTGGCTTGCTTCTCCTCATCTTTTAAGATTCCAGCATTGTTTGTAGTGAAGGGGTCTGGAATATACCACAGTGAACAGGTTTTTTCCCCAAAACTTCCTTTTTCTGTTAAAAGCAGAGCCTCCCAAAAGAATTCAACTGTCATAAATCCCTCCCTAAGACTTTTGCACCAGGAAGCTTGTCCCCTATCACTGAGGGAGAAGTTGCAAGGGGATGAGAAATTGCCCAGGCATTGTCACAAAACTATCACATCTCCCATCTATTCTCCTAAGGGCCATCTTAGAAGAATAAAGTCATTTATTTTCCCATAAGTGCCTTTCTCCCCCTTTCCGTCCCCTATTAAGATGGTATATAAGTTCCAGGGGCTTCCCTGGTGGCACAGTGATTAGGAATCTGCCTGCTAATGCAGGAGACATGGGTTCAAGCCCTGGGCCGGGAAGATTCCACATGCCGCAGAGCAACTAAACCCATGCGCCACAACTACTGAACCTGCACTCTAGAGCCCACTAACCACTACTGAGCCCACAAGCCACAAATGCTGAAGCCCACGTGCCTAGAGCCTGTGCTCCACGGGGGTGGGGGGCCATCATAATGAGAAACCATGCACTGCAATGAAGAGTAGTCCCTGTTTTGCCACAACTAGAGAAAGCCCGTGTGCAGCACTGAAGACCCATTGCAGCCATAAATAAATAAATAAATAAAGACGGTATATAAGTTCCAAATTGTTAATAGCCTCTTTGAGTCACATTTTTCTATGAACTCCTGCATACATACGTGAATAAAATTCTGTCTTTTCTCTTGCTAATTTCTTTTGTCACTTTAATTCACAGGCCCCCATCACTAAACCCAAGAGGGTAGAGGAAAAAATTTTCCTTCCTGACAGTTGTCACCACCTAAGAGGGATCTTCCCTAACCATTTTATCTCAGTTAGGTCTCTGCCCCTTTCATAGCATTTATCATAATTTATTATGATGCTATTTACTTGTCTGCCCGTTAGGTTTGTAACTGAACTTCCTTTAGAGTATAAGCTGTGTGGAGGCAGAGACAGTACCTATCTTATTCATCACTGAATACTCACAGCTTAGCATAGTACTTGGCATGTAATAGTTCATTAGATACTCAGTGAATGAATGGATGAAGAGCTCCACCCACTGCTCAGATATTTACTGTTGAGTCTAAAGTTCATCTCTGTTCAACACTCACTCATGGAGAACTTATTAGGTGCCACGACAGTGCTCAGTGTTAGCAAGCCACAAAGACCTGCTGCCTGTTGTTGAGGAGCTTACAAGAGAATAAGCACCCTGCTGGGCCCTGTGAGGGGAAAATATGAGAAAGGAGACAATTTCTCCCTGGAGAAGTCTCCTGATGCAGTAGGGGGCGGTGAAAATGGAAAACATGAAAAGGAGCTTGGAATCGACCATACCTTCAAGTATAGTTATTTAGTACACAGACAAAACAGATCGTTAAACTATTCTCTTGGCCTTTGTTAAGGAAATAATTCACGTCATTCTGCTAATTACGTGGGATGGAGTTCATATTACTTCAGCTTCATTTATACACCTGAGCCTGATAAGCACCTGTCCCCAGGGCACTCAGACCTGCTGACAGGCATCACTGGTCCCCTCTTGGCAGCACCTAGGACAGACATGTAGACTCTAAAAAGCCTTGCACACAACCTCCCTGCCTCAGTCAGGGGCCCTTAAGCCAGAAGGGCCAAAGATGTACTGAAGTTAACTCCTTTACCCTCCAAAAAGTAAGGGGGAGAGTTTACTGTAATTTTTCAATGCACAGGAACCCAAGAGAACCTGACAGCCAGGGCAGGCCTAGTGTTCTCCGAGCATGGCCTCGGTTCTTTAGATTCCCGAGCCCAGATTTCCATATTCTCTCATCCTTCCACGTTAGACCTCAAGTCCTAGGTGCTGGCTGGCCTGTGGGCAGAAAGCCTTGGGTCAGGTGTGCACAGCATGATGCAATTAGCCTGCCCCTGGGCAGGGCTGCGTGGTAGCAGACAAGGCCCTCGGCCAGAGAAGATGACCCAGAAGAGGACTGAGTTAGGTAGAACGGTCAACCTTTGTCCAGGACTGACAGATTTCACCAGAAGTGTGACTTTTAGGGCTAAAACCAGGAAAAGTTCCTGGTAAACCCAGGTGAGCTGATCACCAGTGCAGCCAACAGCACGGCTGTTTCATGCCCATAGATATCATGAATTCTGAGGAACACATTTCTTCACAGTAACATCACCAAAATCAGGATGTGTCTTAAAATTGGTGGTTTCCTACGATGGCCGTCAGCAGGGAATGAGGCCCAGTTCTCCGGGAGAGGATGTGTGTTGGCAGTCACTTCTGGGGCACTAGCAACCTGAGACCACCTTAAGTTAATTTTCTGCTTGACTTTTCTAGAACATACTGACAGTGTGGATTCAAACCTGCATGAGGACAGGTTTATGGTTCAAATTCTCAGGAGAGAATTGTTTTTCCTGCCTCTACACAGTGCCAGGAATAAGACATGCACATTTGCAGCCAGTCTCTTCTTTGGGAAAATTTCTATATCTCTGTTGTCCCAGCTCTTACGTGGAGCCTCCCTCTTCAGCCCTTGTTTTCTTGCTTAGTCGTACATAAAATAATGATACAGTTTACAGTTGCTGGTGTCTCAGATTGCATAAAATATGAGTAATCAACCTCCAAAAGTCCACATGGGGGTGGGGGGTCATCACGGGTGCCGGAAGGAGGCACAGTGCTGGATGCCCTGGGCACTCAGGGCTGGATCCAGACACGATAGAAACCACTCCCCCCATCCAGGCCTCTTGGTCCTCATGAGCCTTGCTCTGAGCTCAGGGACCTGTATAGCCCAGCAGCCCATTGAAAAAGCTCTTCTTCACCTGTTTCTCCGGACAGGTCAGTGTTTAGAAACATCAATAGCTTTCCTTACATCTGGGAGGGGAAAATTTCCCCTTACTGCTCTTGGTTCTTTTGGTCTAATAATTAAATGGACACAAGGTAGATTAACAGGAAGAAAAAAAAAAAAACAAATTTAACCTCATATGTACAGAGTTTTCATGGCTATGAGACCCAAGAAGTGACCAAAGCAGGCTGTTTATATACCTTTTAGACAAAGAAACAATAAATCTGTAAAGAACTGACAAGACAAACAAACTTAGGTTTATGTACTAATTAGTGAAGATACTAAGCAGAATTTGTTTACAAGCCTTCTTGGCCATGAATTCCCTGTCTCTAGTAATAAGGATGTCTCTCTACTCCTGGTCCAGGGAGGGTACATTTCACATGGGAGATTTATTCCCTGCTTTCAAGAGGACAGAGGAGGGACAGAGCATCTCTCTTGCATGGGCTAATTCTCAAGTACTTTAATTTAAAATAATCAATATGCCAAAGTGGCCTGCCCTGAGCCCCATCAGTTCTGTCCTCCAAAACGTTCCTGGAAGTTTCTTAATTAAAAGCTGAGTTGACTGTAGAGAGCAGAATGGATTATTAGCTGAATGGTAGATTGTTCCACATCTCATTAAACCAACTTCTTAAGTCCTGAGAATAGGTCAGATCAGTTAAACTCAATTCAAGAGGCAATGATGCAGGTGGGCTCCCAAATTTAGGCCTATAATTGTACAAGCAATCAGGTATTTGATAAGAGGCATTTCCATGGAAACAAAAGAAAAACAATGGTTAACAACGCAAGCAAATTATGAACCAGTTTCTGAGTTCTGAGGATAGCCAGTCAAGAAGATTTCTAGATGTTAGGTTTGAAGCATTTTTAGATGGAGTGACGGCAAGCAGTGGTAACCTGGTAGATTTTCTTGGTTTGTAGCTTTTCGTTTGTTTGCTTTTAAGGACTTTTATGGAGATATAATTGACATACAATAAACTGCATATATGTAAAGTGTACAATTTGATATTTTTTTCTTATTAGTAATGTATACATGGCAATCCCAATCTCCCAATTCATCCCACCCCAATACCCACCCCCCCTTGGTGTCCATATGTTTGTTCTCTACATCTGTGTCTCTATTTCTGCCTTGCAAACCAGTTGATCTGTACCATTTTTCAAGATTCCGCATATATGCGTTAATATACGATATTTGTTTTTCCCTTTCTGACTTACTTCACTCTGTATGACAGTCTCTAGGTTCATCCATGTCTCTACAAATGTTCCAAGTTCATTCCTTCTTACAGCTGAGTAATATTCCATTATATATACGTACCACATCTTCTATATCCATTCATCTGTTGATGGACATTTAGGTTGCTTCCATGACCTAGCTATTGTAAATAGTGCTGCAATGATCCTGGTTTGTAGTTTGAATGTCTCTTGTCTTCTTTCTGAGTGGCCACATAGCAACAGGCATGAAGGTTGTCCAGACATAAGCTACTATGGTGTTTTCTCCAAAGTTTATAACTAGTTGTCCAACCTTACTTTACATGGCTTCAGAAAAATGGTGGTGTTAGCTCTTGATGATTTTTAAGCCAGAAGGGTGGGAGAAAAACTGGAAATGTTAGTTTGGGAAGTCGTAGCCAGGTATTTGAGGAAACTAGAATTTAAGATCTAGTTGGTTTACAGGTAGAAAACAAAACCACAAAGACAATTAACAGAATTAGAATTTAATATCTATTAAGAATGTATTACAGTTTCTACTGAAACACAATTTTTCTCTTATATTCCCCTCATTTTTTATCAAAGATAACCATAAGACTAATTTGTTTGCAAATTAAGTCTAGTTTCAGTAAATTTGGCCTGATTATTTATATAAGTGTAACAAGAATAATGAGTGACCATATATATGCTCTTTTAAGTCTGCATTGTTGGAACTTTTCATAAGAAATCTCAGGCTGTGGGACTTTCCTCGGGGTCCAGTGGTTAAGACTCCACACTCCCAATGCAGGGGACACGGGTTCAGTCCCTGGTCAGGGAACTAGGCTCAGGGTAGACACTTTTTTTTTAAAAAAGCCTTTTGAGACCAAGAAGCCAAGCCAAGGACTTACCATGAGACTTTGACTACAACACCTATACATTTTGGTTAATTCCTCTCTTCGTAAAGTGCCCAAAATATCCTGAGGTTCCTGGGCCTTCCAGGAAGTAACCTTCATTACTCACCTGGTAAGGCTGTCAGGAACCCTGTAAGCAAAGCACCAGGTCAATATTTCCAAGGAGCTTTATTGGCTCCATAAAGTCAATCTTAGTTCCTTAGAGTTGTTCAGTTTTAACAGAATCTATGCACATCATTTCAAATATGACATTCCAGTCAAAGCTTTGGTAGTATAATCAATGTTTCCAATTCTATCCTGCTTCAAGGAGAACAGATTCTTAGTGAGGTTATGCAAATAACTATATTGCCATGAAAATACAAGAATACTCACTGAGAGTTTCTGAATTCTGGAGGGACCAGGTAGAAAGAAAAGATACATGTTTTGTCTTTGCTCTGAGTCATAGGTAGTTTAAGAGAAAAGATTTCCTTAGATCTGGAAAAATAAAACACTAAAGAACAAGCTATATTTCACACAAAAAATTATAGAAATTATAATCATTCAGTCCCATGTAATTAATTCTTGTTGATCTTGATCTTTTGTCAGAAGTTTTATGAAACCATCAGTTTTTCTATTAGTGTTCTTCAAAATCTTACCCAGTTCAGTGGTATGATCTGAAAGTTACCAGATTCTACAGTACTTGTATTCTAGAGTGCCTGTCAGAGTTCTTTCCAAGATTCTCCCAAGATGAAAGACTTGCAAAAGCATCAGAGTAAAACAATTACTTCTGTAAATGACAACAAACTTAAAAATACCCAAGGTAAAGACCTGATGAGAATACATTATAATGCAATTAGCAAAGAAATTTGGTTATTTTTGTGACATATAACATTTTAAGATAACAACTAGAATTATGACTTATTATACCAGGACATATGAGAATTTCAGGAATTTTATGTAATTTCTGGAACACTTATACTGATAATATATATCCATACAAATATAATCTAAGAAGATTTAACATCATTTATTTGACGTTTCCTATGTAATTCAATATATAAAATAAGACTAATTAGATTAACAACTCTCTTTTTATAAGGAAAGAAAATAAATCTTCTAAGATGTCCCCAGGGTCCTCTATAATATCTCATATCTCAGTTAGTTCTAAGTCAAAAAGACTTCAATTGATTTGGGGAAGTTTGTCAAAAATATCAGAGATTTTAAAACGCTTGGTCAAATAGGATCATAGGTCACTGTGAAACAATACTTAGTTAACCATGGTGACAATGAAAGACTTTGCAGGCAAATGCATAAAGTTAAATAGTTGTTAAAAACAAACAAACAAAAAAACACACAAAATAAAAACAACTTAGCTCTTTAATAGAGAAGACTTGGTGTTTTTCTTTTCTTTTCTTTAAATAACCTCATTTATTTGTACAGAGTTTTAAGTTAAAAACTATTATTTTGCTTAATGTTTTTAACAACCATATAAGGCAGACAGGCTGCAGACAGGCTAAACAATATTAGCCCCATTTCACAGGCAAGAGTGAAAATTATTCCCATATTTAGTGTAAGATAGGTCTGGAATACAAACTCTGAGCTTCCACATTTATGATTGCTCTTCTCTCATATCTTTTTGATATATCATTTTAAAGTCATCTTATTTCACAATGTTTTATTTCACTAAAGTATAAGAGTAACATCTATAACACCTATTCCTGGCAGGTTAACTCTTGAGCCAACCAAGCTAATTACCTCATGACTTGGCATATTTTAAGGCATTGTTATACCTCCCACTCAAACTCATAGCTATGTCTGATGGCCTCATGAGGCAAACTGCAACAAAACTCATCTTAAGGGAGCAGGGGACATAATAGTTAAGCTTATTTGCAACTTTTAACTTGGGCCTGGCATACCTTTACCAACTGCTTAAATGGCAAGCTGAGGCAACTGAGAGACAGGAGCAGACCAATAGTTCAAGTAAACTTTGTTCTTCTAGCAGATAAAAGAAAATTAAGTTCAATTTTTACATAAGTAAACTACTGATATTAAAGCTTATTTTTAAAACCCTTATAATAATAAGTGTATTTAATCTTATTCAGCTTGATCACACATAAAATTCCTTCTCCAAGATTCCCTTTTTACAAAATTCTATACCTTTTTAAAATTTTTTTAAATTTTATTTTGGAGTATAGTTGATATACAATGTTGTGTTAGTTTTAGGTGTACGGTAAAGTGATTCAGTTTTACGTATGTATATTTTATATCTTATGTCCTGTTTTATATCCAAATACACGCACGTAAAATATCTGTACAGATAAATTAGTGGTAAGAATTAAAAACTCACATCTACAAACGTCCTTTCTTTGTTCTGAAATCTATATAATTGTTTTCCAGACTAGAAACCTAAACATCTTGGCTACACATTAAAAACATGTCAGAATATACATATGATATGGAAAATTTCAGAACCAACCTTCTCTTAAAAGCAAACAAACGTAGAGTGCTTTTTTTCTAGCTTAATCCTCTAATGAAACTTAAAAGGAGACCACTGAATACTAAATATATATATACATATACATATTCTTTTTCAGATTCTTTTCCCATATAGGTTATTACACAGTATTGAGTAGAGTTCCCCGTGCTCTACAGTAGGTCCTTGTTGAATACCTATTTTATATATAGTAGTGTGTATATGTTATTCCCAACCTCCTAATTTATCCCTCCCCCCACCTCCCAACTTCCCCATTTGGTAGCCATGAGTTTGTTTCTGAAGTCTGTGAGTCTGCTTCTATTTTGTAAATAAGTTCATCAGTATCATTTTTTTTAGATTCCATATGTAAGTGATATCATGTAGTATTTGTCTCTCTCTCTGACTTACTTCATTTAGTATGATAATTTCTAGGTCCATTCACATTGCTGCATATGGCATTATTTCATTCTTTTTTTTATGGCTGAGTAATATTCCATTGTATATATGCACCACATCCTCTTTATCCATTCCTCTGTTGATGGACATTTAGTTTGCTTCCCTGTCTTGGCTATTGTAAATAGTGCTACAATGAACATTGGGGTGCATATTTCTTTTTGAAGTATGTTTTTTTTTTTTTTTTCTGGATATATGCCCAGCAGTGGAATTGCTGGATCATACGGTAGCTCTGTTTTTAGTTTTTTGAGGAATCTCCATACTGTTCTCCATAGTGGCTATACCAATTTACATTCCCACCACAGTGTAGGAGGACACCCTTTCCAGCATTTATTGTCTGTAGACTTTTTGTTGATGGCCATTCTGATTGGTGTGAGGTGATACCTCATCGTAGTTTTGATTTGCATTTCAATAATTAGCGATGTTGAGCATATTTTCATGTGCTTTTTAGCTATCTGTATGTCTTCTTTGGAGCAATGTCTATTTAGATCTTCTGCCCATTTTTTGACTGGGCTGTTTTTTGGGTTTGTTTGTTTTGTCTGTTTGTTTGTTTTGATATTGAGCTGCATGAGCTGTTTGTATATTTTGGAGATTAGTCCCTTGTTGGTCTCATCATTTGCAAATCTTTTCTCCCATTCTGTGGGTTTTCTTTTCATTTTGTTTATGGTTTCCTTTGCTGTGCAAAAGCTTTTAAGTTTAATTAGGTCTCATTTGTTTATTTTTGTTTTTATTTTCATTACTCTAGGAGGTAGAATCAAAAAGGTATTGTTGCACTTTATGTCAAAGAGTGTTCTGCCTATGTTTTGCTCTGAGAATTTTATAGTATCCAATGTTACATTCAGGTCTTTAACCCATTTTGAGTTTATGTTTGTGTATCACGTTAGAGAATGTTCTAATTTCATTCTTTTACATGTGGCTGCCCAGTTTCCCCAGTACCACTTGCTGAAGAGACTGTATTTTCCATTGTATATTCTTGCCTCCTTTGTCATAGATTAATAGGTCATAAGTATGTGGCTTTATTTCTGGGCTTTCTATACTGTTCCACTGATCTATAAGCCTGTCTTTGTGCCAGTACCATACTGTTTTGATTACTGTTGTAGCTTTATAGCACAGTCTAAAGTCAGGGAGCCTGATTCCTCTAGCTCTGTTTTTCTTTCTAAAAATTGTTTTGGCTTTTCAGGGTCTTTTGTGTTTCCATACAAATTTTAAGATTTTTTTGTTCTAGATCTGCAAAAAATGCCATTGGTGATTTGATTAGGGATTGCATTGAATCTATAGATTGCCTTGGCTAATATAGTCATTTTGACAATATTGATTCCTCCTCAAACTTCTATAACTTTTAATGTATATTTTAGTTTGTCAGTTGTTATTTTTCCTATTCAGAAATAATCAGCTTTACTTTAGGTCAAAATTACTTCCTTTTCCTTCAACGTAAAAATGCATCTCCATCCCTCATACCTTTTCTTGTTTTAAAACCAAAAACACATATCCTACTCTCCTTCCATACAGAGCTGTTTCTCTTATTATTGTTAGTAGTTTTAATTACATATACAGGCCTACATCATTTCATTGCACTTCACAGATATTGCATTTTTTACAAATTGAACGTTTGTGGCAACTCTGCATCAAGCTAATCTATCAGTGCCATTTTTCCAACAGCAATTGCTCACTTCATGACTTCATGTCTCTCCATCACATTTTGGTGATTCTCACAACATTTCAAACTTTTTTATTTAACAAATATTTGTCATGATGATCTGTGATCAGCTATCTTTGATGTTACTATTGTAATTGTTTTGGGGCACCACAAACCATGCCCATATAAGAAATGAACTCAATTGATGAATGTTGTGTATGTTCTGACTGCTCTACCAACTGGCTGTCCCCCATCTCTCTCCCTCTCCTTGGGCCTCCCTATGCTCCGAGACACAACAATATTGAAATTAGGCCAATTAATAACCCTACAATGGCCTCTAAGTGTTCAAGTGAAAAGAAGAGTCACATGTCTCTCACTTTAAATCAAAAGCTAGAAATGATTACGCTTAGTGAGGAAGATATATTGAAAGCCAAGATAAGCTGAAAGTGGGATCTCTTGTGCCAAAGAATTAGCCAAGTTGTGAATGCAAAAGAAAAGTTTTTGAAGGAAATTAACAGTGCTACTCTAGTGAACGCATGAATGATAAGAAAGCAAATTAGCCTCATTGCTGCTATGGAGAAAGTTTTAGTGGTCTGGATAAAAGGTCAAACCAGCTGCAATGTTCCCTTAAGTCAGAGCCTAATACAGAGCAAAACCCCAACTGTCTTCAGTTCTATGGAGGCTGAAAGGAGTGAGAAAGATGCAGAAGAAAAGTTGAGGTTGTTCATGTAGCAAAGGTTGTTCATGAGGTTTAATGAAAGAAGTCATCTCCATAACATAGACGTGCAGGATGAAAGCGCAAGTGCTGATGTGGAAGCTGCAGCAAGTTATCCAGAAGATCTAGCTAAGATAATTAATGAAGGTTGTTATGCTAAACAACAGATTTTCAATGTAGATGAAACAACTTTCTATTGGAAGAAGATGCCACCTAGGACTTTCATAGCTATTGAGAAGTCAGTGCCTGCTTCAAAGCTTCAAAGGATAGGCTGACTCTCTTGTTAGGGGCTAATGCAGCTGGTGACTTTAAAGTTGAAGCTAATGCTCATTTACCATTCAAAAAACCCTAGGGCCCTTAAGGTTTCTGCTAAATCTACTTTGCCTGTGGTCGATAAATGGAACAATAAAGCCTGGATAACAGCACATCTGTTTACCACATGGTTCACTGAATATTTTAAGACTGCTATTGAGATCTACTGCTCAGAAAGAGAAATTCCTTTTTAAATGTTATATTGGCAATGTACCTGGTCACCTAAGAGCTCTGATGGAGATGCACAATGAGATTAATGTTGTTCTCATGCCTGCTAATACAACATCCATTCTGTAGCCCATGGATCAAGGAGTCATTCAACTTTCAAGTCTTATTACTTAAGGAATATACTTCATAAAACTACAGCTGCCATAGACAGAATTCCTTTAATGGGTCTGGGCAAAGTAAATTGAAAACCTTCTGAAAAGGGTTTACCACTCTTAAAACTCATTAAAAACATTCATGATTCATGGGAAGAGTCAAAATATCAACATTAACAGGAGTTTGGAAGAAGTTGATTCCAACTCTTGAGGGGGCTCAAGACTTAGTGGAGGACTACTTAGGTGGCGCAATGGGTAAGAATCCACCTGCCAATGCAGGGGACACGGGTTCAATCCCTGCCCCAGGAAGATACCACATGCCACAGAGCAACTAAGCCCGTGTGCCACAACCGTTGAGCCTGCACTCTGGAGCCCATGAGCCACAGCTATTGAGCCCAAGTGCCGCAACTGCTGAAGCCCACGCACCTAGAGCCTGTGTTTTGCAACGAGAGGCCACCACAATGAGAGGCCCGCGCACCACAGTGAAGAGTAGTCCCTGCTTGATGCAACTAGAGAAAGCCCGTGTGCAGCAACGAAGACCGAACACAGACAATAAAATAAATAAATAAATAAAATTATTAAAAAAAAAAAAAAAAGACTTAGTGGAAGAAGGAAGTACAAATGTGGTAGAAACAGCAAGAGAACTAGAATTAGAAGTGGAGCCTGAAGCAAGAAGTATCAGCAGTATTTCATCTTGTGGAACTGAAAACCACAGCCACAGAAAGAGAGAGAAAATGAAAAAGCAGAGGACTTTGTACCAGATGAAGGGACAGGATAAAACCCCAGAAAAACAACTCAATGAAGAGGAGATAGGCACCCTTGCAGAAAAAGAATTCGGAATAATGATGGTGAAGATGATCCAGGACTTTGAAAAAAGATTGGATGCAAAGATGGAAAAGTTTACCAAAAACCTAGAAGAATTAAAGAGCAAACAAACACAGATATGCAACATAATAACTGAAATGAAAAATAGACTAGAAGGAACCAATAGCAGATTAACTGAGGCAGAAGGGCGAATAAGTGAGCTGGAAGACAGAATGGTGAGAATCACTGATGCAGAAAAGAATAAAGAAAAAAGAATGAAAAGAACTGAAGACAGCCTAAGAGACCTCTGGGACAATGTTAAACGCACCAACATTCACATTATAGGGGTCTCAGAAGGAGAAGAGAGAGAGAAAGGACCCGAGAAAATATCAGAAGAGATTAGAGTTGAAAACTTCCCTAACATGGGAAAGGAAATAGCTACCCAAGTCCAGGAAGTGCAGAGAGCCCCAGGCAGGATAAACCCAAGGAGAAACATGCCAAGACAAATAGCAGTCAAACTGATAAAAATTAAAGACAGAGAAAAGTTATTAAAAGCAACAAGGGAAAAATGACAAATAACATACAAGGGAACTCCCATCAGGGTAACAGCTGATTTCTCAGCAGAAACTCTGCAAGCCAGAAGGGAGTGGCATGACATATTTAAAGTGATGAAAGGGAAGAAGCTACAACCAAGAATACTCCAGCAAGGATCTCATTCAGATTTGATGGAGAAATAAAAAGCTTTACAGACAAGCATCAGCTAAGAGAATTCAGCACCACCAAACCAGCCTTACAACAAATGCGAAAGGAACTTCTCTAAGTGGGAAACATAAGAGAGGAAAAGGACCTCCAGAAACAAAAACAAAACAATTAAGAAAATGGTAATAGGAACATACATATGGATAATTACCTTGAATGTAAATGGACTAAATGCACCAAGCAAAAGACACAGACTGGCTGAATGGATACAAAAACAAAACCCACATATATGCTGTCTACAAGAGACCCACTTCAGACCTAGGGACACATACAGCCTGAAAGTGAGGGGATGGAAAAATATATTCCATGCAAATGAAAATCAAAAGAAAGCTGGAGCAAGTCAAAGCCACAATGAGGTATCACCTCACACCGATCAGAATAGCCATCATCACAAAATCTGGAAACCACAAATGTTGGAGAGGGTGTGGAGAAAAGGGAACTCTCCCGCACTGTTGGTAGGAATGTAAGTTGGTACAGCCACTATGGAAAACGGTTTGGAGGTTCCTTAAAAAACTAAAAATAGAACTACCATATGATCCAGTAATCCCACTACTGGGCATATACCCAGAGAAAACCATAATCCCAAAAGAAACATATACCATAATGTTTATTGCAGCACTATTTACAATAGCCAGGACATGGAAGCAACTGAAATGCCCATCAACAAATGAATGGATAAAGAAGATGTGGCATATATACACAATGGAATATTACTCAGCTGTAAAAAGGGATGAGATGGAGCTATATGTAATGAGGTGGATAGACCTAGAGTCTGTCATACAGAGTGAAGTAAGTCAGAAAAAGAAAGACAAATATTGTATGCTAACTCATACATACGGAATCTAAAAATGGTACTGGTGAACTCAGTGACAAGACAAGAACAAGGACGCAGATGCAGAGAATGGACTGGAGAACTTGAGGTTTGGTGGGGCAGGGGGTGAGGGGAAGCTGAGACAAAGTGAGAAAGTAGCATAGACATATATATACTACCAACTGTAAAATAGATAGCCAGTGGGAAGTTGTTGTATAACAAAGGGAGTTCAACTCAAGGATGGATGATGCTTTAGAGGACTGGGGCGGGGAGGGTGGGGGGGAGTCGACAGAGGGAGGGAATACAGGGACATGTGTATAAATACAGGTGATTGAACTTGGTGTACCCCAAAATAAATAAATAAATAAATAAAATGGGAAGAAAAAAAGAGAAAAAAAAAAGAAAGCTGGAGTAGCAATACTCATATCAGATAAAATAGACATTAAAATAGAAAATGTTACAAGAGACAAGAAAGGACACGACATAAAGATCGAGGGAGAAATCCAAGAAGAGGAGATAATTATAAATATATATGCACCCAGTATAGGAGCACCTCAATACGTAAGGCAAATGCTAACAACTATGAAAGAGGAAATGCAAGGCAGAAATAGAGACACAGATGTAGAGAACAAACAAGTGGGGAAAGCAGGGAGGGTTGGGGGGGAGTGAATTGGGAGATTGGGATACCAAATTGTACACTCTAAATATATGCTGTTTATTGTCTGTTAACTGTATCTCAATAAAAGTTCTTAAAAAAAAATCTTTAAAAGTTGAGGCATTGCTTCTTATGGATAAGCAAAGAAAGTGGCTTCTTGGGACTTCTTAGGTGGTGCAGTAGTTAAGAATCCACCTGCCAATGCAGGGGACATGGGTTCAATCCCTGATCCAGGAAGATCCCACATGTTGCAGAGCAACTAAGCCTGTGCACCACAACTATTGAGTCTGCACTCTAGAGCCTGTGAGCCACAACTATTGAGCCCATGTGCCACAACTACTGAACCCCACGTGCCTCTAGCCTGTGCTCCACAACAAGAGAAGCCACCAAAATGAGGAGCCCACACACCACAATGAAGAGTAGCCCCCACTCGCTGCAACTCAAGAAAGCCCGTGTGTAGCAATGAAGACCCAATGCAGCCAATAAGTAAATAAATAAATTTTTTTTTTTAAAAGTGGTTTCTTGAGATGTAATCTACTCAGCAGCGGAGTTTGAGAGGTTTTACTCCAATTTTGAAAGAAGTTCTACTCTGGGTAAAATGCTATCAAACAGCATTGCATGCTGCAGAGAAATGGTTTGTAAAAGGGGGAGTCAATCAATGTGACAAACTTTATTGTTGTCATATTTTAAGAAATTGCACAGCCACCCCAACCATCAGCAACCACCACCCTCATCAGTCAGTAATCATCAACACTAAGGCAAGACCCTCTACCAGCAAAAAGTATGATTTGCTAAAGGCTCAGATGATAGTTAGCATTTTTTAGCAATAAAGTATTTTTAATTAAGATACATACATTGTTTCTTTAGACATAATGCTGTTGCATACTTAACAGACTACAATAGAATGTAAATATAACTTTCATATGCCCTAAGAAACAAAAAAATTCTTGTGACTCACTTTATTGCAATATTTGCTTTATTGCAGTGGTCTGGAACCAAACTCTGACATATGCCTGCATTAATTAGAATTTTCAATCTTTTAAAACTTTAATTTCTAATGAAAAATAAAAAGTAAGCAATTGTGAAATGTCTCTTATACCAGCATACTTTAGTTAGGCAAATTTATAAATACATTTCATAATTTCTTAAAGCACACATTTTCTCATAGCTCAATTTTTCAATGTGGCACAAAACATGTTTACTAATAGACTCAAATATCTTTAGTCTCCAAAGTAAGAGATCAAAAGTAGGTAAACGTAGATTGGCTTAACAATTAATGGTTCAGTATCTTATCTTATATGGAAATGATATAGACATTCAATGAATTCCCATCATTTAATTTAACTTAGCAAAATTCTAAGGGTCGAAGTTACCAGAGATTTGGGAAACTAAGTAGACATATCATAAAACAGCCATGGCTAAAAAGTTTACCTAAAACATCTCATTTACACCAATTTAATTCATTTGTTCTTAACAATCAAACTCATGAAAATCTCATGATACATTAAAAACAGGTACTCATCATGTTGTTATTTTTCTTGCTGAAAAATTTTGTAACAGATAACATGATCTTGTTTGACTTAAGTAGAAGTATTGTACTTAATGCTGATTACTCTAAAGACATGCCTGGATTAATTAAACCAACAAACTTAAACTACCTTTTATTTACTGAAAATTATCCTAAATCGTGTAGACTTGAAAAATATTTGTTATTTTCTATTATATTTCTGAGACTTAGAAATAATTAAGTACATATTTTAAGCCAATTAAATAGAGCTCTTTTACAAATTGTTTGCCAATGCCATCCAAAAGTAGAAAAATACTACATCTATAATGCACATACATAGCCATATATAAAAACAAACACAGAGATCTTCATTTTAAAATTTTAGTCATGAATCAAGTATATTGATTCAAGTAACAACAGTATATTCTAGTGAGTTTATAAATAACAGTTGGAAAAGTTGAGGTTATCCATGCGATGGCTAAAGCTTTTTATTATTTGTGGAGATAACTTTTAACATTTGTACTTGTCTTTGACAAGTAATCTTAACGAGGCTGTTGTCTAAAGTTTGGGCAAGAGAGCCCTGTTAGCAGTTTGTATTTTTAAAAGATCTCTTTCCTCCTTTTATATTTTCCTTCAGTCTCAGGCAATTGAGGGCTGTATTTACTTTTCAAAGACCTGATAAGATTTACAACTTTAAGAGACTGAAAAACAATGTAAATTTTCTCCTAGGAATTTTGGGTTTATTTTTCTATTACCAGAAGTTTACAGTATTTACTATTTAAAAATTTCCTTCCTTTTCTTAAGCACAGGACAATTGTATTTCCAATGTCCTGGTTTTTATACAATATCTGCAAATATTTGAAGGCAATTAGAAAGAGGTATGAGTGAATTTTGAGTTGCTTTTCGAGTTATGCTTTTGTTTTTGTGAAGAGTCAAGTTGTAAATTAAGAATTGTTGATTTTAACTCTTTTTCTCATCTGCATTCCTACCTTCAAAGAATTGGGTAGACTTTTCCACTATAATGTTTAGAGGTTGATTTGCCCACTCAATCACACTATTTTGAATTTGCCTTTTTTATAACATGGAGAAATTTTCCAACTAAATGGAAACAAAAGATTTCTATGTTTTGTGGCCCAGGAGAAATAAATTTTGGGGGTGGAGATCTAGGATATATCTGCAAAGGACGCTGCATGGGAAGATCTGAAGCTGGCAAAGCCTGATTATAGAGCCCAGCAAAATGAGACTTTTTGTCCATCCCAGATGTTTCTGCTAAGTTTATTTCCTGGCTTTTAGCATTTATACAAGTTACTTGTAAACCTTGGGCCTAGAGATTAGGCTGGAGTGCTCTCTGAAAATCTTATAAGGAAAGGGAAGTTAAAACAAGCAGCTGAGTGTTTAAGGGATTTTCTGGGGAAGGTGGAGGAGTTTTGGGAGTTAAGGGAATTTGCTGAACAGATGGGGTCAGAATTTTTTTATTTTATTTTATTTTTTTTATTTGGTTGCACCAGGTCTTAGTTGTGGCTGGTGGGCTCCTTAGTTGTGGCATGCAAACTCTTAGTTGCGGCATGCAAACTCTTAGTTGCAGCATGCATATGGGATCTAGTTCCCTGACCAGGGATCGAACCTGGGCCCCCTGCACTGGAAGCTCGGAGTCTTAATCACTGTGCCACCAGGGAAGTCCCAGGGGTCAGATTTTTAAGAAGGGGAATTTATGTTGAATGGGGACTTAATTTTTTTCTGTTTAATTTCTATTCTTTCATCTTATGGGAGTCCCTAAGCTAGGTGCTATATTTCATTGTATCCACTTTTTAATTTGGTCTTTTTTTCAATAGGTACAAATAAGGCAGTTGTGTAAAATAAGAGTTCTCCAAAAAATTTTTTTTCAAATATAGAAGCTTTACCACTTTAAGAAGATTCATCGTCGGGCAATTGATGAGTAGGATCCATTAACCTCAATAGCAACTCTGTCTGATAAGCCTTTTTATAGCAAGAGACTTCCACACAAAAGACTGCAAGAGATGCAACCCTCACCAGTTCCAGAAAGTTCACTCCCAAATAGCCTAAGAAAGCAAAGGCCTTTTGTGCACAGGGTAAGGAACGATGGTGTAGTGAAAATGGTATCTCTGGTCTCTCACAGGAATGTGCAACACCTCCAGTGACAGACCCACTAATCTGTGACACCAGGCAGGCACTATTGGAATGGGACTTTTTCAGCACTAGCAAAGCCAGGAAGGTTAAGATGACAAAGGTCCCTATGGAGTGGGACCCTTTATGACAAAGTTCCCTGAATGCTAGCATGGCTGCTTGTGAGTTCGTGTTTTGGAACCCCAGTCTATTCAACTGGCCACCGAGGGGTACCCCAGACCAAATGGCAAAGACCAGACAGAATATTCTTACTGGTTACAAAGCCAAGCTCTCAGAACATAGAATAAGACAAAAGGAAAAACCTCATCTGGTTTTTACATGAGGGACCTGCAGCATAGTTGGTCTAAACAGATACCAGTCTGGTGAGAACCATGAACTTGGCAGTCTGTAAGGGCAGCTCGAACAGCAGACCTATAAGGCCTATGCCTGTGTTCTGCCCTAAGGCTTTTTCTCCTTATAACACACAACACAACAGAGACAAAGGAAAACAGTGACCATCTCTGGGAGGAAAAGGACCAATTAAACCAAGAGTATTCATTTACCAAATCTCTATCAGAGTTGCTATACGCAAGGAACTAATTCCACAAATATTTTCTCCTGCTAATTTAAATTTAGAGAAGGAGAAAAAGGACTCTCACCACTTTCACTTTCATCAGACCCCACAGTCAGAGATCCAGGAGGCCCATGTGGTACGAATTCTCACCTTCTGCCAAGTGTCTGTCAGAGGTTTCTTTTTTTTTTTAATAAATTTATTTATTTATTTATTTATTGGCTGCGTTGGGTCTTCGTTGCTGCACACGGGCTTTCTCTAGTTGCTGCGAGCGGGGGCTATTCTTCATTGTGGTGCACAGGCTCCTCATTATAGTGGCTTCTCTTGTTGTGGAGCACGGATCCTAGGCGCGTGGGCTTCAATAGTTGCAGCACATGGGCTCAGTAGTTGTGGCTCATGGACTCTAGAGCACAGACTCAATAGTTGTGGCGCATGGGCTTAGCTGCTCCGTGGCATGTGGAATCTTCCCAGGGCAGGGCTCGAACCCGTGTCCCCTGCATTGGCAGGCGGATTCTTTACCACTGCGCCACCTAGGAAGTCCTGTCAGAGATTTCATGATCTCTTGTTCTGCAACAGTCCCAGGAGCAAGCAGTATCCAGCCAACTACACCAAAACTGTCAGGGAGGGGAAAATTTCCCCCTACCCCTCTTGGTTCTTTTGGCTGATCTAAAAATTAAATTGACACAAAGTAGATTAACGGGAGGGGGAAAAAATTAATTTTGTACATGCAAAGGTCTCATAGCTCTTGGACCCAAGAATTAACCAAAGCAGGCTTTGTATATACTTTTTAGACAATGAAAAAATAAATCTGTAAAGAACTAACAAGACAAACAAACTTAGGTTTATGTACTAATTCGTGAAGAAACTAAGCAAAATTTGTTTACAAGACTTCTTGGCCCTGAATTCCCTGTCTCTTATAATAAGGATGTCTCCCTACTCCTGGTGCTGGGAGGATACCTTTCACACGGGAGATTTATTTTCTGCTTTCCAGGGAACAGAGGAAGGTCAGAGTGTGCTCCTTGCACAGGCTATTTCTCAAGTAACTTTAATTCTAAGTAATCAATATGCCAAAGTGGCATATTTTGAGGTGGCCTGCCCTGAGCCCCATCACCTACAAATACAGAACCCGCATGTTTGAAATGTTGGTAAATCCCTCTCAACTGCTGCCCTACGTAGAAAACTCAAGGAAGCAGAATCATCAAAGAGAGAAAAAGGGAGAGGCAGTGTTTAAACTTGGAAACCAGTATCCATGTCTTCTATCCACAGATTTTCTTTCATTCACCCGGGCCTGCTCAGCATTTCCTGGATATGTGATGTCTGGTTTCTTTTATTAGTCTGTGGAGTCGACATTTCCTGAGGGGCCCTTCCAGCCAAAGCACCTTGTCTTCGGGGTCAGCTCATCCCTCCTCTGGGCTCCACCCCTGCTCCCCACCCTCCCCACCCCCCCATTATTTCCCAGCTTCCTGGGCAAAGCCACTTCCACCCCAGCCCAGGGCAGGGACGATGCCCTCCTGCTCTGCTCAGAGGCCACAGTGAAGGCCTGAGGCAGGTGCTGGAGCCTTGTGCCCTGGGGCCAGGTGCACCTGCACCCTGCAAAAGCCTTGCTAGCTTTGCCCAGCCGCCTGGGCTGGGGCGAGAGGAGGAGGACAGGTATGCCAACTCTAGACTGACAAAGGGGAAGAAATATGAGATTTTTGTGAGCACTAAGAATCCAGCATATGCAAAAAAGAGCTTGTCTAGCTTAACCTAAACCATACCATACCACAAGGTGTTGTATACAGGGAACCACTGAACGAAACTGCCTGCCCTGGCCAGGCACGATAATAACCGCTTGCACGAGTTGTCTCACAACGGGAGGTCCCAATAAGGAACACAGTGCTGCCACCGAAAACTAACCAGGGGAATTCGGGAGAGAACAAAAGGCGGGAGGAGCCAGCAGCCCACCTGTCCTGCCAACCTCCCAGAAACTCTCGCACTAGAACCCACCTTGGCTGAGATACACACGCCCCCCCTGTGCAGCTGGACCCTGAGTCAGACCAAACACAGGCACACGCAAGCTGACTGGCCAGAGACAACCCGGAAACGAACCCCATCACCACAAAACCCGAGACTGGGAGCCGTGCGGCAGAGCAGTTCCCCGGGCTTCCCTTACCCCGCTACTCTCCACCCGGGCACCCCTTCCCAAAAAAAGACTTTTGCTTTGTCAGTACGTGTATCTCCTCGGACAATTCATCTCCAAGTGTCAGACAAGAGCCCACTCACAAGCCCTGGACGGGGGCCGCCGTTCTGGTAACACTAGGAGTCTGGTTTGGGCGAAAAGAACACTAGGTTTGGATTCAGAGATTTGCATCTAAACTCTTCCCCTTCTGTTTGCGTGACTTTGAGCAAAGCTGCTAAACAGTTTAGAGCTCCGTTCCCCCATTTGTAAAAAGGGAGTTATTATTTCCCTTTTAGGGCTGTGTGAGGATTAAATGGGATAACCTACGCTTTAAAACCCGCTCTGTAGGCATTAAAGCATTACACAAATACTTATGTTATGCCTGGGAGGGAAGAGAAGGGGCTATTCTGTTTAGTGCAGTGTTTTTCAAAGAGCAGGTTGTGAGTCATCAGCAGGTCACAGAAAAAAAATTAGTGGGTCCTGATCACCATTCAAAAATTTTAATAGAATAGAAAAGATCAACATGTATCCCAAGTAATGAGTGTAGTGTCGACTTAAAAAAACTGCACAACGTGAGAGTTGCAAGTTGAGTTTATTTGGGGCAAGATGAGGACTGCAGCCCAGGACCAGTATCCCAGATAGCTCTGAGAAACTGTTCCAAAGAGGCAAGGGGGGAGATCAGTATGTACGTATTCTTGGTAAAGGAGGAGTACATGCAGTCAAATACACTTTTTGTAGAGGGTTTGGGCTAGTCACGAGGAGCAGACGTCAGCACGTAGGGATTTAGTGCTTTTCTAGACATGAGGAGATGCGAGGGTTGGGCTCATAAAATCAGCTCCTGAAAACATCTATCAGAAGACCTGTTCTGCCCATCTTCCAAAGCACAGAGGGCCTCATTCCTGGGCTCCAGCCTGCGATCCCTTCAGGGCATGTGGACGGTCAGCAGCTGCGGCAGCACGCGTGACTTGATCCTTGTAGTAGAGGTAGATGGCAAGTGCCCATGGCAAGTGCCAATTTATAGTTGACAGTAGGTGTTGTTTCTTTTATTAAAGTTGCACGAGGGTGGGTATTAATTAGTATGTGTTGTGTTGTAAAAACCTATGTCTTTTACAAAATAACATCTACTAGCACTTTACTTCTGTGGTAAATAATGGAACTAGAAATAAAGGGAGCTGTTTGTGCTTTGTTGTGTTTTTTTAACTGCAGCATTTCCACATTCCTGGAGTGGGAGAAGAATTCCTCTTGGCAAAGACTCTTATCTTTTGTTTGGGAAACACTTTAATAGGCCCTTCAGTTATGCAAAGGTAGGGCCCTGAGGCCAGGTTGAAGTGAAACCGTGGCTAAACTGTTCTCCATAATAAAAGTCAATATTCAAGGGCTTCTTTTCCCTTTGGTGGTCCTAGAAGCAGCAGTTTGGGGCCTGGGGTCTCAGAGTAAAGGGGGGTTGAGCCGGGCCCGAGAGAAACCCTGAATAAAGGCCTCAACACTGTACGACCAGAGGATCTGGGGGTTTCTGCACAGAGTACTAGGTGGAGTTCTCCTGGCCTGTCTGAAGCCCTTGCAAGGGTGATTAAGCGTCCTAACCTGTTTCTCTCCAGACAGCCCCGCCTCAGGAATGATGGGCAGGTCCCTGTTTGAGAGCAAAGCGGCTCAGAGGGAGAGGGCAGTGTGTAGAGCCTGTGACGGGGGAGCTAGGAGGATTCAGGAGCAGCATGGAGTGAGAGAAGACGGGAAGCACATGCGAGAACCCTTAACAATATTTGGGAGGGGACTGGAATTCCTCTGGCCTCAGAGCATGAGTTATTTTCTTCAAATATTTAAGTGAAAGGTAATTCTGAAAGGCTGGAAAATGTGGGAATACCAACCATGTTAAGGGCTGATGAGGCTCAGACACAGCTGAAAATTAGAAAGGTACTGACCCTTAGCTTCAAGCAGGACCCAGATGGACTGCGATCTTAACCACTGCTTTTAGTATGATTATTACCATCATCTCCTACTGCGGGGCACAGACTCATGACCCTGGTAGGAAGAATAATGGCCCTCCCCAAAACGTCTGCATCCTATCCCCAGAACCTGTGAATATGTTAGCATACACAGCAAGGGGGCATTAAGGTTGCAGGTGAAATTAAGGTTGGCAGTCAGCTGGCCTCAAAATGGGGCAGAGAACCCTGGATTATCCAGGTGGGCCCAATGCAATTACAAGAGTCCCTAAAGGTGGATGAGGGAGGCAGAAGAAGGATGTGACTTGAAAAAACTCAACCAGACATTGCTGGCTTTGAAGATGGCCATGAGTCAAGGAATTCGAGTAGCCTCTAAAAGCTGCAAAAGGCAAGAAAACCTATTCTTTTCTGGAGCCCCCAGAAAGGAACGCAGCCCTACTGACGTCTTGATTTTAGTTCAATGATGTTCTGATCTGCAGAACTGTTAGATTAAAAAAAAAAATTAAGACTTCATTTTTTAAAGAATGGTTTTAGGCTCTCAGTAAAACTGTCGGGAAGGTACAAGGAGTTCCCATATACCCACTGCCCTCACACAGGAATATCCTCCCCCATTTCAACATCCTTCAGCAGAATAGCACATTTGTTACACTTGATGATCCTGCACTGACCTATCATCATCACCCCAAGTCCGTAGTTTACATTAGGCTTCACTCTTGGTGTTGTACATTCTTTGGGTTTTGACAAATAGTCTGGGGTATGATGACTGTAATGACACGATCCGTCATTACAGTCTCATACAGAGTATTTTCACTGTCCTAAAAATCATCTGTGCTCTGTCTATTCACATCCCTGCCCAGCCCCCTGGGAAGCACTTTACCTTTTTACTGTCTCCATAATTTTGCCTTTTCCTTTTCCAGAACGTCATATAGTTGGAATTACACAGTATGTAGCCTTTTCTGATTGGTTTCTTTCACTTAGTAATACGTATTTAAGTTCCCTGCCTTGCTTTTTATGGCTTGATAGCTCATTTCTTTTAGTGCTAAATAACATTCCATTGTCTGGATGTATCACATTTTATTTATCCTTTCATCTACTGAGGACATCTTGGTTGCTTCCAAGTTTGAGCAATTATGAGTAAAGCGGCCACAAACATCTGTGTGCAGGTTTTTGTGCAGACATAAGTTTTCAAGTCCTTTGGGTGAATACCAAGGAGTATGATTGCTGGACTGTATGGTAAGGGTACATTTAGTTTTTACAAGAAATTGCCAAGCTATCTTCCAAGGTGGCTGTACCATTTTGCATTCCTGCCAGTGATGACTGAGAGTTCCTGTTGCTCCACATCCTCACCTGCATTTGATGTCATGTTTTTAGACTTTTATAGTGGTATCTCTATTACCTCACTGTTGTTTTAATTAATTTCTGTTGTTTTAAGCAACTAAATTTGTGGCAATTTGTTATAACAGCAATAGAAAACTAATACAATGACATTGTGCAAGGAGGTGACAAGGGACCAGGAGATAGGAGGTCTGACTCAGCTCACTGTGTTTCCTTGTGTAGGCTACTTTACTCTTCTGGGTGACACCTCAAGACTAAACTAGGAGCAGTAATTCCTGCCCTAGCTGCTGCAGGAAGCAATGAGTCAGTCTGGGGTATGGTGACTGTAGTAGCCGTAACATGGGAAGCTGCCAGTGAAGAAAGCTAGAAAGGCCAAGGGGGTGGTTTTGAGGCTCCATCAGTAATTGGTGCTTTCGGCGGGTTCAGCCTCTTGGGGAAGCCATCAGCCTACGCCATGATGAAGCCCATGATGACTCAGTGCTCGCCTAGAAGAGCAAGCAGGGGCAGGAGCTGGCCCTGCTGGGGAGCCCAGGCAAGGCATGAGTCAGGCACGGTGTGTACACGGATGAGGTTGGGCAAGGCTTCCACCCAGACTTCCTTTCTAGAGTAGGAGCCACTCGAGGGCAAGGCCTGGCCAACACCTGGATTTGGTACAACTTGAATTCCCGGCAGACCATGCTTACTCACTGAAAATATGTAGTGCTCAGCAGGATTTGAGCCAGACATACACTCATAGGAAGCAACGTTTACTAATAATGGCTGGGTGTTCTCCACTCACGGTCCCCAATCCTCCCAAGAAGCCTGCATAGGTACTCACCTTTGACAGAGGAGTGAACAGGTTCTAGAACTGGCACCAGGGCAGGCAATCATTAAGAGGTAGAGCCAGATGTAAACTTAGATCTGCTTGGCCACAAAGTATCCTGTATCTTGTGTACCTAGATGGAAGGAGCATGATATCAATCAGTCCTGGCCCTCGTTTTACAAATGAAGGAGAGAAATGACTTGTCCAAGTTTGCTCAGCTAATTAGAGCCAGCCAGGGTTATGAAACTGTGCAACTCAGATTTGGGACTTAAACCCACGTGTCCGGACTCAAACCCAGCCAAAACCCAGATGGTGGGTTTTTGAACACATGATCTTTTAATTGAGAACACGCACGTGGTCTCAGGACTTAAAGAAGCTCAGGTTCTTAATGTCTCAATGCATAAAGAATTCAGTGATGGGCTTCCTAGGTGGCGCAGTGGTTAAGAATCCGCCTGCCAATGCAGGGGACACAGGTTCGATCCCTGCTCCAGGAAGATCCCACATGCCACAGAGCAACTAAGCCTGTGTGCCACAACTATTGAACCTGTGCTTTAGAGCCTGTGAGCCACAACTATTGAGGCCATGTGCTGCAACTACTGAAGCCCACACGCCTAGAGCCCGTGCTCTGCAACAAGAGAAGCCACAGCAATGAGGAGCCCGCGCACCACAACGAAGAGTAGCCCCCACTTACCGCAACTAAAAAGAAAGCCCACGCACAGCAAAAAAGACCAAACACAGCCAATTAAATAAATAAATAAATATAAAAAAAAAAGAATTCAGTGAGAGACAAAGTGATAGGTAAGAAGTGGATTTATTTAGAGAGAAACACACTCCACAGACAGATTGTGGACCATCTCAGAAGGTGAGAAGCCCCAAAATATGGGGTGGTTAGTTTTTATGGGCTGGGTAATTTCATAAGCTAATGAAGGGGAGGATTATTCCAGCTATTTTGGTGAAGGGGTGGAGATTTCCAGGAATTGGACCACCGCCCACTTTTTGATCCTTGATGGCCGGCCTCAGAACTGTCCTGGCACTGGTGGATGTATCGCTTAGCTTATGCTAATATGTTACAATGAGCATATAATGAGGCTCAAGGTCCACTGGAAGTTAAATCTTCTGCCATCTTGAACCTAGTTGGTTCTAGTTTTTGTCATGTCCTCAGGTTATGCCATTCTTTTAAAAGCTATGCTCTGCCCCCTTCCCTCCTGTTTCAGTTAGGACTCAGTTCTTGACTCCTGGTCCATTCGTCTTTCCATTAACCTTTGGGGGTCATAGACTTTGAGAAGCTAGTACAAATTGGACCCTTCCTCTCCCCATATAAACATTTACACACATTTATTTAGCCTACAATTTTGGGGTGAGTTTGTGAATCATCTCCCTCTATCTTTGGACCCCACGTCCCTGATTGTCCCCTCTGCCTCTCTTGAGTACAGGGCATGAACGGGGTGGGAACTCTAGGGAGCCTGTATGTTAACCGACCTTGTAAAAGAGAGGTTTTATTCTCCCTGTAAGTCATGTACCACCACCACTCTTCTTTCACCAACCTTTAATTTTTTATAACAGCTTCACTGAGATGCGATTCATGTACTATGTTGTAACCAAGCAGGACCCTAGGGGGCCTGCCCAGGACCTTCCCCCATATCCTCTGCTTTAGCTCCTCTCTGAAGTACCCAGATCGCAGTATTTGATGCACATTTCCTGAGTTGTTTTATAGATGTGAAACCCCCCCCCCACCACCACCACCAAATGGAAGATGTTAACTACTTGATGACCCTGAGCACACAGCCTGAGGCCTCCTGGAGCCCAAGGATTGAAAATGGTAACCCCTGTGACACCACCCTGTTACTTCACCATCAACCAATCAGAGAACTGTGCACGAGCTGATCACACATCTTGCAACAGCCCCTCCCTCACCTGACCTTTGGAAAGGCTTTGCCCGAAACCAAAACTTGAAACTCCCTGCGTGGCCCTGCAGGCACCCTCCTCTGCTCCAAACTCCGACATTTCGATGTGTTTGGCCTCACTGTGTGTGGGGCACACGGACTTGTGCTAACAATGTAACAAGCTCCTCTGCCATTGCTGCCTCTCTATCTATGCATCTGGAAAATGAGGATAATAACACAACTCCTTGCACCACTGAGCTGCTAAGAAAACCTATAAGGTCATTTATATGTGGTAATCATTAGTGCTTTTTCCAAATAGTCACTTCAGTTTTTCCCCTTCTGGGCACATCTTAGGATTATACCTCCTGTTGTCCTTGTGCCCAGTTCCAGCCATGATTTCCTTTGGCTCATGAATTTTGAGTAGAAGGGATACATGTCGTGTGGGGCCCAAACGTTTAGTTTCTGAGTGAGACCTCCTGTGACATTGCTGTGACCATTAATGTTCCGAATAGTGGCTGCTCCACTGCCCTGGGTCTTAGAGTGAGGAGGCAAAAGGCAAGGGAACAAAGCACCTAACGCATCGGTAGTAAACATGTGCTGTGAGTGAGAAATCAGTGTGGAGCCCTAAACCAAAGTCGGTTAATTTATGGCCTAGCCACTCAATTCCAGGGTTAGCTCAACCTCCCCCACCCCAGCAACACTGGCATCCTAACTTAGGCTATATTTCTTGACTTAGGCTAGCTGACAACACGACCCCATATTAGGGAATGTGTTCAACATATAGGATCCTGGCCTATTACCTGATGACACCCTTTGCCGTATGGCACACTGACCAATCGATTAATGCCATTCTCCCAGCAGGAATTTCCTTTGTCTAGGGGTTGTAAAAGTTGGCTGCGAGCCTGCGAAGGGGTCGGCTCTCCTTGGTTTTGCCAGGAAGTCGTCCCGCTGATTTTCCAGCGTCTTTCCCACCCTCTCTGTTCTTTGTTTCCAATAAACCTATTTTTTCCTACACTGCTTTGTGTCTGGAAATTCTTTTCCAACCTGCACTTGAGCCATGACAATCAACCTTTGTTGTTTTAATGTATGGGATTTTTTTTTTCCCTTTTTTGAAGTATAACCCAGTCTATCCTGACTGATAAAATATTATAACCGTGCTTTAAAAGCTACACAACAATTACAAATATAAGGGATATATATGACTCCTAATTGTACTCTCATTGCAGCTTTTCCTACATTGCCAAAGTCTTCCCATTGGGACGATGTGTATTCTGTCTAAATGGATGACTGCTCACCAGTGTCCTAAGGATCAAGGGGCTGTTTGCCATGGTCCCCAAAGTACAGCTAAAAGGGAGATGTTTTAGACTCCTTTGGGGAGGGCAGCAGTACTGACCAGTCACTAAAGAAACACCCTTTGATGTGAAGAACACCTGAGTGATTTCATCATACAAATATAGCCCAAAAAATGAGTTTGGGGTGGCTGTGCTACTCATTTTTCCTGGTCTCTTCCTGTAAACTCAGCCAAGACACTCTTGATGCTGTCAGCAGTCTGGCAAAAGTTAAAACAGGTCATCCTGGAGACAGTATTTGAGATGCTATATTAAAGAAACAAAATAACCAATAATAAGAAATAGAATGATACAAAAAAATAAGTTTTGGGGTCAGATGGACCCCTTCAGTTCAGATTGCAATTTTATCACTTACTGGCAGTATAATCTTGGACACATTACATAACCCATCAAAGCCTTGATTTCCTAGTCTGCAAAGATGTCCTCCGCCCCACAGTGAACCTTGCCTCCTCACAGTATCCGTATTCTTCTTCCTCCCATATTGAACTGGGCTGGATATAATGACCAATGGGATGCAGCAGACATGATGCTGGGTCATAAGAAGCCTTGGTCTCTTGGAACACTAGCTCTGGGGAGTGATCAACTACCTGGATAGTAAGTAAGTCCAACTACCTGGATACTAAGATGTTGGGAGGAAGCCCAACAGGGAGAAACTGTGTGGAGACAGAGATGCTCAGCCAGCCTCCAGCTGCTCCCGTCATCCCAGCTGAGGCATCAGACATGTGAGTGAAGAAGCCACCTTAGATGTCCAGCCTCATTGACTCCAGGTCGGGACACACAGTTTTGAGGGCAGTAGTCTGCTGTGGTCCCCTTTGCCTAGCAAAGCAATAAAGCTATTCTTTTCTACTTCACCCAAAACTCTGTCTCCAAGACTCAATTTAGTACCAATGTACAGAGGCTGAATTTTGACTACAATCGCAACCACATGTGAGAGTCCGAGAGAGAACCACCCAGCTGAACCCAGCCAACAGACACAAGTGTAAGCATATGATTACAAATAGTTGTTTTAATCCACTGGATTTGGGGATGATTGTTATAGATAACCAGAACATCATCTGAAAAATGGGAACAATAATCCTAAACTTACATGGTTGTGTGAGAATAGAGAAAGTGTGTATAAAATGCCTAACAGTGCTCTCGCACTCTATAGCAGCTCCTTGTAATAAAAATGGTATGTCTGTATAAACACAGCCAAATGGAGCAATTTTTATAATTGAAAAACACTGACACCCATAGTGAGGTCATTCTTGTAATACATACACATGTGGCAGGGAAAGAAGAGAGAAACAGGTACAGCTGGTAAAGACTGAGGCTGTTTGCTGTCACAGCAGAGCAGAAGAGCCATGCGACAAGATATATTTGGAGACGGAGAGTGAGGCACCTGAGGGAACTCTGAAGCCCAGGCTTATGTTCCCTGCATATCAATAATAACAAGAGGAAACTAACGTAAGAAAAAATGCAATGTTTCTTTTACTATTTTCTATGTAGAATAGAGCCATTTAAACTTAAAGTTGGCTCTCTGGATTAATCAAAAAAGCTCTTCTATGCTCAGTGAACCTTCTGCAGCTGTGTAATTGAAGAACAGAAATGAGCAATAACCCTACAATGGTTCTAAATGGCTCAAGTTCAATGAGGTCTCTTAGCCTCCAAAGAGCTGCTCCAGATAAGGTTCATACTTTCAAATGTCAAGGACACTGCTCACCCAGGAGCTCCCCAATTAAAATTCAGATTTTTTTTTCAGGCCTAAAAGTCACATTTCACTATGCTCTGAGCTTGAGAAATGTCATGAGTAGCAGCTGCTTGTCTCAGGAGTTAGGCTGAAAGAAAAAGGAATGCTTTGTCCCATCACCTACGATATTACAGTTTAAATGTAAGAGTGGAGACAGGATGGGAGAGGATGGGCGGAAAGGAGGGGAAGAAGGACTGGGGGTGAGGCCGACCAGCGGGCTTGAGGAGGAGCAGAACTACCCCCCTGAATATCTCCCAGGTCCTTCTTCCACCTCTCTTACTCCCTCCTGAACTCTTCCTTTGAATTTATGCTCTGCCCTGTGCTTTCCTTATTAAAGCTCTTCTCAAGATGGAATTTAACAAGCAAACTTGTACTGAGGGGAAGTGATTGCCATAGTTTAAAACAAAGACTTTTTCAAGACCTAGGAGATCTTTGAGCAAAGAACAAAGCCTCAAATCAAAGCACTCATTTCTCATCTTGATTTAAAGGTCAGTGAGCAGATAGGAGAAAAATGTTTTCCGAGGGGCGTTCAGTGTCCCTGAAATGGTGGCTCCCATTCTACCCACCAACAGCTGATCTTATTCTCACTCGCTGTCTCTATTCATAGGTTGCCTAGTTACAGTACTGTAACTGAATTTGTTAATAAAATCATCCATTCCTCCAAGATTTTACTTTTGGTTTTTTTGGCCTGCAGGATCTGTCTTAGTATAAAGGAGTATTTTTATACCTCCCATCATAATTATAAATCCAAACAGAAGATAAATTCCTGGTTGCTCTATCATTATTCATTTAGATTTAGGTATACAAAAGCAGAGCAGGCTTATTTCTCACCATTACTGTTTCCTCTCTTCTTCATCTTCCCCTAGTCTGAGATTCTTGCTTTGACTCATTTGTTGCTTGGAAAGGGGCTCTTCATTTGAATAAATTCCTCAAATGGAGTGCGTGGGTGACACACTCTCTGCAGCCCATCATACCCACCGCGATAGCTGAGATTGTCAGGTGAGGTTGTAGAATTCTTAGGTCAAGGTCCTCTTCTTTCATTAGATGTTATTCATAGTCTTCTGACATCCAGTGTTGCAGATGAAAAGCCTGATGACAATCTGATTCTCCTTTATAAGTTACTTGTTTTTTCTGTCTAGAAGCTTATAGAAATTTCTTTTTATCCTGGGAGTTAAGGAATTTCACAGGATATTACTAGATGTGTGTCTTTTTTCCTCAATCCCAGTCTGGAATTCACTGAGCCCTTTTAAATTGCAATTCTTTCTTAAACTCAGAGATGGGGTTCTTTGTTTTGGTTTGGTTTGATTTTTTTGGGCTGTGTTGGGTCTTCATTGCTGCACACGGGCTTTCTGTAGTTGCGGAGAGTGGGGGCTGTTCTTCGTGGTGCATGGGCTTCTCATTGCAGTGGCTTCTCTTGTTGCGGAGCACAGGCTCTAGAGGCACATGGGCTTCAGTAGTTGTGGCACACAGGCTTAGTTGCTCCACAGCATGTGGGATCTTCCCAGACCAGGGATGGAACCCATGTCCCCTGCATTGGCAGGTGGTTTCTCAACCACTATGCCACCATGGAAGTCCCCAGTTTTCCCGTGTCATTTATTTAATTCCTACACCTCCTCCAACAATTCCTTTCCACTTTCTTGAATTTCTGTTTCTCACATTAGATGTCCTGGATCTGTTCCCCTACTTGTTTATCATGGCAGAATATCATGGCTATTAAGAAGTAGAAAATGTGACTAAGAACAGTACTGAATACCTGGGACTGAATACCAGCCCTGCCACAGCTGAGCAACCTTGGGATAGCTCAGCCCTTCTGGGCCTCAGCGTCTTTAGCTGTAATATGGGTTGAAGAACAACAGTAGCCAATGCACTCTTTTTCCACTTTGCCCATGCACTCTTTGAATTAATCCACTGATTTTTTAAATTAGAAAATCATGGTTTTAGTTCCAGGAAAAAAAAAATTAATGCCTCTTAAGTCTTAAATGCTCTGAGGTAGATCTTATCACTGTTTCCAATTATTCTGCCTCCTCTGCAAGATGCTTGTTATTTTCTACCCCATTGACAGCATGTTTGGAAGATGACTTGCTTTAACCAAAGAAATGTGAGTAGAAGCCCCATAGTCCACTTCTGAAAAGAAGTTTTAAGAGACTTCATATGGTTCTGTCCTCTCTTTCCCTTCCTCCACAGGCTGGAACATTCCAGATAGGGACTGTTCCTTTACCTTCAGTCCAAAATGAAAAAGGCATGGGGCAGAGCCAAAGCCACCTCATGGGAGGAGAGGTACTATGACTGAGAAGTAAACCTTTGTTTTTATAAGCCATAGTGTTCTGGAGTTGGCTGTTACCACAGTATCACCCAGCAAAAGCCTACTAATATGGTGAAGGCTCATTTTTTGTTCAAATCATTCCATGTATCCTCCAGCAGTTATGCTTTGCTCAGAGCCACGTATTCTGAATCCTCTCCTAGTTTTCATTTGCCTGGTTGTTGCTGGGTCTCCCTGCATACATTATTCTCATTTGCTTACATGGCTCTAGTCACCTTTAGGGCTCAGGTCCAGTTGGCTAGGATTCCTTCGGTGTAGCAGACCTACAGTCCCCATGCCATAAGCTGGTAATACATCCACTAGCAAGTGGTAGTCTCCAGTCCAGGTAACAGGTTCAGATGCTAGGAGGTTCATTTTCTCCCCCTGTTCTTTTCTATTGCAAAGGCCAGTGCTTGCCCAGCCTCACAGGTAAGGAGGAGTCTGCCTCCTACTTAGCTTCACTCATACAGTCTGGTACCACAATCTCTTTTCCTCTAGATTCCAGTCATTTGCATATTAGACCATTTGATATTGTCCTACAACTCTTTATTCACTCCTTATTCTGTGTTTCCTTTTGGATAATTTCTACTGACCTATATTCAAGTTCACAGTTTTCTCTCCTCAGCTATGTCCAGTTTGCTTCTCAGAGGGGTTTGTCATTCTTCATTTCATTTTGGAACTCAGTTCATTTTGGTTGCCTTGTGACTTTAGTTCTCTGATGGATTCAGGAAAAAATATGATTTGTAGACTTTTTTCTCATGGTTTGGGAGGGAGCTATGTTCTTTATTCTCTTACAGCTTTCTATATCCTAAGTAGAAAGAGAACTTTTTCTGTTAGAAATTATTTGGGGCCTTGAAGGGAGGTAAAAATGCTGTGTTTGGCAGAATTCTCTGCCAGGGGTAAGCTGGTGGTGGACAAGTGATTATCTCTGGGTGGTGTGACTCTTTTGTCCTTCTTTTAATTTGGCTACAATTGCCCACATTATGTTTACAATGAGTCTATTTTATAAAAAACAAACAGAACACCAAACTTTGAGCCATTTCTTTTAAACAATTGTTTTAAACAACAGTGAAGCAATCCCTGAGAGCTCCTTCTCTGGAGTCACCAGCGAAAACAGCATATTCAGAGGCACCAAGGGATACTGTGCAGAAGGTACAGGCACCAAATGAACAGAGCCACTGCTCTCGGACGCGGCTCCCTCGGCCCCCGGTGCCTTGGCTCAGGTGGCAGGAAGGCCACTCTCTGGATATTTCCTTTCAGAGCCACCACTTCCCGGCAGCTGGGGAGAGCCAGGATGCTGCCCCTGTTCCTTTGTGCCCATTCTTCCCTGGTGGGAAAGGGCCAGGTGCCAGCCCATGGGGCAGGTTGTTGTTCCATGCTTTCCTAGCACCCGTCTGGGAAGTGCCAAGATCTTGGTGAAAAATAAACAGCATGGTGTAAGAACACCGCGCAGGGAGTCAGAAGGCTTACTCCCAGCTCTCCGCCACAGAGTCTGTGAACTTAGACCAGTCACTGAGCCACTCTGAGTCTGTTTCCTCATTTGTAAAATAAAGGTTATAATCACAACCACCCCACAGGACTTTTTTAGGAGGGCCACACATGATGATGTTATACAGAGCATTTTGTAAACTGTAAAGAATTGTCATCATTCATCTCAAGTAAATTAGGCCTGGGAGTGGAATAGGATGGAGGGGAAATCAGCCCCCAGAGTCAGTCGCAAATCTCATAGTTTGGGGCAAAATTTGGAGATAAAAACAATATTTCTCTGTTCTCTTGTCTCTTAACCACCCTACTCCCCACCCTCCTCCTGTGGAATCTCAATGTGTGGGTGTGGTTGCAGGTGCAGTGCCCCTGTAATCACAATACTCAGGGGGCCTCCTTCCTTCCTGTCACCTTCTACTCTGGCTCAGGGGGCATGTGTGTTGCAGGAAAGTCTTATTTATGTAACATCAAGAGGAAATTATTAAGTACCTGGCAAGTGCTTCTCTGCTGGCCCATCACTAACCTTTTTTTTTTAATTAACTTTTATTGGAGTAGAGTTGCTTTATAATGCCCGTCACTAATCCTTTAATTGAAAAGGAGGGCCCCCTTAGTAACAATGGCTGTGACATCTCCTCTGTCCCTGCCATTGTGTTCAATGAAGATGCTGCCTAGCTGATCTCTCCGGAAAGGGAGGGAGAGCCTCCCTCTATCAGGAGGTGTGCTCCAGTCCCCAGGCCACAGAAGCACACCTCCCTCTGCAGCAACTCAACCAAATATGGACTCCCAGATTGCACTGCCCCAGACTGGGAGGAAGCATAGCCAGGTTATCCTACGACGGGAGGGAGCTGTCTAGGGGAGGATTGGGCTGGGGATGGAGTTGGCACTACAGGCTGGTGGGTGATAGAGCACATTTTAAAAGACGCTTTCCTTGGATGGATTTTTCTTTGAGTGACATAGAGCCTGACCACTTGACCATTGATAGATATTTCCTTTTTTTTTTAGCATGAGAAAAGGCTTTCTTTTATCTTAATTTATTAATTCATTTCAAAATTATATGTATTTGAACATCTGTGAACATGTCTCAACCCAAGATCTCAAATATTAACAATAAGTTATTTTATGTATGTGCTTCTCTCTACTCCGTTGCTTTCATTTTGTATTTAGAATTTCCTTCCTTTTCAAGATAGATTAATGCTATGCTTAATTAATTTTTAATATTAAATTATATTTAATTAGTGTAATGCTGATTTAATGTTTCATTTTCACTGTTTTTAAACTTTATAGAAAAGGTATGTTAAATGTAGTCTTGTGGGCTTGCTTTGGTCACTCAGCACATAAATATAATAAATTATTCTATAAGAACTATGTTGCATGCAGTTGTATATAGTTCATTGTTTTCATTTTTTTATAATATCCACTGTGTGAATATATCAGTTTATTTAATCATTTACCTGTCAGTGGGCATTTTATATATTTCTGGGTTTATTTTTTATTTTTATTATTATGTAAGGAGCTGCTACGAATATTCTTATATGTGTATGCTGATGTATATGTTGAATCATGTAGAATGTGAATATTTAATTTTATAATATATTTAACATATCAAATTTATCAATCCTTTCTCTTTTTGTCTGGGGCTTTTTTGCACTTTATTAAAGACATTCCTCCCTTCTCTAGTGCAAGACAGATAGTCATTTATCTTTTCTACTAAGATGAACTTATGAAGACATGCTTTGACGCTGTCCTTAATCCATTTAGGGTTGCTCTCATGCGTGTGGTTTTGGGTGGGTATCCTATTTCATTTTCATTCATGTGGATGTTTTTCTAGTTATTGAATAGTTTCTCCAGTTATTGAATAATTACTCTTTACCCCCCTGATATGACATAACTATTGATATTGTATTTCACACTGATTCTTCATATGACAAATTTTTCACTCATAGTCTTAGGAAAACATTATATTGACATATTACCTTTAAAACATTATGCCAACATATTACCATTTTTAAAAACTGTGAAAAGTTATCGGTTCTGGAAAATGTATTCCCCACTGGTCCTGTCCCTCCTCAGCTTCCCTCACAGCATCAGGCAAGTACCTGCTTGGTCCATTGCTCTTCAGTGCGGCTCTGAAGGCACAAAGTCAGAGGGAGGGTCTGCTATTGGTTGGCAGGGGACTCACCAGTTCATCCAGTCTAAACTCAGAGACCATTTACAGGCCTGAGAGAACCAGGTCTGGGGATAGGAATGGGCTAGCTCAGAATAATTCTGAACAATAAGGCATTGTTATGGGCTGGGTTGAACTGTGTTCCCCAAAAAGATATGTCCTAGCCTCTGAACCTGTGAATATGAACTTATTTAGAAATAGGGTCTTTGCAGATGTAACGAACTTAAGATGAGGTCACACTGGATCAGGGTGGACCCAAATCCAATGCCTGATATCCTTATAAGAAGAGGGACGTCTGAGCACAGACACACATGGGAGAAGGCCACGTGAAGACAGAGATTGAGACTGGAGTGATGCATCTACAAGCCAAGAAATGCCAACGATTGGTAGCCACCCTAAGAAGTTGGGAAGAGGCAAGGAAGGATACTCCCCTAGAGCCTTCAGACAGAACGTGGACCTTGATTTCTGACTTCTAGCCCCCAGAACTGTGAAAGAATACACTTCTGCTGTTTTAAGCCACCCAGTTTGTGGTATTTTGTTAGCACAGCCCTAGGAAACGAACACAGGCACCAATTCCCTGACCAAGCAGTGGCCAGGGTTGGAGTGAGGGGATATAACAGCCAATGAGTTCTCAGTCTTTCCCATCTCTGGAGGGCCCTGGCTCCACTCTCCTCCATCTCCCCTGGACCCTTTCCTCCGAGGGAAGGAGCCCTGCTCTGCCAGCCATTCTTAAGATAAAAACCAGAGGAAGGAAGGAAATGGCCAGGGGAGGGAGGATCTGAGAGCCAGCAAGAGGGTAGGGGCACCTGCAGCGAGAGCAACGGGGGTGAGGCCAGGAGGGAAGTGGAAGAAGCACTTTGAGTCTCCCAACCGCGAGGAGAAATCAGAAACGCCGCTAAGGACTGTATTCACTTAGCGGTAGGGGAGAAATGCAAGTGAAAGATAAGTTGTTTTTAAATGACTTTCAGTTTCATGGTCTCTTGGCCGGGCTGGGGTTCCTCACACAGAGCTGAGCCCTGTGGCAGAGGTCCCAAGAGCTTTGCTGCTGAGAGCTCAATGGACACATCTCCTCTCCTGCTCCAGCAGCCCTCTGAGGAGAGCGCTGACCTCAGGGATAAAACTGAGGCTGGTGAGCATCCGTCCAGTGGCCACGTTCAAACAGCTCAGACTGCCCTGTGCCTAGCTCAGTCCTAGAAGTGGCCAGGAGTCTCGGGGCAGCTCCGGGAAGCTGGTGGCCAACCCTACAACCGGTCTGCGTTCTCAGGACAGCCTTGCCTCCTAGGATGAGGGCAGCTTTGTTTCCCTTGAGGAGATTGAACGAGGGTGTGTTTCTGGCACTGAGACCTGACCAGGCAAGGCAGGCAGAGGTGGAGGGCACAGAACGGGCCCTGGAGCCAAACTGCCAGGGTTCCCCCCAGCTCTGCCTCTTTCTAGCTGTGTTATCCAACTGCCTGGGCCTCTGTTTCCTTATCTGTAAAATGGATGTGACAATAGTTCTCACTTCAGGAGTACCTGTGATGATTGAGTTAATATAGCAAATGATGCACTGGGAACAGCACTGGCACAGAGTAAACACTCAATAAAAATTAGCTCTCATAATTGTTAAAAACATGATGCTCTCATCAGATCTGACCAGACCTTAGCTACAAATAATGTATATCATCAAGAAGACTCTGATAAGTAGATTATATTCACTGTAAGAATAAATTTCACTCTCATTATATATTGTACTTTAAAATATTAACTAATTATAACTTTACGGGACTTCCCTAGTGGCGCAGTGGTTAAGAATCTGCCTGCCAATGCAGGGGACATGAGTTCGATCCCTGGTCCAGGAAGATCCCATATGCTGCAGAGCAACTAAACCCGTGCACCACAACTACTGAGCCTGAGCTCTAGAACCTGTGAGCCACAACTATTGAGCCCATGTACCACAACTATTGAAGCCCACATGCCTAGAGCCTGTACTCCGCAACAAGAGAAGCCACTACAATGAGAAGCCCACATACTGCAACGAAGAGTAGCCCCTGCTCGCCAGTTAGAAAAAGCCTGCGTGCAGCAACAAAGACCCAACGCAGCCAATAAATTCATTAATTATTTAAAAAAAGAAAAAGAATTTAGTGCCCACCAGGAGGAACAGCTTTTAAAATAATAATAATAATAACATTACGTGTCTATTTAAAAATACAAATATTGACAAATCTCCTCCATACAGGAGAATTCCAAATGACTTATGTAGATATATCACCCTGCAGGCGAGCATAACTCCTTAAGTCTTTAAAGTGCGGGCTGTGCACAGTGACCTCCTTCCGAAGAATACAGTATGGAAAGGGGTGAGGGTAATTTCACAGTGGGAAAACCTGCCTAGCGCTACCTCAACCAGAGGTCAATCCAAGGTCAACACCAACAGCGGTAAGTCACATTGACAGAATGCACCCTTGATGTATGTGATGAGGGAACACTTTACCTCTGTGTTTTTCCTGCCCAGTTTACAAATGCCGGTTTACAATGAGAAGAACCTCAGGCAAATCTCCATTGAGGAGCAGGAACATTCTTCAAAATACCTGACCAGTCTTCCTCGAACCTGCCAAGGTCATCAAAAACAAAGTCTGAGAAACTGGCACAGCCAAGAGAGGCCTAAGGAGACATGACAACTAAATGGAACGTGGTGTCCAGATGGGGTCCTGGAACAGAAAAAGGACATTTGGTAAAAATCAAGGAGCTATGAATAAAATACGGCCTGCAGTTAATAGTAATGTATCAATACTGGCTCGTTAATTGGGACAAATGTATTATACCAATGTCCGATGTTAGTAAAAAGGGAACTGGGTGTGGGCTATACGGGAGCTCGGTGCTGTGTGCACAATAATTCTGTAAATCTAAAACTGCTCTAAAAACCACAGTTCATTCAATAGAAATACTGGGAACACATGCTTTTGATGATTGATAGGATGTTCAAAAGTCTGCACCACTCGTTTGTAACCCATACTGCCAGGTGGTCTTTCTTATGGTTTAGTCCTGCGACCACTTAGGATGGGAAAGCAGGCACGGAACTGGCTATTTGGAGCTGACGGTGCCACTCTCTAGCGGTGTGACCTTGGGCACGTTTCTAATCCCGAACCTCCCCTTCCACCGCTGTGACGTGAAGGAGGTGCGCAAGACAACGGGGATGATATTAACAACAGCTAACAACACTGACTCAGCACTTCCTACGTGCCAGGCGTCGTTCAAAACGCTTCACCTTAGTGAACTCACTGAATCCTCACAGTGACTCTACGAGGACGGTACTAGCATGAGCCCCATTTTTCAGAGGAAGGAATGGTTCACATCTAAAGTCCCTCCAGCTCCTAAGGGTAGGAACCACGAGGCTTCTGTCCTTTTCTCTGAAGGCACCCCTCAAGGCATAGCACATGAGTTCTGGAGTCCAGCCAGCACTAGCTGTGGGACAGTCAGCACAATCACGACCCCTCCAATCTCAGTTCCTGCTTCTGTTGAATGGGAATGGCACTCCACCTACAATCCACAGAGATTCTGTGAGCGTGAGAGTACAGCATAGGACTCACAGCAGGTGATGAATACGTTTACCTCCTTGGTTTAAAATGACCAAGCTCACACACCCTCAAAATCGGTACAGGGGTGAGGGGGCTACTGGTAAAGATGGTAGAAACAGGTGGCCTGGGTCTGGGGCCAGTCAGGAGAGGGTCACAGCCCTCCAGCAATGTGGTGGCCTGGGATGGTCATGGGGACCTTGTGGCAGATTCCTAACCAGCCTTCCAACCCGTCTAAGAGCTGGAGCAATCCCAGCTCTACTGCCAAGGCCAAATGGTACAGTGGGGTCAGACCGACGGATGCACGCACATCCTGGGCTCGTTAGCTTCTGGTGAACTAGATGATTCTGGTCACCAGTTCCAATGTGTGTGTGTTGGTGTGGGGGGGTTTCTTCACACTAACAAGCAATTTTCTGACACCAGCTGGATGTCCTACAATTCAACTGACTTCTGACACAATCTACCTAAAGATAGCATCGGATCTCACAGGTTAAGGGCTCAGTCCCCTAAGACTACCCTCATACCCCCAATTTCAGATGCCAAATGCAAGTCCAGGTTGTCACCTGTGCTTCTGACCCACAGGCCATAGATTAGACTTTCAATGACACCCACCCTAGGTTTTGATTAATTTGCTAGAGTGATTCGCAAAACTCAGGAAACCCATTTTCTCACTAGATGACAGATCTATCTTAAGAGGGTGTAACTCAGGACAGCCAGATGGAAGGGATGCCTGGGGCAAGGTGCGGGGAAGGGCCCCTCCGCGTGCCCACTCGCCTCATCTCTCACGTGCTCACCAGAAGCTCGCAGGCCATTTCCGTTGTATGAGTTTCATCGCTAATAATTACAGGAAACATGAGATGGTAAAAGTAGCAAACCTGGGGAAGTTACAGTCCTCCCAGGCTGGACCCTGACCTTCTGGGAATAGGAAGTGTCACTTCCGAAGACCATGGCAAATATCAGGACCTCTGCATTGAACTCGGAACCCAGACACAGAGGCGTAGGTCACCGATAGACATTTCAGCCAGCGCCAATTGCCTGCAAGGACAGGCAGAGGAGAGGCAAGTGGCCTCCACTCTTCACGAAGAACACAGAATGAATTCCACTGTTACAGAAATGCCCAGACCCTCTCAGGTCCTGGCTGAAGACAGCCCAGGCAACTGGCGATCTCAGGTACCCGTGCCTGTTCCCTGGGGATGGTGGGCTGGACACAGAAGGAAGACGCGTCAGCCTGGTGCAGAGAAAATGGGGGAGCAGAAAACAAAGCCAAAAAGTATCTTCCCCAAGAGTGTTTACTTGAAATAGTCACAAAAATGAGTCACACAAAGAAACCAGGGAAACCAGTGAGATGTGTAACCAGGCTCTCTTTTCTGTCTCACAAGGCAGGGAGAAGTGACGGCAAGCAATAGCAGTGAACACAGCATGGTCTGCAGAGGGCCCCTGCTTGAGAAATCTGCGCCTCCACGCTTCCGGCCTTGGACTGAGATCAAGAGGGGAAACCGAAACTGTGCACCAGCAGAAAAGCCCCTGCAGGAAGCCAGCCATTGGTCCAGGTTACCAACAGCCACCGGCCGGCCAGCCGATGCTCTCCTCCCTTAAGAGAGGATGGGCTTGTGAAGGCCAAGATGTGTCCTGCCCCCTAAGCCCAACTTAGGTCCAGGGTGTTTATACCTATTTGACAGGTGAGGAACCTGAGGCCTTGAGACATTAAGTACCTTGCCTAAATTTACATGACTGAGAAGTAGCTCAGATCCAACCTGAGTCTTTAAACACCGAGTCCAGGGTGTATTCCCCTAGACAGCCTGCCTGTCGGATCAATAGCCAGTGGTTTTTTTCCAGTGCTCTCACATCCGTGAGTGCACACATTCTAGGTGAGAAATACCAGGCATGGGTCATTTCCCCTCCAGCTCCCACATCACAGCTGAGAAACAGCCGTGCAGGGAGGTGCGGCTGCCAGCAGCTGCAGGCTGTGTGGTTAGCCAGCCTCTGACCGAGTCTCAAATCCAGGCTTTTTTCCATGATACCAGCTGGCTGCCTCCCCCAGCAGCCCCCAACACCACATCTGGAAAAAATGACTCAGGTGACAGTGGGCTACTCATGTCATCCCCACGTACGGAAGATGCCATGTCGTTTATGAGGCACTTCAAAGTGGGAACGCTTGCCTTGGCTTTCCCCCAGGCCTGTATTAAGTAAAGGTCATGATGTTTGTTAAAATGTGAGCACACGGGTGCCTGGCTCACAGGAAAGAGTTTCAGAGGCTGTGCCCGAGATAAGGCTGACCTCTGGAGGCCTCTCCACAGACAGGAATGACTCCCCCAGCACCCCGCCCCTTGTTGGGTAGTAAGCCTCAGAAGCTCCTGCTCGGCCCCTCCCGCCCGGCTTTGGTGAGCCCTGTGTCTGATGGAACTGCTCATTTTCTCACCTTCCTGAGGTCTGTGCTGCAGAACATTCCAACCACTCAAGAAAGGCGGGAACAAAGAGGGGTTCAGGCAAAGACAATTTCCAGTCTCCTCTGGAATGGCAATTTTTCTGGCTATGAAGAAAAGTTTTCAATCCAACTCCACCGAAGACCCCATAACTGTTCCTCATTCTCTGTAGCTCTTGATTCCAGATTCAGGGCCCCGAGGGGACCTGAAGCCCTCACCTGGTCATTGCACTAAGACGTGGCTCATGTATTTGGCCTCCTTCTCTGCCCAGCACAGAGGTCAGAACAGCTGCAGCAGCCTCTTTGAGGCAGTAACCGGAAATAATCTTCCTAGAAACTCCATCCCTCCACTCCTGTCCCAGCAGGTGAAAACTATAGAGGTGGTAACAGGTAAGGTGGTGGGGAGCTGGGTTGAAACTTTAATTGGCCTTAACTCATCCATTGCTTCTGTCTTTCTTGAGTGGTTAGAATATTCTATAGCACAGATCTCAGGTAGGTGAGAAAAGAAGCAGTCCCATCAGACACAGGGCTCACCAAAGCCGGGCAGGAAGGGCCAAGCTGGAGCTTCTGAGACTTACTACCCAACAAAGAGTGGGGATCTGGGGGAATCATGCCGGTCTGCTGAGACCTCTAGAAGTCAGCTTTATCTCAAGCACAGCTTCTGAAACTCTTTCCTGTGAGCCAGACGCCAGCATGCTCAAAAAAAGAATTTTTCTTTTTTTAATTAGACAAATTTTTAAGAGGAGTTTTAGGTTCACAGCAAAATCGAGGGGCAGATATAGAGATTTGCCATATACCTCCTGTCCCTCGATTTTGCTGTGAACCTAAAACTCCTCCCCGATTATCAACATCCCTCACCATAGGGGTACATTTGTTACAAGTAATGAACCTACTCTGATCTATCCTGATTACCCAAAGTCCGTAGTTTACTTCAGGGTTCATTCTTGGTGTTGTCAAGTTTTCATCATGTCGAACAGCACTTGCAATCAATCAGATGTGAGGCAACCAGCCAGCATTGTTCTGGAGGAAGCCCAGATAGGATGCTTCTGATCCAAGAAGTGATAGGTCCTGTTTGGGAACACAAATTGAGCATAGGAGCAGAAGTGGCCCCAAGCAAATTAGACATATGTTTTAGGTATTCTCTTTCCTTAAATCTGGGTATAGGCTGCTCTATGGCTGAAAATAACTGTTGGTTCCTGGGAGATGTAGGTATTGAACTGTGCAAGATTTGTTTGTGGGAGATGAGGTGACCAGCCGATGGCAGACTGACCCTCTCCTCACCCCAGGTTAGAGGAAAGGCTGTGACAATGCGCAGGGCAGAGAGTGTCGCAACTTGGACTGGCCTGTGGCTGAGACCAAAACCTTCAGACTGGAAATGATTACGGTTATCTTCTCCGAGTCAAGGCGATCAGGCCACACCTTTGGGTGTGTGGGGAGGGGTGTTGTGGTGTCCTTAATATAAAGGGTGTTCTTAGTGTCAGTCATCCTGTGGCAGGCAAGGGAAAATGCCGTGGGCTGGGGGAGGAAAGGATTTTCCCTCCTCTCCACGCGGTAGGTGGACCTGGAGACTGCTGTTGGTAGGGGTTGAAGCGGCCCTTGTTGGATGGAGGCCTGCAGGTACCAGACACTCCTCTTCCAAGGCGGATGGAAATTACTCCCAGGAGCCTGCTGTCAGAGGGGCTGTGGGGCTGGGAGCACGGCAGTGTCCTCTCCCCCAGGCCTGGCAGAGTCACCAACGGACCAGTCTCATGAGCTACAGAGGCAGAATCATGGCAGCAAGGTGGGAAGGCTGGATGGGAGAGACTCTCTGCAGCTGACATCAAGCTGTGCCTCAGGAAACGCTCAGAAGTCATGAAGAAGGAAACTCTACCTTTTGGGTGTAGGAAGGAAGTATAATTTCATTTTAGATACAGTGACGTTTCAACATAAGTTACCTGCGTATACAGCACACTCATTTCACAGATGAAGAAACCAGGGGTGGGAGGGCCTAAGAAAGAGACTGAGAGGGTCTGTCATGTGAGGAGCACGGACCAGCCTCTGACGGTCCCGGGGATCCTAGGAGGCATTCTCGACAGCTGCATCTGCTTAGACTTTGGGTAAAAGGGGCACGAGTGATGCCAGATCACACAACCTCCTTCTATTTCTCTCATCTCTAAGTGATTGAAAAGTAACGTTTTTGGGAAAAAGCCAAACATTAACCAGAGTCAACCAAATATGGAAAAGCGTACAACCTCATAAGACTGAAAATGTGTCAAGAGAAAAGAAACAGAGAATTCCAGAATGGAATGTTAGTTTTCTCTCCCCCTCCACACACCTGGAGCTGAATGAGAAGAGAAGGTTAGAGAATAAGACCCCAAGGAGTGTCACCAGTATCTCACAATTTGGCACAGAGAGGGCTGAGAGGTTGAATAGGCAGCTTGGGAAAAGTCGAGGAGAAATCCCAGGGAGGAAAGCCATCAGGGAGGCCAGTGGGGGCTGGAGGAGCAGCTGCACTTGCTTTCTCAGGGCTCTAAGGTGCCTTCCGGGAATGAGCCAAAGCCCCAGGAGGAGGCCACACCCATGCTAGGTGAGGAAGACCCTGGTGTGGGGCACTGAATGGAGTTCAGGAGAGAGAGCAGAGCCCAGATCTGTCCTTCACCTGTCCCTGTAACTCTCAGACCTCAGTGAAGCAGGAAGTACTCCCATCTCCTAAACTAGTGGTAGGGAATGACAGGTAGCAGAAAGGGTGTCAAGGGGAACTTGCTCTCACACTTTCAGAGCACTGGATGGTCTGGTCAGACTTACCCATGCAAAATTAAAAGAAATGTTAGGGAAGCCAAGGCAACTTGCTAGAATTTTAAAAAGAAGAATAAGAAGGAGAAGGCAGAGGAGGGGAAGAGAAGGAAAATAAGCCAGTCTACAAGTAATCACTGTTTCAGTTACAGAAGAAAGCTCCTAAGAGTACTTCACACTGTAGAACCAATATGAATATTTAATATTTAATTAATTATATTAATTTAATAGTTAATTATATTAATTTAACATTTAGTGAATTATATCCATTTAATGTATAATTAATTTAAACATATTTAGTATGTTTATGAAACTTAATAAAAAAGAGCCCCAAGGATGAGTTGATAAATCAATGAAATAAAATAAAAAGGAAATCTAGAGTGAAAGCAAAATATTAAGGACAAAACAAGAGATTTATAGATCTATAAGATGTTAGAAACATCAAGGAAGCTAACAAATTTTCTGGCTCAGAGGCAAAGCTTGAGTTAATTATTGTGAACATGGAGGAAAATAATGAAGCAGCTAAAGTAATTAAGAACATGTCGCTCTGTGGGGGCTTCCCTGGTGGTGCAGTGGGTAAGAATCTGCCTGCCAATGCAGGGGACATGGGTTCGATCCCTGCTCCAGGAAGATCCCACATGCTGTGGAGCAACTAAGCCCGTGAGCCACAACTATTGAGCCTATGTGCCACAACTACTGAAGCCCATGTGCCTAGAGCCCCAGCTCCGCAACAAGAGAAGCCATGGCAATGAGGAGCCCGTGCACCACAACAAAGAGTAGCCCCCACTCACTGCAACTAAAGAAAGCCCACGTACAGCAAAAAAAGACCCATAAAATAAATAAATAAAATAAATAAATAAGTAAATAAACAACAACAATAATAAAAAGAACATGTTGCCAATAAAATAAATAAATAAGTAAATTAATAATAATAATAATAATAAAAAGAACATGTTGCTTTCTGGAAGACAAGCACAAATCATCCAAAACAGGGATAACTGGTGCTGAATTTCAGGTCAAGATGATAAGCGCTAGGTGAGCCTCTCCTACTGCCCTAACTTCCTATTGCAAATACATAGAAAAGTTTGATAAAATATGGAAAGACATTTTTAAATGTCATCTCCAAGTTCCAAACAAAAAAGGCAAATCTCTAGGGACAGAGTAAGACCATTACCAAACAGAACTTGGGTCTGCTTGCCTGACACACAGCAAAGCCAATCTACTGACATTGGGTTGTGGTGAAAGAAAGTACAGCATTTACTATAGGGCACCAAGCAAGGAGAACTGGCAGCTTCTGCTCAAAAGACCCAAACTCTTCGGTGGCTTCCAGGGAAGGGTTTTTAAAGACAGCGTGAGGGAGAGGGTTGTGGGGTGTGTGATCAGCCCGTGCACAATTCTCTGATTGGTTGATGGTGAGGTAACAGGGTGATGTTTTGGGAATCTCAGTTATCAGTTTTCTGGCTCCAATCAGTCTGGGGTCCTTGTGCTGGTGGTCAGCATGTAGTTAACTTCTTCCATCTGGTGGGGGTTTTAGTACCTACAGAAACACTCAGAGATATCGCTTAGGATATTAGCTATAGCCCCTGAGGAGGAACTAAAGGCCCTTGACTTCGTTTTATGGCTAAACTATTATTTCATCTTGCTTGATTGCTTGTATTTGTTTCTGAACTTTCTCACTTTTCTAAATTTGCTCTTTGGAACTCAGGGAAGGCCTAGGAGGCTATAACTTCTCTACAAATAACAGGCAGAGGACCCAGGGGAAGGACCTGTCCCTGGGAAGGCCCCACAGGGTCCTGCTCAGTTTCAGAAACAAAGATATAAATGAGAACCGAAGCTGCAAGACCCACAGGGGACTCAGACTGGGTGACTGTGGTTGGGGTTTCAGTGAGTCATGAGCCCCATATACAGCACAGAGTCATGAGGTCAGGAATCACGACCATGCTGCCCCTCAGTGAAGAGGACCAGGCAAAGGTTGTACTGAACACAGCCATCTGCCCAGCTATGAATGGAAACAGAGTCAACAGACCTGGTCCACTAGCCTAAGGTTTGGTCTGGCAGTGCTACATTCTAAAGGACAACACTGAAACCTCCCTTGCAGGAATCCTCCCTCCATAACCCAGAGAATACAGGGAGACATCGTCAGAAAAATGACTTCTGTGGAAGATGAGCTCATAGACAAGAATTACAAAATCTATGAGGAAGACCAACAACACTAAAGTCTTTAAACACCCAAAACAAGAAAATTCACACTCAAAGAACTGGAGATGATATGCAAACTTGAAGAGATTTTAAATTAAAATGTATATAAAACTTCAGAGAACTAAATGAATAGCCACCACCATAAATAAGAACAGGTGGTTATGAAATAAAAAGAGGCAAATATTTTACAAAGTTGAAATATTAGAAACTAATAATGTAATTACTGAGATAACTGGACATAGCCTTCCTTGTGTTTTATAGGCATGTGAGTGCTTTCTATACACAAGCATTCATGTATCCATACATAGAAGATTTGGAAGAATATATATCAAGTTGTGAATAGTGGTTAACTCTGAGGATGGAACTGGGGTGTTTTCTGTTTTCCTCTTTTTGCCCATAAGTATCCTTTAACTATTTTTTACAGTGAATATGTAATGTTTTATCAAAAGAAAAATCAATAAGGGACATATTTTAATCTTAAAAGGATGGGGGTGGGAGTTGGCAGGGCTTCTGGCTCAACCCATGTAGAATAATCATGAATTAAACTGTGAGAAGTTAATAAAATTGTATTATCACATGAAAATAGTTGAATAATTTTGAGCACGTCTCAAGTATATTCAGTATTGTCTAACTTTATATAGACTAAATGTCATGCCCAAAATAATTCACTTCAAAGAGAGATAGACAGGCATCCCCCAAAGAGGCCACAACTGAGGTCCAGTGAGAGGCTGGTGTGACTTTAGAGAAGGGAGATGTGCCCTATATAACCAGGCCCTGTGGACAAAGTGGTAGTTTTCAATATGAGCCACACATCTAAAGTCACAAGGGCAGGTGCTCGAAATTCCAGGCACCAATTGGGGCTCCACCTGCTTCTCACATGGGAAACAGTGGTATCTTCTAGGTGAGAAGAAACAAAGGTTGTTTATTTAATGATGGCTGATGATTCTCCCTAAGCAACACCAGGTAAGGCCACTCATAGTACATTTAAATGATTTAAAGATCACGGCCTTAGTTTTTGGAGACACTAGTCTGCCATCTTCTTGGTCTGCCGGCTTTCTGAATAAAGTCGTATTCCTTGCCTGGACACCTCGTCTCCCATTCACTGGCCTGTCATGCAGCGAGCAGAGCGAGTCTGGACTTGGTAACAATCTCACACAGTGTAAAAGCCAGAGTCCTTATAGCTGCATCCAGCCTCCTGGTACTGCTCTATCTCCCTCATCATTTGCCACATGGCTCCCTCCACGCCAGCTAAGCTGGCCTGTCCTCGTGTTCCTTGAATGATCCCGCATGTTCCCGCCTCAGGAAATTACAAGGATTTCAGGAGCTTTACGTTGAACAGTGGATGAAGACCAAATATATGTTTATCATAATCACAGCATCACTCCTTCCCTGATCATTGTCACTCTCTCAACACGTCCCATTCCCTTCCC